>NC_090720.1:15030842-15330842 GCF_040954835.1 Lepisosteus oculatus | reverse complement strand
CTCACCTTCAACCACTTACCAAAGAGCAATAACCTTTCTCTCTTTTTACAATTCCCTCCGGAACTGTTTAATGTAACAGACCTTTCATGATCCCTTATTATGAGTTCACAGTATCCTCTGAGAGTGTCATTTTAACTTTCTACCTTAGAGGGAAAATGACTTCCTCTGAAGTCACTCTAAAATTGTAACTAATCACCGAGGCCTTTACCCGTAGACTTCAAGCCCAGTGATCCTGATACCTTCTGATACCATAACCAGGTTGTCCCTCAGTTAAGTGGCTAATCATTAAAAACCGAAGCATAACCCTTCTTCTTTCATCATTACCTAACCAGCAAGACAAGAAATCTCTTTCAAAGTCTGTACTTTAGGCTAAGTCATGTCCTCGACATCATTAGCTTCCAGAGGAATTAACTTTCTCCCTTTTCAGCCACTCAGATAAGTACTGTATCCTGATTCCCTGTTTCAATTAACCTGCTGAGTTTGTCTTTTCCGAGATTAGTGATTTAAAACTCCACTTTGCAGGTTTTTTAAATTAATGACCTCCTCCGAGGTTGTTGATTTAAACCATCCCCTCATGGGGTTTTGTAGAGGAAAACCTTGATGACACGTAATCATTAAGGAGCTAAGTGCTATCATATAATAGTTTTTTTGATGTGACAGTCTCCTCAGGCTATTATTAATTTGTGAACACAGAGTCAGCCCTCAAACTTCTAGAATCTACCTTCAAAGGTTGATGTCAGTGTACGTCAGTAGGCAGAAACATATTCAATCCACAGATACAAGTCAGAAATTCTAACGTACTGATCTTCATGCTGACTCAAACAGTTAGCTGTTCCTACTGCTCTTACTTTACCAAATGGTGCCTTACATGTTCAGTACACACCACAGAATGTTAAATACTAGCCATTGTGAATACTATGGCTGTCAGGCGGTCGTACATAACCCTCCACCCATACTCAAAACTCATATTAGTGTATGAGAAAGGGAAGCTGCTTCCCCCTCGCAACTCAGCCGAGGTTCCTGACTACTTCCCAGCCCACAGATTTCCTGAGCCACCAGCTTGTGGTTATTCCAGCTAAGACTGCTGTGCTTCCTGGGCTTACTGGGGCAGACACTAACCTAGGACTGACAGTCTAGCTTGTTCTTTATGAGAAATACTGCATCCATGATTACAGAAACACCCACAGCAATGGCTCATTAATTTAACAATTACCTTCAGCTGTGGTTGCCTAGTAACCTACTGTTATGCCGCGGGTGCTCAGGCTGACAGCTGTGCCTTAAACAGGCAGGCAATCCAACTGCAGATGCTGGGCAATTTCCGGAAACTGCTTAAGATAGCCAAGGAGAGAAGGCAAAGAAAAGGTGGAGAGAAGATGCTCTGAATAAGCAAGCAGATAGAGCTCAATCCAGACAGGGAAAAGACTAGTTCTACAGGGAGGAAAATGAGCCCTGGGAAGTTTTTGGCAGAACAGGGTCAGGGCTAATTCTGCAGTCAGGTGTTCAGACTTGTAAGTCACGAACAGGGATTTTTCTAAGTTTTGTTTGAAAGAACCAAGAGACGCGATGACTAAACAGAGTGTTACACTCTCTGGGATCTCAAATAACAGAGCGTCTTGCCCATGGCAGTTCAGGTCTTTTATAGATGGTCAGGGTTGATTAGATGAGGGGCCATCTTGATAGAATGATGGGCGAATTGTTACACGACTCAAGCGTGTAATAATTGGAGCCCTATGAGGAATGCGTTCATATGGGGAAGGACTGCATTCCCACGTGTCTACCATGCGACGTGAACCGCTACCTACTCATACACCTTTGTAATGAGTGATCTGTCTACCTGACAGACACACCACATACACTTCAGACAACTTTCCACCAGCTTGAATTAGGAAGAGAGAGATAATTGTGTCCTGAGATCATATTGTTTCCTTTTTTTTTGCTTGCTCCATATTCTGATTTTAATTTTAGGTCTCCCACCTCAGGTGACATGAGTTTGAGCTATGAGTTTTAGTCAAATTCGCTAAGATAAATTAAAGCAGGAAAAAAATTAAAGCAGGAAAAATGTTTAAAAATCGCATTCTGGGTTTGTTATCCCAATTTGTTCGTACCATACACATAGCTAATGTTAGGGTAGCTACCGCCATATTTAACAGATCCCCCTGGATCTTAGCTGAGCATGGAGGAAATTTGCCACATTAATCTCTGGCAATAACCTTTTTTGAAACATCTGAACTGGACACCTCATTGAGCTATGATGCATAGTATGGAGCAGCAGTGGAATCCTTCGTCTATCAATTTGTTTGTCTGGGGAAGCTCCTTAGGCATCTTCCCTTTACTGGCATCCCGACACGGAAAGAGACAAAGGGTGCTCTGCTGGAGAGAGCTTCCCCTGTTCTCAGTAACTTTAACCGTCTCCTCCTCCTATACGTCTCACTTCTAAATTCAGGAGTTGTAACCTTCCACTACTAATGTGTCATCACCAGACTGAGCTCTCCCTGAAATGAGTCATCTGTCTCTGTCAGCACTACTCTTCCTGTAGAACCGTCTGTCTGCAGTGTTGCTCATCCAGCTTCTCATTACGAGAGCTGGTATCTCACTGTCCCCAGTAAGGGTCTAGCTCCCTATAAGCTGAACATCAGGGACTGTCCATGAGCTCCAATACTCACTAAAATACCTGCCAGTGAAGACCTAGACTATTGACTGACTAAACTTTATATAGAAAATCAGAATTTATACTGGTGTCTCTCTCACGTAGGGCTAAACTTTATGCCACATTTTTACAGTCCGCAGTCTTGCTCTCATGCCCGGTCAGACTTCAATAAGACACTCCTGCAGCCAATAGTATCTCTCCAATGCCCAGCCAGACTGTATGCCACACTCCTGCAGATGTCCACACAAACATATTTTCATGGCAGTCCTCCACTTGCAGTCAGTGCCTCTCTTATCTTCCTTAACAAATTAATGTACTCTTTTACAGACTGTCTGTGTTCAGGGAGAATCTGTGCCGTCTCTGCATTCCATGAGAGGATGTAACACAGGATTTATAAATAGGAAAAAAAATGAAGAGGATAGCACACAATTATAGCTCATCCAAACAATGGTTCATTATACCTAGCAGTCCCTGCCTGACAGCCTGTCAAATTAAAAAGTTGCAGTTTTACTTTTTCATAAGGGTCCACCCTCTTCAGTGTCCAGCTTTTTAATTTATCAGCTGTCTTCTCCCAACTGACTAGGTAACTAATAAGGGTGGCAGATCACTGCCCACTGTATTCCCCTGCCATCTTGCCTCAACCTGTGAGCTATGTTTGCCACCCTATTTTTTTTCCCGGAGATTTATCTGATGTGTTTATGTTGATGCTAAATTTGTTTCTTTATTGATCATTCTAGATTAGGGCTGGCCGTTATGACCTCAAATCAATATCGTGATAATTTCCCACATTTACCTCAGTAATGATTAATTAAGGATACTTTTTTTGAAACCCTTAAAATTATATGATTACATGATATGCTAAAAGATCACATTTTAAATATGCAAAACTATTAAACTTGGTAAATGTCAGGCACTACAGTTTGAGAAAAATATTTTCTTGAGGGCATAACGTATCTCTTGTCAAGGGCTTGAACGAGTCTTTTGAAACCACTATGCTCCACTGTAGCTATGGGAACGATGTCCTTCACTATGTAGTATGTAATGGTGTTAGTTGTCCTGTTACATAAATCTTTTGCATATTGAATGGCATTAGTAAATGTTTATGTTAGAGGCAGTTGTTTGCGGGAGTCACTTTGGGCTTGAGTGCGTTTGTGAGTCTCTATTTTTTTTGGCCATGTACTCTTCTTATTCCACGACATTGTTGTGTTTCAAGTGATTTATCATTCAAGTGATTTATTAGTTACATGTTGCTTGTGTTACTTTTGGACGTAGAAATGGTTTTCCAACAGAGTTTACATCTGACTTCTCTTTGTCCAGGATCCAGTTTGCTGAAGCCAAAATATGACCAAATGATCGACACTGCATCTTTTTTAGATACCAGCGCATCTTCATTGTATTTGAGTCATCCTTGCCTGACTGGGGTCCAGCATAAGCGCTCATGTTGTCTCATAACCGGCACGCTTCTTTGTGTTGGACGAGGCAGAAGCATGTGACTGGATATGACAGCTGAGTGTTGTAGTTTTTTTAAGGGGACCTCTCATGAAAACACAGTGGGGAAAGCTTTTACCAAACATACCGACATAAGCAATATAAGGTCGGTGAGAGATTCTTATCGTCGGTATAGATAAAGTTTCGATATATCGTCCTGTCCTCTTCTAGGTGCTATAAAATCCTGAGATTTAGGCTCTCTGCTGTTTCCAATGACAACTTCCTGTTTAGAGGAGTAGTCGTGGCCCCAGGATTAGCAGAGAAATTTAAAGGACAGTGTTTTTCACGTTTGTCTGTGTAAATTTTGGTTTGTCCAGTATGTGCAGTGTTTTTTCTTTTCTTCCGAGGGAATCATTGTTAGTCGTTATTCAAATATTGGAGTAACACAAACATTAGAGTTTTCTTTATTCTGTCTTTGAAATCTTATCATGTTTAGTTTTCTTCTGTTTATTTTTTAATTTTACTCCCACTGGTGCCATGAGAGGAGGTTGCCTCCATCACTGTAACAGGTTTAAACTAGGTGGTAGTTCTTCAGGCTGTGTATTTGATTAGTTCAGTCTGAACTGAAGAGATAAAGACCTGGTAGCAGGAGGGGAGTTAGAATTCTGTCTGTGGCTGAGGTGTGCGTGACAGAAACAAGGTGGTGATTTTGCTGTTGCCGATAACCAAGACCCTTACACTGTGTTATTGACATTGAGTCTGTAATGAGTGGGTGCACTGGCCAGTATCAATTATTATTACACGTGAGTATTAGGTAGCATTAAGGTAGAGTATTTGCTCTCTCTTGTGTGATGTACTTGTGTAAGCTTTCTATTAGTGTCTTTTTCAAGTTAAACAGGATTTTTCTCTTAAGTTGATTTCTATTTTTTAAAACAATGTACAATATTTGTTGTGCAATAAATTGGCTTTGCGGATATGTTACTTGTTATAAATGTATTATGACATAATTGTAGATTTCAAATACATGGTTTATTTTTTTATTTGTATTTAAGACTGGAATTGAAATATTTGAATGCAATGTTTTAACATTGCCGTTATAGATGAAACATTTCTTTTTTAATTCTAGTTGGTAGCTGTGTAAGCATTCATAGGCTGCAAAGGAACAAGTAAGGGTTTATTCCATGATAAAAGAAAAGAAACACAACATTCGGCTGTGGAGCCTTCTTCAGGTGTGAGAAAGCCCTGTCTCTGGACTTTCCTCTCATTCATAGCCAGCAGCCATATCACCCTGCAAATAACAACTGGCAACCCACTGAAGCTAAGCAGGTGTTAGCCCGGTCAGTACCTGGTAAAAACTAAGGTTGTTGCTGGAAGAGGTGTTAGTGGGGCCAGCAGGGGGGCGCTCACCCTGCGGTCTATGTGGTTTGTAATGCCCCAGTATAGTGACAGGGAAACTATACATTAAAAAGGCACTGTCCTTCGGATGAGATGTAAAACTGAGGTCCTGACTCTCTGTGGTCATTTAAAATCCTAGGGTGTTTCTTGAAAGAGTAGGGGCGTAACCCCAGCGTCCTTGACAAATTTCCCATTGGCCCTTACCAGTCATGGCCTCCTAATAATCCCCTTCTATGAATTGGCTTCATTACTCTTTTCTCCTCCTCACTGATAACTGATGTGTGGTGGGTGTTCTGGTGCACTATGGCTGCCGTCGCATCATCCAGACGGATGCTGCACATTGGTGGTGGTCGGGGGAAGTCCCCACTTCCTGTAAAGCGCGTTGAGTGGAGTGTCCAGAAAAGCGCTATATAAGTATAAGCAATTGTTATTAATTATTATTATTATTCTCACACCCGAAAAAGGCATCACAGCCAAAATGTTTCATTTTTTCTCTTTTCAGCATGGAATAAATGTTTCTTTTTTGTTCATTCATGATAATTTATTCCTTAATCTTGACATATAACATCTTCTGTACATAAAAGATCAGAAGTTAACTTTTGCTGAATGATATTGTCTTGTATATTACTATGCGGGTACTTTATATTTTTAGTGGGGTTATGTGCTTTTGAACCTGACTTAAAGGCCTTGTCCTCTTGTCCTGTGTTTTCAGTTTCAGCATCCAGTGCTCTCCCCAATACTGGGGAAAGTGCTCCTTATGAACAGCAGCACAGTGAGGAGGAGTGGGGCTCCAGTCTGATGCAGGAGACAGAGCACATTGCTGCTGAAGGGGAAGAGAAATTCTATGAGCAGTACACGGAGAGCAGACGGAGTGTCGAGCATCCGGACTCTGTGCCCATGATGAAGACAGAATCTCAGAGTGAGACACCTCCTAGCCTCTTAGTATCTGAGGAATGTACAGAGAAGATTAATAATCTGGACACCAAGAATATTACTGAAAATTGTAATGATCTGGATTACGTTTCTGTTAAGGAGCAAAAAGAAGTACTAGATGATTTCAATCTTACAGAGCAGGATATGGAGCCCCAGTTGATTGACCCTGCAAAGCAGCAGATTGATGCACCTGGTGAAACAAAGTGGTGTCAAGTGAAGTCAAGTGATTTAATAACACACCAGTTCATTGCAGACCAGAGGAACAGAAACACTCGTTTAGCACCTTGTTCAGATAAAATGGAGAAAATGTCAATACAACACAAACATCAGAAATATTTTCATCAGTCAGTGAAATTAAATAAACACCAGAGCACTCACACAGGGAGGAAGACATTTAGTTGCACTCAGTGTGGGAAGAGATTTAATCTTTTAAGGCACTTAAAAACTCACCAACGCATTCACACAGGAAAGAAACCATTCAGCTGCAGTCAGTGTGGGAAGAGTTTTAGTATTTCAAGCAACTTAAAAACTCACCAACGCATTCACACAGGAGAGAAACCATTCAGCTGCAGTCAATGTGGGAAATGTTTTAGACAGTTGAGCACTTTAAAAACCCACCAGCGTATTCACACAGGGGAGAAACCTTTCATTTGCAGACAGTGTGGGAGGAGTTTTAGCCGGTCTTGCAACTTAAAAGCTCACCAGCTTATTCACACAGTGGATAGAGCATTCAGCTGCAGTCAGTGTGGAAAGCATTTTCGTCTTTTAAAACACTTAAAAGGTCACCAGCTTATTCACACAGGAAAGAAACCATTCAGTTGCAGTCAGTGTGAGAAGAGTTATTTTCATTTACACAAATTAAAAATCCACCAGCGCATTCACACAGGGGAGAGAGCATTCAGTTGCAGTCAGTGTGGGAAGAGTTTTACTCGGCCAGACACATTAAAAACCCACCAGCTTATCCACACAGGAGAGAAACCATTCATTTGTAGTCAGTGTGGAAAGAGTTTTAGTCTTTTAGAACACTTAAAAACCCACCAGCTTATTCATACAGGAGAAAAACCTTTCAGCTGCAGTCATTGTGGGAAATGTTTTAGTCGATCAAGCACCTTAAAAAGCCACCTGCGCACTCACACAGGGGAGAAACCATTTAGCTGCGGTCTGTGTGCGAGGAGTTTTAGTCGGTTAGGCTACTTAAAAACACACCAGCTTATTCACACAGGGGAGAAACCATTCAATTGCAGTCAGTGTGGGAAGACTTTTCGGGAGTCACGTACATTAAAAATGCACCAGCGCATTCACACAGGAGAGAGACCATTCAATTGCAGTCAGTGTGGGAAGAGTTTTAGGGTGTCACGCACTTTAAAAAACCACCAGCGCACTCACACAGGAGAGAAACCATTCAATTGTGGTCAGTGCGGGAAGAGTTTTAGTTTGGCGAGCAACTTAAAAATACATCAGCGCACTCACACTGGAGAGAAACCTTTCAGCTGCAGTCACTGTGGGAAGAGATTTAAACACTCAAGCACCTTAAAAACCCACCAGCTTATTCACACAAGAAAAACAGTGAACCTTTGCACAGAAGGCTAGAATTGGACAATGATTCATTAATATTGTACTTAAAAAAACATCTACATTTCTTCTATTTCTTTTCTAATCTGTTGTGGTATGGTCCAGACCTGAACTAAGCAAGTATCTGTTATCTGTGAAGCATGAAGATTTCAAAGAGCTATTTTAATTGCTCAAACACTTCTGTAATTTCTATTGCCAACAGATATTCTCTGACACATGAACTTGATTACCTTAGAGAGATTGATCTTTGAGTTTTGTTTTAAATGTGGTCATCTGCACATGCTGAGCAAGAGAGACACATTGTGCGGAGTGCTCTGGAGTGTTCACAGAGAGAGTGTGTGGCATTTCAGAGATACTGGAAGGCAGGGATAACCATTGTGTTATGTCTGGAAACCTCTGTTAAGGTTCTAATGCATCACCATTCCCCGCGTGACGCAAGCAAAGTATAATTCTTATCTTTATAGCGTGCTTGTTTGAGAGCTGGCAACCAGACCGCTGAAGGGTACATTTATAGCCAGCAGTCATGTCACCCTGAAACACACATCTAGTAACCCACTGTAGCTAGGCACGTGTGAGCCTGCTCAGTACCTGGATGAGATGCCTCCTGAGAAAAACTAAGGTTACTGCTGGAAGAGGTGTTAGTGGGGCCTGCAGGGGCACACCCTGTGGTCTGTGTGGGTCCTAATGCCCAAGATGAGACATAAAACTGAGGTCCTGACTCTCTGTGGTCATTAAAAATCCCAGGGTATTTCTCAAAAACAGCAGGGGTGTAACCTTGGTGTCCTGGACAAATTTACCATTGGCTTTACCAATCATTGCCTCCTAATAATCCCCAGCTATGAATTGGCTTCATCACTCTGTTCTCCCCTTTGATAGCTGATGTGTGGTGAACGTTCTTGCACACTGTAGCGGTGAGGCTTATTAATAAAAAAGAATTAAGTGTTCTGAGCTTTCCCAAATGGTCCCATCTCTGTTCATCTCTGTGGTGCAGCCACAGAGAAACTATTCATGCAGGCTGATTTAAGGTTTCCTTTGATAAGGTTTCCTAGGACAGCTCCCAAAGGGGGATGCACTTAGCTAGGCCTGGCTATCATGATCAATGGTCATCCATTGGCGCCTATCTGTCTAGGGAGTGCCAGTTGGACTGCATTACTAAGTGTCAGGAGTAAGTGACTCATATCTCACCTTGATCAACCAATCAGGGACTGGTAGGGCCGAGTAACCCACATGGGACTCTGATGCCCATGGAACTTTCAGCCAATCAATGAGCTGAAGTTCCTCCAGGTAAAAACAGGCAACACAGAGAGCCTGTGAGATTCAGATTCAACGAGATTCAGATGGAGATTGAGATTGAGATTCAGATTCAACAATTCTAAAGGGAATTCAAAGGAGAATCCCAAGGGCAGGACATTCTCGCAGCGCGCCTCCTGACCATCCTGAGACTCAGCCCGGACAACCACGGAACGGCCAGTGTGTCCGAGTGCCAGAACTTTCCTTTGTTCTAAGAGTCTAGAGTGGAGGTTGCCAGAGAGTAACCAGCAGCAGGCCTCGTGAACAGGTCGGAACTGTGGAAAGCTGAATCACTATTCAGAATTAGCTCTTCATCAGGAACAAACCGGTCCTCTTCCTGACTTGCTGGGACCCACAGTCGTCTTTTCTCCTGTGCACAAACTTTGCTAGTTAAAGCCAACACTAACTAGCCGGTCAGTGAGCATCAGCAGCACACCGTCGCAAGCCGCACAGCACAGCCTGGCACGGAGCCAGAGAGCGCGGATTGGACAGCAACAGCCTGTAACTGTTTCTTTGTGACCGCAGGAGATCTGAATCCCCTAAGATTGGATGAGTACTCAACTTCAATGCATTACAGCTTGAGAATTCAATTGTTATCCAAACCAGTTGATATCAATTTAATTCCTAAGAGTTATGTACTTGTTTGAGTATCTAATGTAGAAGTTATAACCAAGTTCATTTACGAAACGGTCTTAATGAATGATATACTGAACGTATGTCCTCTTGATATGTGTAACTCTTTGTAACTGACCGAATATACCTTTTGTATTCTGATAACCCTCTCGATAAGATCTGTTAGGTTTATATGCATATTCTATGTATTAATAAATGTATCCTCGTGTATTAGTACCTGTGTGTGCGCGTTGTTTGAGTTATGTCGCATGGTTGGATTCTAAAGCCATCAAAAGAATCAACTTTGTGATTTACTGCTACAATTTATAATTGTCTCAGTAAATGCCCAAACCCTACAGAACTGGTGCCTTCAGAGAGCACATTACAACACTGTCTGCTGTAACATCATCCAGGTGGATGCTGCACATTGGTGGTGGTGGATGAGAATCCCTCTTACCTGTAAAGCACTTTGAGTGGAGTGTTCAGAAAAGCGCTATATAAATGTGAGCAATTGTTAATAATTATTATTTACTAAGACTCATTTGATGTACAACGTCAGGATTTTGTGGATTCCTGTCACAAGATCACACATGCTTCCACGTAGGTATGACAAAAAGCGTGTCTGTCTCACCAAGTCACCGTGATGGTATAGTGGTCAGTCCTTTGCACAGTGACCGCAATACCCCCACTTTGAATCCAGGTGACATCAGCCAAAGACAAGAGAGCTTCCTTCATCTGTTATTTGAGTGAAGGTGGGGAAACCATCTGTGTACTGCAAACAATCATTGAATTGATGTGCTGTCCTACATAAGTGATGCGAAGAAACACTGCTTTACAGAGAAGCACTGCCTGAGTTTACCGTTGGTAAGCTGAAGACCAGTCCGACCTCTTCAGTGACTCTAAAACTCTTAATCTCATGGTTGTGAATTCAAGCTCCACGCTGACAAGAAATTCCATATTTAATTATACGATTTACTTGCATTCTAATACAAATAAATATTATTAAACATTTCCCTATACTAGTTTCACTGTGACTTTGCAGGTGACATGTTCTTTATGAAAATAATGTTTCTTATGCGATCAATAACCACACCAGAAAAAAAATACTGGAAAGAAATGGCATGCCACTAAGGACATTCATTAAGTAAAGCAGAGACATAATGAGAAAATCGGCATAAAGGAAATGTTAATCACTTTGCATGTTCTTTAGCATTTTTTATATACCGAAATAAGTTTAAGGTATTCTAGTCTCTGTACCATTTGTAGATAATCTAAACAAAATCACAGTACAGTACATGCAGTGAGAAGCTCATGCAACGAATACTATTAATCATGATGAGAAAAGGCATACTGCACATCTGTGGGTTATGATGTTTAGTGACAGCTAAATCAGAGATTGTGAACTATGAAGTTTCAGATAACTCTTTTATTAAAGGTTTAAGCAAACCCGAATAACCTTTACAAGAGTCATTTCAGAATCCCAGTCGAATCCAGTAAGATTGCTGGATCCTTCGAATTCAGCTGAACTATAGCACAGATCTGCAGTTCAAAATTAGAATACCGTTGGTGCGTTGTACAAGATATACCTCCCAAAACATTTCTAAAACAGGAAATACATTCTCATTTCAGAATGCAATATACAGAAAGTGGAATGGTCTGGGAAAAGTCCTATGTCTGAACAGTTCAAAATAGATGTACAGACATATTTGTAGACTCTTTCGAAATGTAAGAGCGAAAGCGGTGCCGACCTTTTCTTTATTTACCTTGTTTAATCTTTTTCATAAAGTGTAATTGTATGATAGTATGTGCCCTGACAAAGTTATCGATATGTTATATGTGCTCTTGATTGTACTGTATTATTGTTGCTCAAATAAAAAAGTAATAAAAACTTTCCAAATGCGTGCTGCTATAAAAATTAAATGACGTCAAGGGCGCTGTACTCAGATGCCTGAAGCCTGCTCCACAGAAGAATTATATCCAGAATTACTAAAGAAGTAGAGATTTCACCAAGAGGAAGTCAGGAAATCACCTGTAGTCCTTGCACTGGCTTCCGGTCTAATTCTGTGTAGAATTTAAAATCCTCATGCTCATCTATAAGGCTTTGCATGGCTTGGCACCTCACTACCTGTCTGAACTTTTTTGTCGCCCTACTCCCCACCTCACAACCTTCGCTCTTCTAATTCTGCTCTCCTTACTGTCCCCCAAGCCCATCTACATTGTACGGGTGACAGGGCCTTCTCCTGTTATGCCCCCAAGTTCTGGAACTCTCTCCCCAGGATATCAGAGAGTCACCTTCTCTAAACTCCTTCAAATCCAGACTCAAAACCCTCTTCTTCAGAAAAGCCTTTACTTAACTGGTTCCATTCTTCACCCCTCTGCTTTTCTTAGTACCACCATCCACGGTCTCCTCTTTATATTGTAATTGTGTTTTATCTTGTGTATTCTTCTTATTTATTGTTGTTGTCATCCTGTAAAGCGCTTTGAGAAGCCACCTTTAAAGGTGCTATATAAAATAAAGTTTATTATTATGAGAGAGAAAGCATCTCAGAAAAAGGACACCACTAGATCCGATGACAAGAGCTAAAGTCACCCAGCATTCTCTGAGCAATTAATGAGAGGAACAGACACACCACAGAGAGCAGTGTAGCAGAGTGGTCTAAGGTGCTGGATTAAGGCTTCGGTGCCCTTCGGGTGTGAGTTTGAATCCCACTGCTGCCAGGTGCTTCTGTGAAGACCTGGTTTCTACTGACTTGAAATACAATCTGTGCAAGTGCTTTTTGAGAGTCTCTGGACAAACTTAGCAGTGTTTAAATATAGTTCAAAAGAGATTGTGGGATTTACTTCATACATTCAAAAAGCATACCTCACACAGCAGATTTAAATGGGGAACGGTTCTTCTTCTGTTGTTCCTGTGGTTACAATTACAAAGTTGACTGTGCTTTCACTTTCTGTTACAGCAGTCATTATTCAAGGGTGGGCTTAATCAATTGTCTCAGAAAGGAAACCTCTGCTTTTGGGATCCGGTAAAATCATCTGTAGTGTTTTTTTTTCTTTGCGTATGGCCGTCTTTAAAGCTTGTAAAAATGGCAGCAATATTAATTATTTATCCTCTTTAAAAGAATAAGGATGGGCTGGTTTGAGCTCAATTTGTCACCCTTTCATTTCGCAGCAAAATGCGCAAACTAATTAAGCTGCAGAGACTCTGTCACTTCCCCTCTCCATTTGCAGGGTTAAGGTTAAAGAAAAACATTGCTGGCATTTTCTTGTATTTCAGTACTTCTTCTGCACTGATAAGCAAGATTTGTCTGTCATCTTTTGCAGGATGTATCAATTCAAGAAAAACAAGTTGTTCCAGAAAGGAAATGAACACTGGCATTAAACTAAATTAAACTGTATGTGATTGTCCATTGTGATACATTCTGTACAGCAAAACAGGAAGTGAGGCTCAACTGGGAATCGGACCCAGGATTTCTGTTTACTACAGGCGCTTTAACTAACTAAACCACGGCGCCAGCCAAGCATTGCATCTTTACAACCACTTGGACACACTGAGACCTCTGCATTCAGCTTGCACTGAGCCTGCTCCCTAAACAAAAGAAAAGATGAGAAATTATTTTATCTGGCGTTTTCTTATGTCCGAGGATCTCAAACTACTTTCCGTGAACAAGATGACATCCTCTACACCGCCCTTTAAGCACAAGGCTTGGTGGCTTGACTTCTCCAAAGGAAAATGACCTTCCAGAACAGGGAAAGATGATCATCCTGAGCGCGCCAACTCATGTCTGGAGAAGGTTAAGGTGAGGGACTGCTAATCCATTGTGCTCTGCACATGTGGGTTAGAATCCCATCCTTGTCAAGCTCAGGGTTTAATATTTGTGCTTTTCTAAGGTGTGATTTCCTTCTTTTCCTATTTAGATCCTGAACTAGAGCTGTAATATTTCTAGCATTGGCTGAATATGGTATAGTAGGCTGACTGCAGTAGCTGCCAGACAATAGTCTCTTTATATTTTGGTTAAAATCTATTTTTTGTATTACTCTCAATTGATATTAATAGTAGTCCTGCTGTACAACTTTGGGACATGGTGCATCTTAATTTTCTTGTAAATTTCAGTTTGGAAAATGTTTGCTCACCAGAAGCTACCGAAACCGGTTTACATAATGCGTAATGCAATAACAACATTTTGGGTTGAAAAAAAATATTTTTTGCTATGAGTCCGAACCATGTTACAGGAGGCGTTTAGGACTTTTTTAGCTCAGATAAAGCTGTCGATTCATCTTCCATTTCTACTCCATCAATATTTGCAATGTTATCTTTACCTAGGCTAAATGAGAGCTAATTTAAAAATAAATGCTGTTCAAAATATTGCAACATTGTTGTATTTTTAAGTTTTTTAGCTGAGAATGCAAGGGGAAGTATTATAACTTGCGAAACATCCAAGACAACTGTAAAAGAGGCTCATATTTTAATAAAATTTTAGATCAAAAGAAAATCGCAATCTGTATGATATTACCATCAATATCCCTTGATTTTGACGTTCAGTTGAAAGATTTGAAGAAACTCTTAAAGAAGCAACAGGAGTAGCAAAGAGTTTTGATTTAAACCGATATTTGCACTCAATAATCCATCCTCGAAAGAAGCAAAGACAGGTATGTTTTGATTCTCACAATGATCCTCTTCTCAGTCCAAAAGAAAAGTTTAATATGATCCCATTAGAAAAAGAGTCAATCTCTGACGTCTTCATCCTGGATTTCTTTTTAAACACAATACTGTATCTTTCCTTACTCGTGTCACTTCCCTAGTGTGTGAATTTCAGTTTGACTCATAAACCCTTTGTCTGTTTTAAAGAGATGTTATTTTAAAACAGACAAAATGAAAGACATAGTAATTAGATACATGTAGAAAACATGTATCTAATTGAGAAAATTGGGACCAGGACGATATTTTACTAGTAGCGGCACTGACCTCACAGTGGTGCAGTTGAGGAATGTGATACCATGGCCAGTGGTACAATAAACGTGTCTGACTATCGATCAGAAGATTTTACTCTTGCCTGGCTTGTGATGCTTTTAAACCACGCTACTCATCACCGTCACCATAGTGTGTGCTGTCCTACACACCCTTGCTATCAAATGAATGAGTCTCTTGATCCATCTGTAATTCTCTCTCATATTCTGCCTGTTTCAGCACCATTATTATTGAACAACAGCCGCAGATACGAGAAAGGACACTGTTCTGAAGAACTGTCAGATAATCATGTTGAAAAAGGTGATACGTTTTTTTTTAAATGTAACCTTACATTTGCCCATACGGTACAACTTATTTTTTGTAACCAATAATCCCCAATATTACTGTTGTCTCCTCGAAACACAAGTGTAGAGTCATATCACAAAAAATAATGCAACAAATCTATTCAATTAACACCCAGATGTGACACAACACATTTAAGACTTACACCCTTTTAAATAGTATTTTCTTAATTTCAGTTCTCTTCCCTCCCCTGGATACCTGAAAATTAACTATTGCATTAAATATTTTAGTTAAATATAACAATACTCTTCAAGCGAGTGGTGAATAAGTTCATTACTTAATGACTATATTACTTCCACTATATTTAGGGCAGTTCTAATGTGATTGGTTGTTCCACATAGCTACTGAGTTGCTTAAACTATGTGAAGAGCTGGTTTAAGTTAGTCTACTACTTCAGTAACATCTAATGGGCAACAGCTGTTACTTTGCAATTGAGAACAGGTTTAGTACAGAGCTGCTGACAAATTTCAGCTACCAAGTTAGTTGCAATAACCCCTTGTAGCTAACAATCAGCAGCAACAGAAAAAAACAATCACTTGAGCCTTTGTTTAATAAAAAAAGGAAAACAGAGTAGTAGTTTATATGATAATTTCAGGTACAATGTGAGAACTAAATGAGTCCCTCAGTAATGCATTGGGGTCATATAAATAGGACAAAAAATAGTTGTAAAACCCGAAAATACAACAAACACAAAACAAGAAGTCTTCGTACTTAGGTACTTAGGTAAATCCTTGTAATTTTGTTTAACAACTACAAAAAAAAAACAGAACAACTTCAAAACAAAAAGAACATTAAAAATAATTCTGGAGAACTACAAAAACAGAGTCTATTGCAAGAGTTTTTTCAATTGCAAGAGTATTGCTCTATTGCAAGAGTACTTTTTCAAGTACTCCATGATGCTCTTCTCATTTAGACCTCCTTTATATATCTCATAAATCTGTGTATAGGTTAGCTGGAGGTCCACAGCTGATGTTAATAGAGACATGATCTCCAGCATATACCTAACAGACATGAAAACAGACTGCAATCCCATTAGATAGGGTGTTAAGGATGACCTATAAGTAGCAGGACCTAAACACAACAATTATTTTCACTGATACACAAAGATACAATCCACCCTGTGAGGCTAAAACTCACAACCTTGGTATGACTCCGCTATGCACTGCTGTGCGAGTAACATGCACTGACCAATTGTGCCACTGGACCTAGAAACAGACTGACGCTGCACAAACACAGGCCGTGGATCCATCTCAACATGGGGGGAAGGGACAGTAAAATAGCAAGGAAAATACAAGAGAAGAAGCAAAGAGAAATGTGCTCACTGCAAAGTAGGGAGGAAAAAGGTGGTCAGACGCATAAAACAGACTTAACAGATAGAGATTGGAACGTACTCAAAGGTGTTATACACAGGGTAAGGATTAAGGAGGGGTACTTCAGGTTACGGTGGGTTACAAAAACAAAGCAACAAACGCTGTTGCACTATTTACAATGGCTCCTCAAGAACTCTCTACACTATTTACACTGCCAGCCCCTTGGCCACTGACCCCTTTGGCGCATGGTTAGGGGGAGGTGTAGCCACTAAAGCGACCGGTATTCTCTGTAAGGTGAATTTTTATTTTCAAATTGCCTCTTTGACATGCAATAACAGCACCAATGCCATGAGAAACAATGAGAAATGGCTTTTGTCTGGTACTTTGCATGTCCAAGGAGGTCAATGTGCATTCCGTCTACAACAGGGTGTCTGTTACACCCGCACTGAAGCGCAGCACAAGCTCAGTGGCTTGACATCTCACAAGGAAAATATATCAATCAAATAATATCGCAGTAAAGATGCGTTCAAAATGTGACCCTCGTGTACAGTGAAAGATTATAATTTTGAGTGTGCCCCCCAGGGCCTGCACTAGGTTTTCTGCTGCCCCCAGCAAACAATTTTTTGTCCACCCCCTCTAAGAATCTTTTGTTGCTATTTAACCATGCCTGTGCTTTGCAATCTTTTGCTTCAAAATTACAAAACAAAAGAGTAAGATTCCTGCTTTGAGAATTAAATCAATTTCTTACTAGTGTTTTTAAATCAAAATGACAAACATTCTGGGTTAAACTATTAATATACATACTGTAAGAAAGAAAAACACCGGGGTCTTCTGGTGCATACTCCTCCAAAAATTTAAAAAAAATCATAAGAACTGAATTTTTATACATTAAAGCTTGTGTATTTTTTCAATATTTCAGTAAAACTATTTTTCTGTATTTCTTTGAAGTGATTTTAATAAATATAAATGTCCATGTCCTGATAAATGATTGATGACTTATTTTTTTATAAGTTTCATAAGTTAAGAAAATATACGCTCACCAGAAGCTGCAGGAACTGGTAATTTTCACGTAATGCTTAAAGTGAGTACAAAGTTTGTGGTGAAAAAAATATTTCTTCCTATGAAACCTAACACTTTTACAGAAAGTGTTTTAGGGCATTTTTAGCTCAAATGAAGCTGTCAATTCATCCTACATTTCCACTCCATCAATATCGCTACTGAGTGATGTTGGATACATTCTTCAGGTGTCTGTCTCGGAAATTAAAAGACGTTTTTATTTCATGTGTTTGGCAGCAAAACACAGAGATGCTCAGTGTATTTTTCTCAAGGTAATTTAACTAGAAAAGTCCCTAAATATTTTTCTATCTATCATGCTTCCCTGAGCTTACAAGATTGGCAGTGTTCCAAAATTGCTAAAGATAACTTCTTTTAATGTAATTGGTTAATTAGGTTCATAGCACGCATTCCTGTATAACGGTTTAGAATTACATAGAAGCCCTTGTGTCCAGCATTCTTCCAATCCAGTTCAAACCAGTTCTGAATTCCCACCTTATAAAATATCGCATCTTCTGCAGGAAAAGTGTGTAGAAAGTTCACAGAGACCCTCTCAACAGTGATTAATGTAGGTCCTGGCAATACTTGCTGAGATCTTCTTTAGAAAACTGCTGTAAACATTTACAGTATCATTCAAAAAGTCCAACGTATCTAATGCATGCAACTGATAAAATCTCTCTTTGATGGACGTTACACATACATCCAAAATACAATGGATACAATGGAGGTGATCAACTTTAAACCTTTCTTTTGGATTGAGAAGAGGATCATTTTGAGATTTAAAATATATCTGTCTTTTCCTCTTTCAAGGATGATTGGATTATTAATCAAAATCCTCAGCTATTCCTGTTGTTTTAATTGATAGTTTCTTCAAATCCTTCATCTGAATGTCAATATCGAGGGATATTGACCATAATATCTTACAATTTGTCAATTTTATTAAAATACCAGCCTCTTTTACAGCTGTCTTGGATATTTTGCAAGGTATAATACCTTGTATCCTCAAATAAAATATTTTAAAACTAGAACTGTAACCAATTTACTATGTATTGAACAGCGTTTATCTTTACATTTATATTAAAAGTAAGGTAAATATACCAAAATATTAGAACAGAACTCTACAGACATTCCAATACTGACAGACATTCCAAACAAATCTGTGTTTTAAAACATTTTAGCTGAGGATGCCATGGGTGAATATGTTTTTCTTGGAAGTTGCCGATGTTCGTCATTATTGGATATTCCCAGTGATATTGATTTAGATACTCAATTGTTTACTTGTAGTTTCACATGTGCAAAACACATTTACTCCAAATATCAAGAAAGTTAAGGTTTCGCTGAGATTATGCAACAAAGAGTCACAGACATCATGTTTCTCCATTCACAGTTTTATGGTTGAAAAAAAATTGAAAAACCTTGGGGTTATATTCGATTCTGGCTTAACATTCGACCCACATGTACAGCATACTGTCAAAACATCTTTTTTTCACCTTAGAAATATCGCAAGACTACGCCCTATGCTATCATTAACTGTGGCTGAAAAGCTGATCAACATATTTGTATTCTCTCGAATTGACTACTGCAATGCTCTGCTCCCTGGTGTATCTAAATCTACTCTGAACAAGCTGCAGTATGTCCAAAATTCAGCAGCCAGAATCCTGACCAGGTCTAGTACAAGTGTTCACATTACTCCTATCCTGGAGTCCTTGCACTGGCTTCCGGTCAAATTCCGCGTAGACTTTAAAATCCTCATGCTCACCTACAAGGCTTTACATGGCTTGGCACCTCAATACCTGTCTGAACTTTTATCGCCCTACTCCCCACCTCGCAACCTCCGCTCTTCAAATTCTGCCCTCCTTACTGTCCCCCAAGCCCGTCTACATTGTATGGGCGACAGGGCCTTCTCCTGCTATGCCCCCAAGCTCTGGAACTCTTTACCCAAGGATATTAGAGAGTCACCTTCTCTAAACTCCTTCAAATCCAGACTCAAAACTTTCTTCTTCAGTAAAGCCTTTACTTAACTGGTTCCATTCTTCACCCCTCTGCTCTTCTTAATACCATCTTCCACGGTCTCCTCTATTGTTATTGTTGTATTGTTGTAATTATAATTGTGTCCTGTCTTGTGAAATTTTCTTATTTATTGTTGTAGTCTTCTTATTTATTGTTATTGTCATCCTGTAAAGCGCTTTGAGAAGCCACCTTTAAAGGCGCTATATAAAATAAAGTTTATTATTATTATTATTATTATTATTATGGTTAAAGAAAAATAATCTCTGACATTTTCTTCACATCTGGAAGTTTTTCCTCTACACTGATGAACAAGAATTGTACTTCATCTTTTGTAAATTGAAATTGAATTTCTTGAAAAAGAAAAACTGTATCAGAAAGGAAATGAATACCTACATTAAATTAAATCAAGACATTTGTCGATATTTTGTTTGCTTATTTAAAAAAGCAATGAGACAGTTTTGGTTACTGCATCTTTTATGAGAACTTTCTTTGGCTCATCAGAAACATTTAGGTCAATGCACACAAATATAAATGAACAAAGAAGTGATGTACATCTGAAAAAAACAACTTGCTACAAAGTTGAACATCCATTCACTTTCTGCTAAATGTACACTGAGTGAGCTTTATCAATTGGCTTGGAAATGTACACTGTGCTTTGGCTCAGGAAAAATCATCAGCAGTGTTGTTTTGTTTTATGTGTGTGACCATCTTTTAAAGCATGTAAAAATCACGAGATCATTGATTTCTGCAAATAACAAGGGTCCATTTTCAATCTATGATAAGTATTTCTACAATGTAATAAGGGCTTTTGCAGTAGAACATTGAGAGTTGTTATTCAAAGCATCTGTATTGAATTGCGTGCAAGCAGACATTGTTCAGAACTGCCTGAATACATCCCCAGAATTCAGTTTTGCAGACCTTTATTGCTTTCAAATTACGTTGGATTGCTGTCTGGAATACTAGGCTACTGCCAGTTTTCAACTTCTCACATTTGTCACGGATGTTGGACAAGACGAACCGTGGAATGACAGGAGAGCGAAAAGACCCTATGCGTAGCGGCGAGACAGGGGTTAGCCCAGGCTCAGCTGTTCAGGAAATGCCCTATAGAAACCTATGCCCTCAGGTAGCGGACGTGGGGCGACCTGGTGCTAGGCGGGTTTCAGGACATCCGAACGTCAATGCTGAGCGAAGGCAGAATGAAAGACCCGGAAATATATAGCCCCAGAGAGAGAGAAACACCGGAAAGACAGCAAAGAACTGTAAATGAGAGACAGGACAGAGAAGGAGCACCCTCTGGCTGCAGAGGGCTTGACAACATTTGCTTTTGAAAACATTTGTCAATGTAAGGTGAACTACTTGGAAGGCAGCTTTGCTCACCAATGCACACACAGCGAAGTGATTCAGAACACCATAAGAGAATGCTCACAATATCGGAATCTGTCTCCAGGATTGCTTCTTGGGCTTTTGGCTAAGATCAAGTGTTTGTGGCTTCTCCGCAGGATTGATTTACCAGAGGTCTAGAAGGTGATTGAGGCCTCCTGAAGAGTGCCTGAGCCAGTATTGGGTGAAGGCCAAGCAGCAGCAGTGCTCTCTCTCCTTTCCTTGTCTCTCCCCTTTTCTCTTGCTCCACCTCGGCTGGTATCACTTTGGGTTGAGCCCAGTGGGTTAAGGCCAAGCAGCAGCTGAGCTGGGTGGGAACCAGGACTTTCCTTTCCTTTCTCTCTCCTTGGTCTCTGGGCTAGGAGTAGGTGTTCATGGCTGCTCCCTTTTCTCTCTGGCTCTCCTGCCTCTTGGCTGGGCCCATGTGAGCATGGCTTGCCTGCAGCACTGGCAAGTCCAGCAAAGGCTCCTCTCCTGCGCCTGCACCTACCTGGATTAAGCCCACATGGATAAAGGCCAGGTCACCCTTGCTGCTCGTTCAGGAAATAACACCTCTACCATCACTTGGTTTCTCCTTGTTGCCTCTTGGTGGCAGACAAAAATAATCATCAAGTTCCACTAGAGGAAGACAGAAAAAGAAATGCCGAACCACCGTCTTTTCTTCATGACCTTCCTACGTGGACTACTGCAACTCGGAACAGGGGACATTTTCTGCATCCAGGAGAACTGGACAGAAAAGCACATGGAGGTTTACATGGCCTCCAATGCCTGCTACCATGAGACAATGAAGAAATGCAGAGAAATGGGCAACAAACCTGGCTTCTCTGATTTCAGGGCAGAACCAATGAGGAAGACGAAGCAGTGGACTATCACCGTGCATGTATACAACCCCCATGTACCAACGGAGCTGGTAACAGCCTTCCTAGGGAGATATGTCGACATGGTGTCCCAGCCCCTGGACGTGAGGGATGAATTCGGCATCTGGACTGCCAATCGCCAGAACCGAGTCCGCCTGAGGGAGGACCTAGATGATGTTGACAAATTCCAGCACCCACTGGCTCTTCCACCCCAGACAGCCAGATTTTTGTAAGAAATGAAGAGAAGAGCTATGACACCATAAGGTGTCACAACTGTGAAAAGGACATACACAAGGCTTGCCAAGCGGCCAAGAGGTGCGACGGATGTGATGCTGAAGTACATCTGCTCCGTCACTGCAAGGCAAGCAAACCGTCCTTCACAGAGGGGGGTAAAAGGCAGCCAGCTGAAACCAGCAGCAACAGAAGAGGAGAAGGGTGAGAAGAAAGAAAGAAGAAATAGGCACGATAGTGCCTAACATGTACACTTCCTATGAGGGTAAGTATCAAAAGAAAGGAATTAAACTTTCACTCAATTCAACATAACAATGAAATTTACCTTTCTTACCACCATTGTCAGGGGGCTGAGAGACCAAGTGAAAGACCATTCCTTGGCCTCCATGCTGTTCTCAGTATTTTTTTTACAGGAAGTCCACCTGAGGGATGAAAGCAAAGAAGCTGACGTTCTCTAGGGAATGGACCATGGGAGAATCATGCTGGAGTGTAGGAGGGGGTGGGAATCCTTTGGAAGCCAAGAAATGAAGCTGAGTGCCACCTTCTCCGTGGTGCAGGACCAGATCCTGGTCACAGACATCAAGTAGAGAGGGCAGATGTTGAGAGCGATCAATGTCTATGCTGTGAGGGAACCCTCCCAAAGGAAGGAAATGTTCACTGACCTGGCCAAACTCGGCAGAGACTTCAGCATTGACTGGGAGAAGGGGAGCAATGCCAGTTCAGCAGAGTTGGAGTCGCTCCTCAAGCCATTCTTCCTGGTGGATGGCTTCAGATGGTGTTGCCAAAGTGACTTGGGAACAACTTGGAGAAACTTCTGGGGAGTGTGCAACCGCCTGGAATACATCTTCATGCACACAACCTGCTCCTTGGAGTCCATAGCGGTGTCCCCAGTGTGGTATTCTGAACACGACTGTGTGACAGTGGTGGCTAATGCTAACCTGTCAGCACTCAGTAATGGGTACTGAAAGCTGAACCAGAAGATAACCATGGCTCAGACCTACTGCAGATGGAAAGTGGCCAGGGAGAGGAAGGAAGCTGTGCAGATCCAGAAACAACTGGAGGAGGAATACAGCTCAGCGAACAGGGAGGAGGCTTCAATTCAGCCCGAGCAAGGGACCTGAAGGAGAGGCTCCACAGCCTGTACTCTGGGAAAGCCAAGGCTTTCCTGTTCAAAGCACAAAGGAAATATTATCAAGATAATGAAACCTGTTCTTCCTATTTCTTTAATCAGGTCCAGGGTGCCCAGAAGAAGAGAGTCTTCCACAGCCTGAGACGAGGAGATGGTGAGGAAGTGCTGGACGAGGGTGGCAAACTGGAAGTGGCGACTGCATTCTACAGAAATCTCTTTTCAGAAAAGCAGATAGAGGTGGAAGCAGGCAATGCTTTTCTGGAGGGGCTCAAAGCAAGAGTGCTGAAGGAGGTGAGGGAGGACTTGAAGGGCCCTATCACAGTGGAGGAGCTGAAGGCAGTGCTTTGGTCCATGGAGAATGGCAAAGTGCTGGGGCCAGACAGATTCCCCATGGAATTCTACACCTGCTTCTGGGACACCCTGGCGGTGGATCAGGTGGAGGTGGCACAGGAGATCTTCCACCAGGGGAAACTAAGAGACACTATGAGGGAAGGCATCATCTCCCTGCTCTTTAAGGGGGGGATGTCGCAGACCTCAAGAACATTGCTCTGCATGGATGTCAAGATCCTGTCCAAGATACTGGCCAACAGACTGAGGACTGCCCTGCTCCACATCATCAACAGCGACCAGATGTGTGCGGTGGAAGGGCGATCCGTCAGCTGGAACCTTCAGCTCACCAGGGACGACATTACCTGGACTGAGGACTGAAACATGCCCATGATGGTGGTGAGCCTGGACCAGGAGAAAGCATTCAACAGAGTTAACCACAGCTATCTGTCCAGAGTGCTGGAATGCTTCTGTTTCGGAGAGAGTTTCAGCTGCTGGATAAAGATACTGTACTCTGATGTAGGCAGCAGGATCAATGTAAATGGACACCTGGGGGATTTCCTTTCAGTAAGGAAAGGGTGTACTCTTTTACCTCTTCTTTAGGTTCTCTTCACAGAGCCATTAGCGGAGATGGTAAGACAGGACCCTGTCATCGATGGCCTGGTGATACTGGGCGGCATGGGGGAAACCCTCAAGATCTCCCAGTACGCAGACAACATGATTCTGTTCCTGAGCTCAGACAGGGGGTTGAAGACAGCCCTGCAGGTCATGGAGCAATACTCCAGGGCCTCATGATCAAAGCTCTACCACCGGAAGAACAACCTGAATTTCTTCAGTCCTTGGAAGGACAGGATGACGGCACCGGAGGGTCTCGAGCTCTGCACAGAGCCCCTCAAGATATTGGGGATTTCATTCCAGAGCCAGGACAATGAGACCATCAACTGGACTGAGAAGATCGTCAAGGTAAATGTGAAGCTGGGTCTGTGGTCGCTGTCACTCACAGGGAAAGTGATGGTGTTGAAATCACATTTGGTCGGCTTCAGTTAACCTGGTGGTAGTGTACAAGCTGCTGGCCAGACTCATAGGTGTCCTACAAGGGATGGTCTTCAACTTTGTCTGGGGAAGCAGGTACGAGTACACAAGAAACCAGACGTATCAGCTTGTCAAGGAAGGGGGGAGTCATGCTGCATTTCCCCCTGAAATTCGACTGCATCCTATTCTGCGATGCAGTGACTCTGGCTAAGGATCAACTCTGTGGCTGGAAGGTTGCCAGTTCGTATCCCATAGCCTGCAGAGGAATCCTACTCCGCTGGGCCCCTGAGCAAGGCCCTTAATCCCAACTGCTCCAGGGGCGTTGTATAAATGGCTGACCCTACACTCTGACCCAACCTATTCTCCTTGTCTGTATGTCAGTGTGTCTCATGGAGAACACATTGGAATATGCGAAAATACAAATTCCTGATACAAGAAATTGTATATGACCAATAAATTGATCTTATCTTATCTTCTGCAACCTCTGTCGGGCACTGTGGGAGCCCATATGTCACAAGTACCGGTAATTTGTCAGGCTGTGGTTCTCCTTCTCGATGAGGGACCCATTCCAGTAGACAAACACTGGACCAAAAGCAGAAAAGCGACCACAAATCTACACCCACGCAGTCAAGTGGAGCCACTGTTACGAGGCCATGAGACATCTAGAGCTCTGCACCAACTACAGTGCCCTGTAGAAGGAGGCGAGGGGGTGTTCAACCCGACTAAAGGCTGTGGGTTCCCAGAAAAGTCTGGAAAGGACGCAGCCAATGGAATTAGACAACAAGCTGAAGGACTTCAACTGGATGGCTGTGCACAAGAGGCTGGTGACCAGAGAGGTCCTTTACAGACACAATTACCAGGAATCCACATTGCATCCGGGACACGTGCTTCACCAAGGAGACACAGGAGCACTGTTCTGGAGCTGCCCCTTCGCCAAAGCAGTGCGGGAGCAGAATGGACAACACCATACAACTCCCGGGAGTGAGAACAGTGCTAAGCTACCAGAGTATCCTGCTAGGATTAGCACCTACCGGATTGGATAAAGGGACAAAGTACTTCTTGCTTTGGCTACTGGTGTCCCTGATAAATCAAGGACTGTGGAATGCGAGGATCACTCTCATTCATCACAACACAGAGGAGGAGCAAGGGAGCTGGAGGAGAGGATCCTTGTGGACTTCAGAGGGAGGATGAAGCACGATGTCGCCAAATGGGGCTTCTCCATGGCAAGGGAGTGCTGGAAAGGACTTTGAGCCCTGTACAGGAACTAATGGACAAAAGTAAGTGGTAGGGTTTGGAGGGACTCTTTGATTGTGCAAATCTGGCCTCATCATCCACTTGCATTGATATATAATGGACAATTGCTTATGTCAGAAAGTTTTTTTTCATGGTAGTTTTATAATGTGTACAGATTGTGAGACTGTTTAATATTGTGAGATGTTTTTTTTAAGTTTATTTTGATTTTAAAAATCTGTCTCCAGGATTTGAGCTGATTCCACATATTGTGAATGAATCGTGATATTGTTAATTACTCTAGCTAAACATTCATATGAGTTTCATGGCCAGATGGATTGTTTCCTAACGAGTCATTGAAGTGAGACAGCACAATGCCAGCAGGATCATGTCACGCTGAACTCCACAAATTTTGATTGTCCAGTCATGTCAGTTGTCCTGCAGCTACGCAATGTTGGACATTAGGATTTGTTTGTGCAACATCCGAAAACAGTCATTGTGACTTGAATGTGAACTGTAGGTGCCCGCCTCCTTTCATCGGTAGTGTATGAGTTACTTCTGGCATGCTGTTGGTCATTGCTCTGTCTTCTTTTATTTAAGGGGTTGTATTTTTGCTGCTGAAAATGAGCAGCAAGTGTATCAGAATGGAGCATGTATCAGAAGGAGACCTTGTCTATCATGAAATTCTTTAAAACCTAAAGTTTTAAGAAGAATACAAATATGATCGCAATTTCCATAGGAGCCCCATGCTTGGATGGGAACTGTCAGCTTTGCGCAGCGGCAATATTGTAGCCTATGAGGTTTAGCCGAAGTGCAATTATTGCTAATTAAAAACTTTTCCCTATATCTCACATCCACTGATTTGAAATACAATCGGTGAAAGCAAATTTTGACAGTCCAGTGAGACACTGAGCAAGGTGTTCAAAGAGATTTTGTCATTATAAGATCACAGCAGAAAGAAGCAAGTTTTTGAACCTCAACATAAATATATAGCTCTTTCAGTGTTATGCAGGGAGCAACATCTGTCGAGATCACCTTTGAGTCAGTGAGAAACGTTGTCTGTCATCAGTTTGATTTAATATTGCTCATAGTGGCATGCTCCTTTTGTTTGTGAAACGATAAGGTTCTGTTTCTTCATGCTGAATCGTCAGCATGAGTGGAGCTTTTTAAATGTCTGTACTTACTGTGCTCCAAAAGAAAAAATTTGTCCAAGTTCAAAAGATTTACATTCACAAAGCATTTCTCACATGACAGATTGAAATGAGGAATTGATTCTGTTCCTGCGTTTGCTTTTAACCCCAACACCCCTTAACCTTTTACTGACAAAGACCCTTTTAGCCAGTGTCAGCCTGGCAATTCCACCCCTTAAACATTTTGTTATTTCTCTGCAGCACAACATAGCAGGAGCCTGGTTCAGGTCTTAAATTAAAGCAAACCTCCTTGACTTTGAGTGTAAAGAGTCAAATTTCTTGTATTTCATAATGTGTCCACTCGGCAGAAAAAGAAATGAAAAAAAAATAGCAGGTGGAATTTTTGTTTTGGTCTTCAAAGGTCAGAATTTTCCATTCTAGGCCTGCCAGGTAGCTGGAAATGATTTGTAGGCCTTGTCCTAGGTGTCTACTAGCTTGGATAAAAATCTGTGACAAATTGATAAATTTGAAAAAAATCTACATAATGTTTTGTGAAGACTGGACCTGGAATGAAAGTTCTCGCATATAATAAATAAATCATAAAAATATTGAATGCAATAACAATAAAAAAAACATTGCAATAGCTATAAAAACCTTAAGACACTGCTAGAGAGCCTTTTTCTGCTGTAAGGCATTGAAAAAAAACTCAGAGTTGCATTCTGGTGTGTAAAAATGAACACTGATAAGAAACGATAAAAAACTGATTGATAAGAAACTGAGTCAATGATTGACAGCTAGAAGGCAAGCAGAATGCAGCCTGAGGCTTCTAGAGGAAGTCTCACCCCCTAGGGGCTCTGTGTGGCCGTAAATACAATGAATGACAGCGTTTTTTACCAATCAAATTGCCTTGTTTCTGGCGGTCCTGCTTCTGTCTATTCCAAAGTCAATAACGTTCAGTTTCCTCCAGGTCTGGAGGTGGGTTAGTCTAGCCTTTTGTGGATATATACCATGCTTCAGAATAAGGTAAAAACATAGGATATATATATTTTGCTGGTTGTTGCTTTTTCAGTCTTGTTTTGCTGACTTATTGATTACCTTATTGATGCATTTTGGAAGTTTGGAAGTGCTTCATAAGATAAAAAGTGACTTTGTGATTGATTGTCTTGTTTTTTTAAAAAAAAACAATTTTTTAAAGCTCCAGTTGTCCTTTTTCGATTAATAACACGTTTTTGTGGTTTTGTTGGTAAAAAAAGATTAAATATGACAGAGGAATCAAAAGTAAATGTTGATTTCCACCATGGATGCTTGCGAATATGCCAAACACGGGACACATTTGATTAAATGAATGTTTTTTTTTGGTTCTGAAAACAGTTTTGTGAAGCTCTAGTTGAAACGTTTTCGATTGATAAAAGGTTTTCTGTAAATGTTTTGTGGTTTAGGTGATGTAAAACGCTGAAGTGAGATGCTCCTTTTAAATCACGTTTCTTAGACTGTAGCCCCATGTGGCCATGTTTGCACTAAACCTGGGCTTTAACCACCGTCTGGTGCTTTTTGCATTCTTAAAGCAGAATTTAACTGGAGCTTTGCCTGGCAGATAATAATATTAATACACAGAATGACAACAACAATAAATAAAAAGAATACACAAGATAAAACACAATTACAATATATAGAGGAGACCGTGGATGGTGGTACTAAGAAAAGCAGAGGGGTGAAGAATGGAACCAGTTAAGTAAAGGCTTTTCTAAAGAAGAGGGTTTTGAGTCTGGATTTGAAGAAGTTCAGAGAAGATGACTCTCTGATATCCTTGGGGAGACAGTTCCAGAGCTTGGGGGCATAACAGGAGAAGGCCCTGTCACCCATACAACGTAGACGGGCTTGAGGGACAGTAAGGAGAGCAGAATTAGAAGAGCGAAGGTTGCAAGGTGGGAAGTAGGGCGATAATAGTTCAGACAGGTACTGAGGTGCCAAGCCATGCAAAGCATTATAGGTGAGCATGAGGATTTTAAAGTCTACACAGAATTTGACCGGAAGCCAGTGCAAGGACTTCAGGATAGGAGTAATGTGAACACTTGCACTAGACCTGGTCAGGATTCTGGCTGCTGAATTTTGGACATACTGCAGTTTGTTCAGATTAGATTTAGATACCCCGGCAAATAGAACATTACAGTTGTCAATTCAAGAGAACACAAATGTGTTGATCAGCTTTTCAGCCACAGTTAGTGATAGCATAGGGCGTAGTCTAGCGATATTTCTGAGGTGAAAAAAAGATGTTTTGACAGTATGCTGCACATGTGGGTCGAATGTTAAGCCAGAATCTAATATAACCCCAAGGTTTTTCAATTTAAATTGAAGCTCAAGTACAGAACCATCTGCAGATAGAGTTATAGGACTGGCTTTGTGAAGTTGATGGGGGGTGCCAATAAGCATGCCTTCAGTCTTGTCGCAGTTAAGATGAAGGAAGTTTTGAGTCATACACAATTTTATGTCAGAGATGCAGTTAGATAGAATAGAGACAACCACATCAGTGTCAGGTTTGGTATGGATGTATATTTGAGTATCGTCAGCATAGAAATGAAAGCTGAGGTCATGTGATCTTAAAAGCTGACCAAGTGGAAACATGTAAATGCTGAAGAGCAAGGGGCCCAGTATTGAGCCCTGAGGAACACTGGAAGCGTTTGACCAGAGAAGAGAGATACTAGCGCTAGACCCAACAGTCTATCACAATAACTGTTGATTCCAATAACCTTAACTAAAGCAGATCAGCTTCTGCTCACGAAATTTGATTTTTAAAAATATTTTCCTTGATATAAAAACAATGACAAATTAGAATATTACAAAATTCTATATAAAATGAATGAAATAAGAAAAAAATGAAGACGATTGGATCTGACTGAGCTCATTACTGACCTCACTATACACTATACAGTATGTATGTGTGTGCATGTGTTGGTTGGACTACCTCCAATACTGAAAGAAAGTGAATCTGTGAACTTGCATTCATTTTACAGAGTTACTCAGTTAATGATCGTTTTTCTCATGTTTTTCAGGAACTGCTGCTACTAGTAAATGGAATATACATTAAGATTCCATTGGGATTTTAGAGTACCCCCTTTCAAGGGATTTTGCTGTCCTTTTGATGGAGATGCAGTGTCTTGCAAAAGAAGTGAGACCCCTGTCCAGTTTTCACATTCTGTTGGTTTCAAGCTTTTAAAATCAGGAAGCTTTTGTAGGAGCAGTTAATAATATTTGTTAAACACACAACCTACTACACATATTCAAAGCAAAAAAAAAGTAAATAAATATAATAAAAAATGGAAAAGTCATGATCATGTAATTATTCATACCCTTTGCTGCGGAATACCTAAATAAATTTAGTAGCACAAAATATAGTACCACACTGTAGCCACACACTTATTTGAGTATACTAATACAGGTTTATTTCATGCGGTTTCCTTGGAAACTACATGCGTTGAAGCGAGAGCGCCCCCTTGTGGTGTATCAAGAATACACCAGACTGGCTAGGGCTGTATTTTTGAATAGTCATCAAACTGGAATTTTGAGCAATAAAGCACTGCTGGAGTTCATAGACTATAGCAGAAGTGCAGGAGTAACTGGGAGAGGAGAGACTGCAGTTCCAGTGGGCTACAGCTCTACAGAAGCATATCCACCACTCTCACACCAGGGTCTGCTGTATCCCAGAGTGAAATCCCGCCTCCTGTAGTCTGGTTGATCTAGAAGCCTGTTTATTAGCTTTTGAGAGCCCAGATGAGAGACAGGGTCAGTCCTAAGAATAAGGGACGCATACAGGATACACACACCAGACTAGATTTGGAGTCTTTATCCTCTAGAAGCCACTTTTGTTGTACAACAACAGTTAATATAAAGAAACACAAACCCCATCTCCTGGTTCTGCTGCTCCAGACTGGTTCCACTGGGGACAAGAAGGGGCCAGGCAGCTCATGAACTGTAATATGGGTTTGTGCCATGGTGGGGGACGTATTAACTCCTCTCTCTCAGGGCAGTGTTAATGTACTGTAGTGTCCAGTGAGTCAGTGTGTCTGTATTACTCTCCTCTCTTTCTCTGTGTGTTTCACATAAGACTGAGTGAGTGGGCAGAGTAATCAAGAGTTTGACGTGTGTGGTGTATTTTTGTTCTCTGGTTTTTGTTTTTCTGTCTTCTTTTGGAAAAAGTTTTTTTTTTACACCATGGCCAATTCTGTGGGTTATGATTACCCAAACTTCTCATTTGAGAAGCTTACACAGTGCCATGGTATGAACATTTGCCCTGCAGAATTTTGTCCTCTAGAGAGGTGCATTCTTGTGGAAGATGGGTCCCCCAGCCATGCCAGAGAGGCTCAAATGGACCAGAGGGGGACTCAAATACCTGGGGGTGCACCTGGGGGACGAGGTCAGCGAGATGAAGAACTGGAAGGTGCTTCTAGAGAAAGTGAGGAGCTGTCTAGATCGCTGGCACTGGCTGCTCCCCCAGATCTCCTTCAAAGGCTGGGTTCTGATTGTCAACACACTGGTGGCTTTGATGTTATAGCATTGCCTGGTGCACCTGGAGCCACCTGTTAGACTGGTTGAGGAGCTGCAGGTGATGCTTCTCGACTTCTGCTGGGGCAGGCTGCACTGGTTCCTGCCCAGGGAGGAGGGAAGACAGAGACTCATTGACATCTGGAGCCAGGTGGACACCTTTCGTCTGCAAGCAATGCAGAAGCTGCTGCATAGCTGACCTCACTATGCGAGAGGGAGCTGACTTTCGCCCCTCTGCGTTGAGTGGAACACCTCGGGCTCAACTCATTCCTTTTCTTGATGGACACAAGCAGGGCTCACCAATGCCATCTTTGCACTGCAGTATCTTGGTGACATTTGCACATGCAGAAGGCAGAGGAACCTCTCAATCTGCACTACAGAGCCACTCATCTACAGTCCTCGAATGGATACAGAACTGGGATGCTCCTTGGACTTTACCAGCAGACTGGTCCACATCACAGCTCTAGCACCTGCTGGATGTGGATCAGGGCTGCTGGTGCCATGTGGAGTGGGCGTGTGCTGCTATAGGACTGTTCTCGCAGAGGTGTATAGAAAGATTTCTCAGTCTGCTGCGTTCTGTTCTGTCTCTCAAGCAGGTGCTGCTGGTGTCTTAATTTACCCCTGACTCTTCTCTTGATGTATTTGTCCAGGGGTTCTTGGCAATAGCAAACAGAGGGCTGGAGACATGGTTGGGAGTGATGGAGGGGTAGTTTTAGGCTAGATGTTTTTGAGCAGCTCCAAGTCAGCATATTCTTTTCAGAGCTGTTGATTACTGTGAGACGTTGTCCTGTGTGGAAATTGAACATCAAGGAGACGGAGTCCCTGGAATGCGGTGATCAAACCAATGGCACAATCGCAGCTGGTGGGGTCTAACTGAACAAAGTGACACAGTTCAAGTACCTAGGCTCATGTGTCACCTCCGACTGCACTACCCTCCAAGACGCTAAGACACGAGGCAGCGCTGCTTGGATGAAATGGCGGCAGGTCACTGGAGTACTATGCGACAAGAAGATCCCTTAACACCAAAAATCCAAAGTCTACCACACAGTGGTCAGACCAGTGGCCCTATACGGAACTGAATGCTGGCCAAACACAAAGAAACATGAACAGGCACTCCATACGATAGAAATTAAGATGCTGCGATGGACCCTTGGCTTGACAAGACTAGACCATGTCATTGTAGGGAAAACCGGCTCAGGGACGCCAAATATGTAATCATAGTGGCTCTCTGAAGGCACCAGTTCTGTAGGGTTTGGGCATTTACTGAGACAATTATAAATTGTAGCAGTAAATCACAAAGTTGATTCTTTTGATGGCTTTAGAATCCAACCATGCGACATAACTCAAACAACGCGCACACATAGGTACTAATACACGAGGATACATTTATTAATACATAGAATATGCATATAAACCTAACAGATCTTATCGAGAGGGTTATCAGAATACAAAAGGTATATTCGGTCAGTTACAAAGAGTTACACATATCAAGAGGACATACGTTCAGTATATCATTCATTAAGACCGTTTCGTAAATGAACTTGGTTATAACTTCTACATTAGATACTCAAACAAGTACATAACTCTTAGGAATTAAATTGATATCAACTGGTTTGGATAACAATTGAATTCTCAAGCTGTAATGCGTTGAAGTTGAGTACTCATCCAATCTTAGGGGATTCAGATCTCCTGCGGTCACAAAGAAACAGTTACAGGCTGTTGCTGTCCAATCCGCGCTCTCTGGCTCCGTGCCAGGCTGTGCTGTGCGGCTTGCGACGGTGTGCTGCTGATGCTCACTGACCGGCTAGTTAGTGTTGGCTTTAACTAGCAAAGTTTGTGCACAGGAGAAAAGACGACTGTGGGTCCCAGCAAGTCAGGAAGAGGACCGGTTCGTTCCTGATGAAGAGCTAATTCTGAATAGTGATTCAGCTTTCCACAGTTCCGACCTGTTCACGAGGCCTGCTGCTGGTTACTCTCTGGCAACCTCCACTCTAGACTCTTAGAACAAAGGAAAGTTCTGGCACTCGGACACACTGGCCGTTCCGTGGTTGTCCGGGCTGAGTCTCAGGATGGTCAGGAGGCGCGCTGCGAGAATGTCCTGCCCTTGGGATTCTCCTTTGAATTCCCTTTAGAATTGTTGAATCTGAATCTCAATCTCAATCTCCATCTGAATCTCGTTGAATCTGAATCTCACAGGCTCTCTGTGTTGCCTGTTTTTACCTGGAGGAACTTCAGCTCATTGATTGGCTGAAAGTTCCATGGGCATCAGAGTCCCACGTGGGTTACTCGGCCCTACCAGTCCCTGATTGGTTGATCAAGGTGAGATATGAGGCACTTACTCCTGACACTTAGTAATGCAGTCCAGATGTCCAACTGGCACTCCCTAGACAGATAGGCGCCAATGGATGACCATTGATCATGATAGCCAGGCCTAGCTAAGTGCATCCCCCTTTGGGAGCTGTACTAGGACCTTAAATCAGCCTGGCTTAGGTAGTTTCTCTGTGGCTGCACCACAGAGATGAACAGAGAAATGGGGCCTCATTTGGGAAAGCCCAGAACACTTAATTCTTTCTTATTATTAAGCCTCACCGCTACATATCCCCCCTTTTTGAAGGTCACAAGGTCCCGAGGCATTGTTGCCTTCAAAACAAAACAGAGTTAAGTGATGTACCTTGCCATTAGAACATTAATCTTAAATGTCTACATTACTCCTCGAGAATTCATACCGGAACCAGCATTGGATACAAACAGGATGAATAACATCTGGAGTATGTATAAACACGGTAGGAGACATTATCTAAGTCTAGGAGTACACATCAGGAAGTTCACTGTCAATATCTGATACCTCTGTAGAAGATATTGGGGAAGAAGTAACTTCCTTTCTTTTGACATGCTACCTTTGACTCATTCATGCTACCCGGAGTACATCTTGATGTGAGAGTACAGCATTCAGAGTACACTGTCAGTCATGATCCAGCTTCCCAGCAGCAGTGTTACAATAACAACAGTTCCTATTCCCAGCCCCCATGATGAACTACAACACCTGTGTTGGGTATCTGCTAGGGTGGTTTGGAGGTTTGTTCCATTAAAGCAAACTAACTACCTGTACCTTTTCAGGCCTTACTGTTTCTTGGATTTCTATCCAATTCAATAGTGTGGCACCTGAAGGCATCCATGACCTCAAGTTTGGTCTTATGTTGTCTGGTTCCAGACCGTATAGTGTTAAGTTCAAGCTGTACTATGGACTCCTCAGGAACTTACAGGAAAACTATTGGTTAGGTAGCTGCATTGTGGTAGCTGTATCATGCCTGTCACAAGTCATAGTGTCAGTTAAATGTGGTGTGCTGACCAGCCATTTACTTCCCACCTGCTCTTCATGGGGTTCATTAACCTCCCTCTGCTCGTTAGTAGCTTTACACCCTTCATTGGAGAATCGTTTAGACACAGCCAATGGATAGCTTTGGTAGCCATACCCATCTCAAGATTTGGAACCGAATTCAATCTTGGATTGCCTTCTGGGTGAGCTATGAGCGATGGGGTTAATGTCACACACTCCTCTACTGAGAAGAGTGGAATCAAGTGGGTTGGGATTTGTGCCGTGGTTAGACTGGCTACAGTGGCACTAAACTCCCTTAACAGGTCTTGTGTCAACATTCTGGCCTGTTGCACACAAGCATAAACCCACTGTATAACACCAACAATCATGTCCACTGGTTGGGGAATAAGGTTTAACCCTGTTGCATAGGAAGTTGCCTTTAGGGTTTTCCCTAAGCTTTCCAACTTTTGCTGCTGTTGATACAGTCTGTCACTACCCTCTGGCATCTCTGACCCCTGCCTTCTTGGGGCAGTCAGTGTGAGAGTGCCAGTAGCACACAAACCTACCAGAAATAGCAAATGCACAACAATGGTGGCAGCAATCAGTCCTCCCAAAAGTATTTTCGGGTGGCTGATCCCAGTCATCTCCTTCTGAGTGACTGTTGCCTTTCTAAGCTGGCGCAGCATGTACATGGTGTCTTTCTCAGTATGCCATGTGGCATCTTGGGCACCAACATCCTGGAAATCTGGGGAGATCTGACGCAGCGGCTGATGCTGCTCCTCCTTTTCCAGGACATCTGCTTTTTCGATTTATTCATGCCTGTGCTCTAGGAACCCTGCAGGGGGTGGTGCAGTGGTGGAGCATGCCTGACCCTCAGCTGAGTGGTCATCTGGAGCACCTGAGTGATCTGGGATTGTTATCCTATTCTCACTGTTCAGGTCCACCCTGCACACTTCCTGATTGAGGAATCCTTCTATCGGCATGTTACCAATCGTTCGCTGGGGGTAGGTGTAGGACACCTGCTCGCTCCCCCCTTCCCTCGCTAGGGGTTCAGGGAGCTGCTACAGCAGTGGGATAGCTAGTTCACTATCTTTGAACTCACTATCACTCACCAGGCCCATGTCAGTGCAGGCGGGGATTCTGATACCCCTCTTTGCGATGTCCTGCACTGGCAGGCGGGTGACTTTACCATCCAGCTCCAGTCTGGCTGAACCACTGTTGGTCAGACTCAGACTGACAAACTGAGCTGGTGGCTGTAAGAAAACCGGCTCGGCTTTCATTCCCTGTCTCTTCTGGGGGACTGGGTGTGTAGGCAACCCTACCGTTGAGGCAGGAACAATCAGGTCAGTCTCACTCACTACCTGGTAGTTGTGAGAAATAATGTTACCTGACTGCAGGTTCCCTGGGTCAAAGCAGAGGGAATCGGCATCTGGGATCAGGTGTGTCCACAGCGCAGTAGTCTCAGCGTCCAGCTGGACCTCCTGTCTAACCTGTGAATGTTGCACCAGGGGCACCTGGCGGTGGCCCAGCGACAGCTGCTCAAGCAGATCCTCACTAATAGAGGACCTCTCAGGGCTAAGGGTGAGGGCTACATCATCAACCTGCTCTCCTGCCATCTGGATCCTTTCCACCACTGCGGGGTGGCGGTCCTGACCCCTCTTGGGTGCCAGGGTACACAGGGAAAGCTCCTTCTCATCGCCAGGTGGGGAGATCTGCTCCTCTTTAGGGATGTAAAAGGGGTGTGCTTTACCTGGTGGATCAGGCGGCTGCTTGGAGCACAGCTCCTGTGGCATGGAGGCTGTTGTGACCTCAGCCGGGACACGACTTCCCTGTATATCCGGGGAACAAGAAAATATTTTTATTTCTTGTCCAGAGGGAACAGAAGGAATCTCCACATAGGCTTCTGTGTTCGGTGGGCACTGTGTGAGCACAGTCTGCCTCTTGGCCCCCCTTTCCTTCTGTACAGAAGGCTTAGGAGCCTTGACCTGTTTCCACACCTTGCCTTTCTGGTGATCCACCAAAGGTTCCTCTCTGAGTAGCGTGCCCTTTTCTTTTTCTACCCGTTTGAGCTTGCCGTGTGACTTCAAACACCTTTCAACCTCAGTGTCAATCAGTGTCTCACTGTGTAAGACATCTCCCATGGCAGCCTTGAGGTAAAAGCTTCCTGCTTTTCCTCTGTGTTTTACTGCCTGCTCTGTGACTTCAGGGGTGGAGTCAGCACTCACTTGGGAGTGGCTGACCTCATCCAGGCAGGATCCCTTCCGCTCAATCAGATAGACTGAGGGAGGGAGAGGGGGCGGGTCTCCGCCTCCTCCAGTGGAGAGTATCAGCTCATTCACGCTTCCAGCAGCCTTGGGGAGCGGTTGTCCCTGTCCTAATAAAGCTTGTTCAAGCCTGGCCAGGCAGGCGGCTACTGAATCCTTTTGTTCAGCTTTTTCTAGCCCTTTCCCTCCCCCGGTGTTCTCATGGCACTTAGGACGCTGGGTGCGGTTCTGTATGCCTGCTTTGGAACGGGGCTTAGCCAGCTCAGGAGCCTGTGCTCCTTCGAGCAGGGGGGAATTAACCCTCCTGGCTCTGACGGCGAACACAGTCGCTTTAACAGCTTTTTGCTCAGAGCGATTTTGGACATCATACTCCCAGGCTTTCTGCACGAATCTCTTAATATCAGTCATTTTCATGGTCTGTGCATCTGTATGCATTAAGATCATCTTTCTGACTGACGGGTGGAGATTCGCAATGAATAAACCCTTGAAATGTATGTTCTCTTCGCAACCCTCATCATTTCGCCCTGCAAAATAAGTTCGTCTAAGTCTCTCGTAATATTCGCGAGGGGACTCTGCTCTCTCGTGCTTAATGTTAAGAGCGGCGGCTATCGCAGCAGTCGGGTCAATAAACGCACTGTATTCTTCGATAAGTGCTTGACATAGCTGCTCAAAGTCGTTACAGATTTCTTTCATCTACCTAGCCATCCACTCACGTACAGCTCTGCTGGTAGTTTTCCTGACCAGAAACACTTTCTCCAGTTCTGTGGCGTTTGGCAGGTACTGCAGGGTATACCTGAGGTCTTGAATATAACTCTCGATATTACTCTCTGACACTGATGTCAAATCTCTCTATGTCCTTCGCTAGCTCTCTCAGAGAATGGAGATTTCTTCTAGCTTCTCCGCTGACGGAGATATGGCAGAGATCGTGGTCAGACCTGTCGCTGCTAGAGAGAGTGCTTAATAGCGACTCGAATTCAGACCTTTTAGCAACCATCGTTAAACTTAAAGAGTATTACTTTTAAGTACGAAATCACAGTTTTACCACAGAAAACCACAAGATCAAGTATGCAATCAACCAGGTAGATCGCAAAAGATCACAAAACAATCAAACACTGCTTAAAGAGCAAGGGGAACTTTTTGTCTTTCGGCTTTCAGCACACTGTATTGTCGTGTATGAAACCCGCGGCGTTTTATATTGAATTATTCCGCTTGGGTGACTAATTTCAGTCTTGCCACGCCCACCCAGGGACGCCAAATAATGTAGGGAAAACCGGCTCAGGGACGCCAAATATGTAATCATAGTGGCTCTCTGAAGGCACCAGTTCTGTAGGGTTTGGGCATTTACTGAGACAATTATTAATTGTAGCAGTAAATCACAAAGTTGATTCTTTTGATGGCTTTAGAATCCAACCATGCGACATAACTCAAACAACGCGCACACACACAGGTACTAATACACGAGGATACATTTATTAATACATAGAATATGCATATAAACCTAACAGATCTTATCGAGAGGGTTATCAGAATACAAAAGGTATATTCAGTCAGTTACAAAGAGTTACACATATCAAGAGGACATACGTTCAGTATATCATTCATTAAGACCGTTTCGTAAATGAACTTGGTTATAACTTCTACATTAGATACTCAAACAAGTACATAACTCTTAGGAATTAAATTGATATCAACTGGTTTGGATAACAATTGAATTCTCAAGCTGTAATGCATTGAAGTTGAATACTCATCCAATCTTTGGGGATTCAGATCTCCTGGGGGCACAAAGAAACAGTTACAGGCTGTTGCTGTCCAATCCGCGCTCTCTGGCTCCGTGCCAGGCTGTGCTGTGCGGCTTGCGACGGTGTGCTGCTGATGCTCACTGACCGGCTAATTAGTGTTGGCTTTAACTAGCAAAGTTTGTGCACAGGAGAAAAGACGACTGTGGGTCCCAGCAAGTCAGGAAGAGGACCGGTTCGTTCCTGATGAAGAGCTAGTTCTGAATAGTGATTCAGCTTTCCACAGTTCCGACCTGTTCACGAGGCCTGCTGCTGGTTACTCTCTGGCAACCTCCACTCTAGACTCTTAGAACAAAGGAAAGTTCTGGCACTCGGACACACTGGCCGTTCCGTGGTTGTCCGGGCTGAGTCTCAGGATGGTCTGGAGGCGCGCTGCGAGAATGTCCTGCCCTTGGGATTCTCCTTTGAATTCCCTTTAGAATTGTTGAATCTGAATCTCAATCTCAATCTCCATCTGAATCTCGTTGAATCTGAATCTCACAGGCTCTCTGTGTTGCCTGTTTTTACCTGGAGGAACTTCAGCTCATTGATTGGCTGAAAGTTCCATGGGCATCAGAGTCCCACGTGGGTTACTCGGCCCTACCAGTCCCTGATTGGTTGATCAAGGTGAGATATGAGTCACTTACTCCTGACACTTAGTAATGCAGTCCAGATGTCCAACTGGCACTCCCTAGACAGATAGGGGCCAATGGATGACCATTGATCATGATAGCCAGGCCTAGCTAAGTGCATCCCCCTTTGGGAGCTGTACTAGGACCTTAAATCAGCCTGGCTTAGGTAGTTTCTCTGTGGCTGCACCACAGAGATGAACAGAGAAATGGGGCCTCATTTGGGAAAGCCCAGAACACTTAATTCTTTCTTATTATTAAGCCTCACCGCTACATCATGAATGAAGGGGTGCGAAAAACACACAGAGTCGCCCCAATCACTGAGAAAATGAGGGAATCGCGCTGTAGCGGCGAGGCTTAATAATAATGCAGAATTAAGTGTTTCTGAGCTTCCCAAATGAGGCCCCATTTCTCTGTTCATCTCTGTGGTGCAGCCACAGAGAAACCATTCATGCAAGATGTTTTCTTTTGATAAGGACAGCTCCCAAAGGGGGATGCACTTAGCTAAGCCTGGCTATCATGATCATGATCAGAGATTGGATGAGTATTCAACTTCAATGCATTACAGCTCGAGAATTCAATTGTTATCCCAACCAGTTGATATCAATTTAATTCCTAAGAGTTATGTACTTGTTTTGAGTATCTACTGTAGAAGATGTAACCAAGTTCACTTTACGAAACGGTGTTAATGAATGATATACTGAACGTATGTCCTCTTGATATGTGTAACTCTTTGTAACTGACCGAATATACCTTTTGTATTCTGATAACCCTCTCGATAAGATCTGTTAGGTTTATATGCATATTCTATGTATTAATAAATGTATCCTCGTGTATTAGTACCTGTGTGTGTGCGTTGTTTGAGTTATATCGCATGGTTGGATTCTAAAGCCACCAAAAAAATCAACTTTGTGATTTACTGCTACAATTAATAATTGTCTCAGTAAATGCCCAAACCCTACAGAACTGGTGCCTTCAGAGAGCCACTATGATTACATATTTGGCGTCCCTGGGCCGGCTTAATCTACAGCGCCTACGATGGTATGGACACGTGCTCCGCAGCAATGACACATCAATGGCATAGACCGCCCTCGAATTGAATGTGGAAGGCCGCCAGCCCCATGGACAACCACGGCCGCAGACCGTACGAAGTGGAAAAATTGGTGCAAACAAGCAGACCCCACATAAGTGGTTAAATGCTAAGAAGCAAACGAAGAGTTGTCCTCTGTGGATGAGTAGAGAGGAGAGCTGACTGTGTGGGAAATCACCAAGGACGAGACTCTGTGCAGTGAAAAGTGTTTGATAACTCATGCAGGACTGTAGACTCATGCACATAATACTTTCACCACTTGTATCCATGTTTTTATTCTGTCATGAAAAATATATATTAGTATATACATTTGTTGTTACCAATATAAATACATACAAACAGTAAGACTGTATCTTCACTTTAAAAGTTGGCAAGCAATGGGCAGAAGACAAACTTCACCCTGGATAGGACACCAGTGTCATGTTGTAATCCCTCCCCCTTAAGGGCGCTCCGGCTCTTTCACATTTTAGTTGATTTTGTGCACCTGCCTCCTATCCAGCCCCTCCTTAAAAGCCAGATGCTCACTCTATTCCTTGCTCTACATTGGAAGACAGACACCTGGAGGCCCGCCTACCACCAAGTCGCCCTATGTCCGCAGCTTGAGGGCATAGGCCTCCTATCGGCATCCTCACCTAGCCGAGTCCAGGACTTGTAGCGCCTGGTGCCATTACCCCTTTTTATCTCCCCGACCCTTCACCGGATTCTGCTCCAGTTTTTAACTTTTGTTGTGTTTTCTGGATTTCCTGGTTTTTGGACTATTGAACTTCACCCTAGTTTTCCCCTTGGACTCCCTCGGACTTGTTAGTCTGGGCCACAGCCCCCCGAGCACTAGTGCTCCGTTGTCACGCCTCCCTGTTCATCAACCTGCCCAGTTCCTCGTCGTCTCCTCCCAGTGTTTGTTACACTCCCTTCCTGATTCTACTGTCTACGGCAAAGACACAGACACACTCACACCAAGGCCAGGTTTCCCAGAAGCCAACTAACCTACCAGTAGGTTGTTAGACTCTGTGAGGAGGCTTTGGCACCCAGAGGAAACCCACATGAACACAGGGAGAACATACAAATTCCACACTGATAGCACCTCAGGAATTTAACCTCAAGCCCCAGCACTGTAAGACAGCAATACAAACCATCGCACCACAATGCTGCACACCAGAATAGAATTATCACTTAAACTACAACACATTCTCAACATTATCAGCATGATGTTAACCACCTTAATGAATGTCTTCTCGACAGAGCTGATCAGCAGGGAGATCACACTCTAGTAGCAGAAGTGGAGATAAAGCCATACAGCTGCAACATGGGCTTTGCACCAGGTTATGCATCTAAGAACATACCAGTATAATTTGTTGCTTACACAGTGGTGGCAACAGGATAGTACTTATACATTTGACTGCATGAAAGTCCTCTTCTTCTTCCTTCTTGCTGTTGCTATATGTCTTTGATGTTAAGATTATATTATAGAAAAACACATTAGTCTAAGAGAGAGAAATTTCAGATTAAATTACATATGGCATTGTGGGGAAACGAAAAATGTCATGAGAAAATATGACCTCCAGTAAACTCTCTGCCTTCAGGGTTTAACCCTTCTCTAGATGAGGAATTTAAATTGCACTGATGTATGAATTTTCTCTCTTGTCTCCTTCTCGAGTGATCACAAACAAGGGGTTTAACCCCCTCCTCCCCGCTGGGAGATACCACTGTCTTCCACTTGGCAGTGCTGCAGTACTTCAGAAATGACCTGGTACCTCTATATTTCCTTTAGAAGAATGGAAATATTTATCAACCATCGTTTGTCATACACCAAAAGAGTGCCAACAAATAACTCACCATTATGACATTAAAAATGTCAATCACTAACAAAATGCTAACAAGTGTGTTTCTGAATGTGTCCCCTCTGTTTCACGACATGGCTCAGGCAGCACCCTCTAAAAAAGCCTTGGAAGTACACTTTTGTGATAAAAGTAAATTAGACTGTGGCCTGATAGTGCCTCGAGGTAAGAACTCAATTATTAATGTGTTTATTCTATAAGATTTGGCACTCTTTCCTGACTTCTTCAGACAATTCACTTCTTCAGGTGGATCTGAGTACACACATCTTTATCAATTTCTGTATCTAATAAGCATTAAAATATTAAAAATCATTTTTTTCTATTTGTAGCCAATGTGGAATATGTATTAAATCATGCACTAGGTGGACTAGTTTGAGTACACGTTTAAACAATCAAGTTTGTGTTAAATAGTTGTTAAAAAATAATATTTGACTAACTTTATTACTTGGTATGTATTGTAAGAATAATATCCAGAGGAAATGGCAAGACTATGCGATATTGTCAGCTCATGGTTTTGAAGGATTGTGTTTGTTTTGTAAGACTACAATGGTGTGGTGGAAGTAAATTTCTTTGACCGGAAGTTCTAATGTTGCTTGCTTGCTTCACTTGAATTTTCTAAAACCAATATTTTGTATCTTATTAACCCTTTGGAAGGTTATATCTTGGTTGTTTTGTGTCATCATAAATGGCATACTTCTATGTATAAAATATGGTTAATTCCAATTAAAGTCACTGGAGGGTGCCCATGTCTTCTAGATCTCAGTCCTCTAATTACAGCTGAAAAAAATTCCACGGATGTGTTCTAGCATGTGAATAACTCACAAGGAAATTCTAGCCTTAAAAAGATGGGTCACTGTTTTTCTAGGAGTTTTTAAGAGGGGTGTAAGACCCCAGCAGGAGAAAAAGAGACTTAAAGGAACTGGGGAACAACTGAAGAATCATACTTCATGAAAATGGGACATGGAGAGAGTTGGATCAGTGGATCAATTAAAGGATCTCTTAAACTACAGGACCCATAGAAACCATACCCTAGTGTGTGCTCGTTTATATATAAATATAATGGAACCAAACCATGTTAGTTTGATTAATCCAGATTAATCTAGCTCTTTCTCCAGCTCCCCCCAGTGGCAACAACCCAGATTACTGTTCATGAGCTCAGGGCCCCTATGCTTCAGTCTCTCCTGCTCCCCCAGTAGAAGCAGTTTGCCAAGGGTCCTAGCTAATGACGGGGAGAGATAACGGGAGAGGAAGATCCAGGCTCTGCAAGAGCAGCTCAGGTGCAGAGGGGCTTTGTGTGTTGGGAAAAGTGTGGGGGGTGAAGAGATAAGGAAGACACCTGGGAACTGAGATAATAATATAATTTTTGTATTATCATTTTTTTTTATTTTTGAAAACTATGCAGTCTAGTGGCTTGAAGTTAGCTTTGCGCCCAAGTATATAAATGTGCTGTCTGTCCTTGGTTAGTAAGATAAAGGGCATGTATGAGGTAAGCTGGCTGTGTGCCCAGAACATATGGAAGGAACTAACTTTTGTCTAGTCTGCATCTTAGATATGATTAATAACAATATTAGCATGTGTTGTTGTTTTATCATTCATTCAGAATGTGTCATAATAATTTGTTTGTTTTAAAGCACAAAAGACTAATTCTTGTGCTGTTCAGGGAGTTCGTTGGTTGCAAGCCGTTCTTCCATGTGCATATGAAATAAAGTTACTTCTACTACACAAACACCTGAACTTTGTCATTTGTATGACACAAGAGGGATTAGAGAGAGTTGCTGAGGTACAGATAATGTTAATGCACCCTATTACCTTGTCAGTGTGTCTGTATTAACCCCACTATCTCTGTCACTCTGCAGTTCTAGATGTTGCTTTGTCTGTGTAGATCATTCTTCGGGTCAGAGAGGAAGACTGGGATTGTGATGATTTACAAGAGATGTGGGTCTCAGCTCTCTGCCACTAGAGGGCAGCTCTTTGTTCAAGTTCAAGTTTCAGGTTTATTGTCATTACACTCATATACATGGTATATGGTATAACGAAATGCTATTTAGCTAGCTCTCGGACATAAGTAGTACAAAGAAAAAAAACAACAACAACAATACAATTGTGTAGCAAAAGAAAGACAGAGAACAGGCAGCGTGCAAAAAACAACAACAGATGATGTGCAAAAAACAACAACAGGCAATGTGCAAAACAACAAAAAAGTAACAGGTTATGTGCAAAAATGTGCATCAACAGAATAAAATAAAGGGATAGAAATTATGGGGAGTGAGCTTTTGACATGTATGGTAGAGGTAGATTTTCAATGTGTGTTTGGGTTTTTGGTAAGAAAGAAAGAAAGAAAGGAAGAAAGCTCTGTGAGGTTCAGATCATAGGTGAGAGGTGAGCTGAGAGTGAGAGTGAGAGAAGCTGGGAATTTAACAGTTTGATAGTGCGGGGGTAAAAACTGTCTCTGAGTCTGGTAGTCCGGGCCCGAATGCTCCGGTACCGTTTTCCAGATGGTAGCAGATCATAAAGTCTGTAGCTGGGGTGTGTGGGGTCTTTGATTATGCTTAGAGCTTTCCTCAAGCACTGTCTGTCATAAATGTCCTGGATAGATGGGAGGGTAACCCCAGTGATGTTGTCATTCAGAACGGAAATTGGCAGCAGGAGCTAGAGATTCAGCCCCTGAGGGAAATGCTGAGGTACAGAGATGCTGTGTGTGTAGGGACAGGTGTGGGGGGTTAAATAGGGTGAGGTGCTGATACTATGTTAATGTACTGTAGTGTCCCGTCAGTGTGTCTATTAACCTCTCTCTCTCATCCTCAACAGAGGCCTCTTTTCAATGTATGGCACTTTCTAACATAATCGCAATTTACATTGGAGGAATCTGTTTGAGTTTGACAGCCACACTGGAGAGACAGAGCCTGATCAGATACTGACTTGTTAGGTACTGTCCCTGTGTTCATCTCTAAAATGTTCCTGCACTGCTCTGTCATTAACTGTTCATCTTAAAAGGAGAGTCTGCAGAGTACAGGCCTTGTAGTTTTCTCTCCAGCTTCCCCCCATTGGCATCAAGTCATATTACTGTTCAGAGCTCATGTGGTTCTGTCTCCATGTCCTTCTTTTCCAGGTAATGCTCAGCTGTCCCTGCCTGTCTAACCCTTTTGAAATCTAAGACTCTTAGAATAAGGGGTGCTGGTGTTCTAAATGTTATTGAATGATTACAGACCTATGCAGATGGACAGGCTGAATTACAGATGATTTGTTCTCTCAGACAAGCAGGGTCACCCCGTGCTGTTCAAGAGCCCGGTGAGAAAATGGGTAATAATAATCCATGCAGGTCAGGTCATTCCAATGGGCAGACCTATTTTCTTGGGACTATTCCTTGGAGATTTCAGGGGGACTGAAAGTCTCTGGTGTGTTCAGCGTGCTGCCTTCTGGCTGTTCTGTTCTTTCTGTGGTCAGACCGATGAGTTAAGGTATCAGAGGAGTGGAGGGAGCGCAATACTACTGAGGTAGAAGTTGGTCTGTGGGCTCAGAGATCTCAAGAACTTACATCAGGGGAGAAGTTTCCCAGAACCCTTAAAATTTGGTGGATGCTGGCCCCACGATGTCTACTTCCACATTTTGCTGGAGAATCAATTATTACCAATGGACTTCGGAATTTCTCTAAATTGAAATGGTAGATACCTTCAGAAACAATTTGTTTATGTTTTTGTATCTGGATATGAAACTGCTGAAAATATTAGGCTGTCCTGTTGTGATGTACATTTCGTAGTGTTGTGTTTTAATTTTGCTGGTCAAAATATTTATAATACAGATGCAGCCATTCAAAGTGAGCGGTACAGACACGTACCGCAGGTAAGATGACACAGGGTACTGCGGTGCGTGATTGGTTGACTGAAAGGGGCACTCGTGGTCCGTTGGTCTGTTGTAGAAAGACTTACTATAAACGTCTTTACTGTGCACGTTGTAGATATTGAATTTTACCACTGAAGGGAAATCTTAGTAGCTGAGCATAAAAAGAATAGGAGCATACTGTAATGCGTGTGAAGGCCATAAAGGATATTAATTTTGGAACATAAACATACAGTATATAGCTGGTCTTGGTACTTTAAAGAAAAAAATACACACCAGTATTCCATTTCTCCCTAAACATTGTAAGCTTCGAAGTCTTTAACTAACGTGATACCGGAGTCAACAAGCATACTTTTAGAATTTGATTAAAAGGGAATATAATATGGAATCACGTATCTAAAGAATTTAATAACGGTATGATTATATCCGTGTACTGCGACAGGGCTGTGTAGGGCTGTTTCGCCTCCCTGTTCATGCGAGCTGTCTCGTAGCCTACTGGTCTAGGTGCGTGACTACCAACTTGCAGGTTGTGTGTTTGAATCCAGCTGGTGCTGGAGTTCTATTTTAACAAACATTTCTTCGAAAAAATAGGTAAGCGATATTATGGACAATCAATTGACTTTTATATTTCAAAATATCGCAACATACATTTTCATACAGAAAATGTAGAAATGCATTAGCCTGATTATGATTAAAAAACACATAATTAAACACGCGTTTGCGATTTAAATCAGAACACGATTTTAATCAATATAAATGTTTATATTGTAACGCATACTGTCCAGCCTCCATTTCTCTATAAAAATTTACTCTGTTGCACACACACACACACTAGAAGCAGGAACCGCTGTCAGAAGGGAAGATATGTTCAAAATATCGCAAATATCGATCATGTTGCGATATCGCAAATATCGATCATGTTGCGATATTTTGAAATATAAAAGTCAACTGATTGTCCATATCGCTTACCTATTTTTTCGAAGAAATGTTTGTTAAAAGAAAAGTCCGGCACTAGCTGGTTTCGAACACACAACCTGCCAGGTTTTACAAGGCGACGCCGGATAGTTAACCACGTGACACACGTTAACTGCGTGATACCGCGTGATACTGCGACACGCCCATCGGGGTATGCCGCGAAATACCTCACCCATTTTGAATGGCTGCATCTGTACCTCCATTGTGCAGTTTCTGTCTAAAGTGTCATTGTTGGCATTATGCTTTGTTTATTATGATATTTTGAGAAATTATTTAAAAAAATTTGTTTTAATAATGATAATAATTGCTTACACTTATATAGCGCTTTTCTGGACACTCCACTCAAAGCGCTTCACAGGTAATGGGGACTCCCCTCCACCACCACCAATGTGCAGCATCCACCTGGATGATGCAACGGCAGCCATAGTGCGCCAGAACACTCACCCCACATCAGCTGTCAGTGGGGAGGACAGCAGAGTAATGAAGCCATTTCATAGAGGAGGATTATTAGGAGGCCATGAGAGAGTCAGGACATCGGTTTTACGTCTCATCCAAAGGACAGCGCCTGTTTACAGTACGGTGTCCCTCTCACTATACTGGGGCATTAGGACCCACATGGACCACAGGGTGAGCGCCCCCTGCTGGCCCCACTAACACCTCTTCCAGCAGCAACCTTAGTTTTTCCCAGGAGGTCTCCCATCCAGGTACTAACCAGGCTCACACCTGTTTAGCTTCAATGAGTTGCTAGTTGTGAGTTGCAGGGTGATATGGTAGCTGTTTTTAGTGATGGAAAGTGTAGCGTTAGAAGTGAATTGACACTCGTAGTTGGATGGGCTTACAATGGAGTTGATAGGGTTAAAAACAGTTTCAGGTTCTAATCTGGGCTCATCTGTCCACAGAACATTCTCCCAGAAGGATTTTGGCATGTTCAGGTGTATTTTGGCAAATTGCAGTCGGGCTTTTTGGTAAAGCACACCATCTCTGAATGAAGCCTTCAAAGAAAAGAACACCTTCCCTACTGTGAAACATGGAGGAGATTCAGTGATGTTTTGGGGTTGCTTTGCTGCCACTGGCAGTGGGTGCCTTGAATGTGTGCATGGCATCATGAAATCAGGAGAAAACCAAGGCATTTTGGAGTGCAATGTCATATCCAGTCTCAGAAAGCTGGGTCTCCATCGAAGGTCATGGGTCTTCCAGCATGACAATGACCCTAAAAACACTTCAAAAAGCAACTAGGAATGGTTCAAGACAAAATGCTGGACTTTTCTGAAGTGGTCAGCAATGAGTCCAGATCTAAATCCCATTGAAAACCTATGGAGAGATCTGAAAACAGCAGTTGGGAAAAGGAACCCTTCAAATCTGGGAGAACTGGAGCAGTTTGCACAAGAAGAGTGGTGTCACGGTCATCATCCCTCCTCTCGAGGGTGCTCTGATCTTTCGTTTTTAGTTTCATGATTATGTGCGCCTGTCTCCCATTTTCCTGTCACTACTTAAGTTTGGCACCTCCGGGCTTCAGGGCTTGGTTTTGGAAGATGGACGCCACAAGGCTTGCCTATCCCACTGGCTCATGGATAGCCCGGGGGCAGGTCTTAATGCCCAACGTCCTGACAATCTTGGTCCGGGGCTCGGAGCACCTGGCTCCGTTATGATTTTATTTCCGTGTTCCTGATTCCTCATTCCCGTTCCCGTGTCTTTGTTTGGCTGGATCTCCCGTCTTTGGACTTTTCGACTGCTTCCTGTTTTCCCCTTCTGGACTGTTTTGGACTTGTTCGCCTGTGCCACGCCCCCAAGCACCAGAACACTGCTGTCACGCCCCCCTGTCAGTCATCCCATCCTGATCCTGTCGTGTTTCCCTGTTGCCCTTCTTCAATCTCTTCTGGATTTTACTGTCTACATAGGGTCCTAAATACGCACTAGACAGGAGTCAGGATCGGAGTAAGCGACAAGTGGACCAAACTGCTAGTATAGAGGTGCAGGAAGCTTATCTATAGCTATAGGAAGCACTTATTTTGACCAACCAAATATTGAGTCTGGGGTGTCAATAATTTTGTTAATGCCATTTCTTTTTATTTTCTGATTTAAAAGGTTATATAAGTTCTGAATCAAAAACAAATGTTCTGTAATATTGACAGTGAAATAAAGAATTGTGGAGACTAAATACTTTGGACAATTTCAACTTATTTGTGAGTTATTTGCAAAAAGTGCAAGCATGCCAATATTTTTAGCCATGATTGTAGCTGTGTGAATCTGTGGGTAATAGACAGAAGTAGAGTAATGGATGGTTAATGGATAGGTTTATGTCTAAAAACAGAAGCATTTTTTATCCTCTCTATTCATTTGCTGGATTCAAGTTCACACCACCTGAGTGTTCACTCTGCTTCTCTCCTGCTTCCACCTCCTCTCTACTTCCAGCTTTCGTTCTCCCATGCTTTATCAGCTGCTAACTTTCCTCTCTTTCTCACAACCGAAGAAGGCTCCACAGCCAAAATGTTGTTTATTTTTCTTCTCTTCAGTATGTCTGAAGGAATGTACTTTTATTTTTGTACTTAACATCTGCTATTCCATACAAAGCTGTTCTATTTCTTTAGGAGACATAATTATTTTTATATTTGCTGGCATTTCTATGCTAATTGCTAACTTAAGGAATCAGCTGATGAGTACACCTGATATATATATAAACACACTCTTGGATGCTTTGATTTAAACGTATTTTAAATGTATTAAATGTAGCCCAGCAAAGAACACACAGTATTACAATTAATAAAAAAGGGTTATTTTTATTCTGGATCTGAATGAAAATCATTAAAATGAATGTTTTTATTATCTGTTTGTGGGCCACACCTCAGCAAATCTGAGAGAATGTAGAATCCCTGTTACAGAAACTTAGATTGGAAGCAGTATAACCGTTAAACCAAAAGTTTCACATATGCAAAGATAGATATACATACACAATGATGCACAAAGATCTACTAAAATAACAAACACAAATAAAAAAATAAGGTAATGGCAGTTTCCCTAAGGAAAGAAATACCCCACATTAGTTTGATGCCACATTATTCATTGGTCCCATTACATCACAGAATTTAAAAAAAACTACTCTCTTTGATCTCTTGTCTAACCAAGACGCATGGAAGATCAGTCTTCTTTTAACACACTATGAACAAGTTAAACAAAATAAGGTCATTCTCAAAGTACAAAACAAATAATTTCCTCCACAAACTTGAACTTGAACTTGAACTTTATTGCCATATGTAACCGGTGCTGGTACAATGGAATTCTTACTTACAGAAAGTCTCTCGATTGTAAAACAAGTGTAAAAAACAAAACAAAGTGCAAACAGTGCATCAAGACAATGTACAAACAAACAATAGACAATGTGGAAGTAAACATGCAGTTTGAATGTAAACAATACAGACGTGTAAACAATGACTGGAGACATACAATAAATAAATTACAATGAGGTAGATGGTGATGGTGTAGGTGTGGTCCGAGGGGGATGGCTAAATGTGTTCGCCAGTCTCACTGCTTGTGGATAGAAGCTATTGAAGAATCTAGTGGTAAGTGTCCGTATGCTCTTATATCTCTTGCCTGAGGGCAGTGGGGTGAAGAGCTCATGTCCGGGGTGGTGACTGTCCTCTATGATGGCCAGAATTCTACCACGGCAGCGATCCTCATAGAGCTGTTTAATCTCGGTGAGACCGCAGCCGATGATCTTCTGGGCCATATTGACCACTGTTTCCACTTCCGTTCCATCAATACTGAGTGGGCTGTGAGTGTGTGGCCTGTGTCTCCGAAAGTCCACTATTAGCTCTTTCGTTTTCTTTATGTTCAAGTCCAGGTTATTGCTATGACACCACCTAAGCAGCTGTACAACTTCATCCCTGTAAGAGGACTCGTCATCATCACTGATCAGTCCTATTATAGTGGTGTCATCGGCAAACTTAATGATGCGGTTGTTGCTGTGTCTTGCTGTGCAGTCATGAGTAAATAGGGAGTACAACCTTGGACTCAGACAGCAGCCTTGTGGGGTTCCAGTGCTCAGGGTGAGTGGTGTTGATGTTTTATTGCCTATCCGCACCACCTGTGGTCTCTCGATAAGAAAGTCCAGCAGCCAGTTGCAGACAGAGTTGCACAGACCTAATCCCCTGAGCTTTGTCACCAGTTGACTGGGTATGATGGAATTGAACGCTGAACTGTAGTCCACAAACAGCATTCTCACATACGAGTTCTTAGTGTCCAGGTGTTCCAAGGCTGTATCCAGAGCCAGGGAGACAGCATCATCCACTGATCTGTTGTTCTGGTAGGCGAACTGCAGGGGGTCCAGGGACTCTGTGATGGAGGAGTCACAGGAGTCACATTTCTTTAACCAAACAATGGTTAAAGAAACACAAACATCTAACAAAAATGCATGACCATTCAACGTTGTGGACATTATTCCTGCAAACTCACGCACACAGCACTGGAACCTCATGGGCATTGGAATCACTTCATCCCCAAACATCCACACATCTTCTCTAATATGTCACCATCCATATATCAACAATATACGTCTCTTTCAAGGATAACCAAACTTCATTTTCGATACTTACAAAATCAACTGAATTGTGAACATTTACCTCTGCATTCACATCACACATCCACACCCCACACTTAACTTTACAATGTCCACCCCCACACTTACTGGCGCGCTAACGTCACTCATACTGTACGTCCATGCCTTAAAGCGACAGCTACCAATTTCAGTGTCAGATTTCAAATACTCCCTCCATAACCACCTGGTTACATAAACATAACTTGAACAAAAGCTGGTGTGAAAAAGGATATTCAAAATAAATGTAACTGAACATTTTACATGTCTACTTTAAGCCGCTGCGTTGAAAATAATGTGCATAATTATGTCGTTGAAGATGTAGCATATGTGATGGCAAAGGCATGGAATTCATATACACAATTTACAGATACAAATACAACAAGAGGACCAGAATCATGTACAAGAGAAAAAAAACCCAGCAGAAAAAAACACCTAACCACCAGAGGTGATTAAGTAATTATGTGATCAAATTGTATGTTTTACATATATCATGTTTTCCTTGCTTTAATATTTCTCAATTATTTATAGAATTTAGTTTCAACATGCATGCGTTTCCTGTAAAAAATAAAACTCAGCACACAGTTTTTTACAAAAAAAAACATTTTTCTTTTAACAACATTTCGAGTACCTCTGGCATTCATGAAAAAGACATACACAAAAGCAAATAACTAACTCTAAATTATCTAAACTATTGATTTTTTCAAAGAACCAGAACTATAACAGTCCTTAATACTTAACTACACCATTCCAAACTAACACTTAATAAAGGTGGGTAGCTGCGTCAGCATGCGTAGGCTGCAAAGGAACAAGTAATAGGTTTACTCCATGCTGAAAAAAAGAAGAAAGAGAACACAACGTTTCGGCCGTGGAGCCTTCTTCAGGTGACACCTGAAGAAGGCTCCACGGCCGAAACGTTGTGTTCTCTTTCTTCTTTTTTTTCAGCATGGAATAAACCTATTACTTGTTCCTTAACACTTAATAAATACTAGTATATACTGGTATAACAAATAAAACCAAACATAATTATAAACCGAGCAGTCACTGGGAGCGAATCTCCTTCCCGTCTACAAAGGCCCTCGCTCCCACAAAGTAGGCTCTCCTCCCCTCTCTTCTGGCAGCTTCAACCTGGGGCCACAGCTGGTTCCTGGTGCTCCTGTCCGCGGCGGACAGGTCCTCTGCAAACCTCGGTTTGTTCTCAATCACATACTCATTCCCTCTAGCCGCACGCCACAGCGTGTCCCTCGCCGTCCTCTTGGTGAACTGGTGAACTGTATTATAATCGTTCTGGGGCCCACTTGCCCAGACATGTTCGCCCTCCTGAGGCTGTGAACAGAGTCAATGGCCGATATCACGTCCTTCTGGTCCGGCAGGGTCCTTTTACAGATACCCTTCACTGTTGCAGCAATGTCCTCATTATGTTGCGCCTTGGTTGTTTTGGATTCCCAGCAGCTCCGGTGAGTGACGTCATCATGCGGCGCGGCTGTACATACATTTCAGTTCGTGGCGGTGATTGAATCAGCTACTTTAAATGAATAATAAAAACAAAAATGGCTCTTTTGTAAAAATAAACTTTTAAACTCCTGGAGGCGCGATCCTATTTTGCTGCAGCTCTGTGCAGACTTCACAAGTCAGCAAGAAGATGGCGAATTGGCTGTTAATTCTGCAAAGCGAGCTCCACTCTTTCATGGAGGTTTTGCTCAAATCGATCGTCTGTGAAGTTTCCGAAGTTTTCCAAAACAGGATGTCTGATTCTGAGGACAAGTTTCAAGACAAACTCCGCAGCATCTCCCAGATTCTGGTGAGGCGGGCTGTGTTTAAAATCTCACAGTGTGTGGAGGACAGTTTCGGGAGTGAAATGGCGCAGCTGAAGAAGGAAAACGAGAGCCTGAAGTGGAGATTGCAGTTGTTGGATAAGGAGTCGGGAGTGGGAGGTGATCAGGGACAGACTGCAGAAATAAAAGAAGAAATGGATACGAAACTTGAGCAGTCAGGTCAGTGCAGTGACTTGTATGAAATCAGTGTGTGTGTGTTTAAAAACAGTGTCTTTAACGTCCTCACTGGTGAGAATATAGTGGAGAGGTGCAGAGTGAAGTGGGAAAGACTTGTGTGATGTAGCAACGGGATTCTTTACTGGAAACTGAACTGTTATTGTTCGTTCGTGGTACTGAAAACGTCTATCATACAGTACCGGGTGAAAACACCTCGTCTAGACTCAGCAATCGTAGAATAAGGTCATTCCATTGTAAATCGTTTTATTTACAATTAATTTACTTTTGGCAATTTAGTTGGAAATTAGGTAACATTTTTGTCCTCAACATATGGGCGTTCGTTTTTATGAATTAGTTCGTTTTTCGCATTTTTGATGTCTTTCATGCAAAAACATCGTATATACAGTAAATGTAAATTGGAACAGCCATAGGAGATCACATTCAGGTGGGAAAGGCTTAAAGTAAATAAAAATGATGTTTTAAAAACTTAACACATTTCTGAAATAATTGTGGTGTATATAGGGAATTCAGACTTAAAAATATTGGTTGTGTGACCCTACTTTCTTGTATCATGTAAATAGCCTGAGTACAGAGATTAATTGAAGGTACACATAATATTTGCTCAACTTTTCACCATCTGGTATTTGATTCTGGTTACCAGTCTTCTTATTTCATCATAACAGGAAAAAGAGTAGAATATATTGAATATTCGTCTACAAAGTTATTGTTTTATGTTAAAACGTACAAGAACAGCTAAGATCAACGAGACACTGCTTTGCAATGTGAAAAATCCTTGAACGTTATAATTGATCATTTAAACCACATTAGCCATGAGTTTTTGGAAATCTAACAGAAATAAAAAAATATACACATGTAAATTTATGTAAAATGTATAATTAGGAATGAATTAGTTGTCCTCAATTGTTAAAAGACCTGTGATGATATGTGTTTGTATTACAAATAAAGATTGATCTTTACCACATGAAAGCATCAGCAGCATATCTTAAGAGTAATTTTTGGTTCTTTAATTAATGCCTTTACCATACAGTGCAGAGAACTACTACACCTACAGATGTATCCATTCAAAATGTGCTGTAAAACCCTGTACCACGGGAAATGATCTACAGGCTACCGCAGTATGTGATTCACTGGCCAAAGTGACCGACAGGTGGCACTTGTAGTGCATTAGTTGTTAGTGAAATGATTGCTTCATTTAATCTCTGCATGTTTAAGTCCGCTTAATATAGAATATTAATATGGCATTTTACAATAAGGGACATTTTGGTAGCTGAGCATAAATATAATAGGAGTCTCTGAATTTCATAAATGATATTAATTTAGTCATATAAATAGATTATATAAACTGTATATGGCTGGTAGTGGTAGTTTAAATAAAAAATACACAACAGTATGCCACTTTCCGCATAAACATTTTATGCATCAAAGTCTTTCACTCGGTCACTTACTGTGATTATTTTGGAAAAGTTTTGACATGCTCATTCTGACTATATTAAGTTTATATACTGTATAAAAAGCTATAATTGTTTAACCTTTTTTATAAATACTTGTGCTCCTTATCGCAGTAAAAAATGCAAATTTTTTAGAATCAGCTTAATAGTGAATATAATATGGAATCGCCTAACTAAAGAAATTAATAACGTTATTAATTAAAGGATCTAAATTGACTCATTCATTCGCAATTATTTGGAAACATTTTGCCTGCTCTTTTTAGCTATAGCCAAAGCTGCCGAGTGGCCTGTTGGCATAATGGCTTTGGTGCATGTTCTGGAAGCTGGGGTTAAATTCCTTCTCAGGGTATGTTTTCCTTTATCAAATAAATATTTCTTTAAAATAGTAAATATTATGGACACTTTATTGAATTTGGTATTTCTATATATCACAAGGTGATCAAAGTTAAATTATATCAACAACATGAATGAGCAAATGTGTATACTTTCAACAGTGGGAGTAAAAAACAGTTCCAAAAAACAGTTTAATTCAAGTCAATTCAAAATACCTTATTCATTCAAGCGGGGCAATCAAAGACAAGCCTTTACAACAAGCCTTAAAACGAAATCATATATATTATAATTATAATCAAGAATGACAATACAGTATTAAAACGACTGCTGAAAACTGAACTATAATAACGTACCTGATATTTATTAACTATGAATTTATTAATAACTAATAATTTCAAACTGCTTGTATTTTAAAATTGTATTGTGTTGGGGGTGATTTGTCAGTGTTTTCATAACCTTTGTTTTCTTAGTAAAAAGCCTGTTTTTGAGACAGGGTGGTACAGACCTCTCTTTAATTTGTGAATCTCCCTCTGTGTTTCCCGTATTCACACAGATAAGAAAAAACTACATATGCAAATCATTTCAGAGGTGGAAAGTTGTTCTGTGCTCAATAGCTCTTCCACCACAGTAAGCATTATGTTAGTAATTCTGAAGTCTGTCAAAATCATAAAAAAATGTAACCAAATAGTGTAGGTGAAACTTCTACCTGTCCTGGGAAAAATGATTACAAAATAGACTGGTGGGTTAACATTTGTAAAAACAATCCAATTTCAATGCAGTACAGCAGATATTATTAATAATAATAGTAATGAATGACCTTTGACAGTTTGTAATGTCGGGTGCTCTGAACGAATTAAGCTTTGATGCAGTACAAATAAATATTTCCCACAAGCTATACTGTAGTGGCTTTAAAACAATACAACATTGCACTGTTTGCATGTTGCACGTCTTTGTTGAAGTTTTAAAACTACAGTATTGGAAAACGAGTGTTAAGAAAATACAGGACATTTGATTGCTGGTTGCCTTATATTTATTTGAAATAAATTAAATAAAAAGTAAGATACAATGACATGTTCCTGCCTAACTCAAACATTGCGTGACTTCAAAAGCTGTAAAAAATGGTTTAGATAGCAGAAAGTCACCTTGCTTTTACAAGCGGCTCTGTTAAGCAGAGTTTGTGTTAATCTAATGAGTTAATTGATTCTTAAAAATGTAGAGAGCTTTGAAAAAAAAATATATTGGTGCTTTTAGATAATATTTCAAGGATACAACTGCTATGCTACAGTACGTGCAGAATTTTAGAAAACAGTTCGTCAACAAAGTACACTGTTTAGGTTAGTTTAGAAGACAATGTACCAAAATAATATATGCTGTCTGGGTCATTAGAATTAGCTGAAAGTAACTGATAAGCTTTGAATAACAAATCTAGTTTTCTTCTCTCGCTCTATGATGTAATCTGTTTTCTCTTAGAGAAAGGGGAAGTTTTAGAAGGGACCAAGTGCTGAACTTTTTTACAGCGCAACGTCTTATAAAAACCCTGTACTGCTTGTAACAAATTGAGTCTCTGGTTGCACTTGGCGAAGTGGCAGCAGGGCTCCCAATATTGCAATATTGAAATAAAGACCTTACTCAGGTGAGAACTCTCTCTTGTGGCTTCCTTGATAGTTATATTTCCATGACAGTTTGGGGGCTCGTCCGGGATCACAAACCTGAACGCGAACGGCTGCTGAAACTCCATCCGAACCCGGACAATTTTAGCAAATTGGACGAACCTCGGAGGATAAACTGTTTATCCTTCCAGAGACGCGTCTGGAGAATTGGCAGCTGTCTGACGTCAGTAAGTGATCCTTTAAAATTAATAGTTTGAGAAGCGAGCCACAGGGGTGTTCTCACGCGGGTTTGATGAGTCTGGGACTCATATAAAGAACTTATCTTAACACAGACGTGTGGTTTTTGCTCTGCGGAGTAGTTAATGTGATAAGGTTCTAAAGTAAGGCACCGATCGGTAAAAATGGGAAATTAAAATTCAAAGACGAAAATGGGACTGAGCAGTCCAGCAAAAGTACATGTACGACAAATTCGGAGAAACAATTATAGCCTGGGTTAGGGAAAAAAATTATGTTCATGAACTGTAAAGCTAGGGTAAAAGGTGTAAGGGAACTTGCACATAATTTATATATGATAATTAGGGGCCCATAACTATGAAGGATCTTTGTAAGTGAATCAGAATGGACAGAGGAAAGTTGAATTAGGAAAAAGAAGTTTCCTGAAGAAGGGGAAACTTAGAAGAGAAGGAGAAGAAATGAAAGAAAATGAATTGGAAAACTTATTTAATGGAAAGAGGAATCACAGAAATAATGGGAAGCTTAAAAAAAAGACTAGTCTTGAAACTAAAGAACAGCAAGCTGCAGCTAAAGTCATGGCCATGCGTACTAAAAAGAAAAAGTCTCCACCGAAATTAGAAAGCGGTCCGGAGCCACTTGTTTGTGAAATACCAATGTGCACTTTTTCAGGTCCAGAAGGAACTCCAGCATATGTACAGTACATTGACATTGGTCTCCTAGTGAATTATTTGCATTAGTTAAGTCTTTTCCTTAATTGCCTGATGATCGTAAAGAATTTAGAAGAAAGGCAAGCGCCTTGTTCTTGATTGTCTTAAGCCTAATTACAGTGACATAACCTTGTTGCTAGATCATATTGTTCCTAAAGGTTTACAACGTCCTCTAAAAAGGAGGAGGCAGATTGGCGGATACGTGACCCAAATGATGAAGAAGTATCCATCTAAATTAAACCACACGGACATGGAGAGGAAAAGTTAGGCGGCCGCTTCTAAAAGGAGGTAAGGACTCCTCTTTTCTAAAAAGTCCCTTGTCCTCTCCATGTTGCTGTGGTGGGTTCAGGGTTTTCCTGAAGCTGAAGCGAGTACAACAGAAAAATGAGTTAATGGTGTATGTGTTTTAGATGCCTGTTTTGTGAAGGTGGGGTAGAAAAGGAGGGATTGCTGAAGGAATAGCATCTCGCCCTGCCCGTGCGAAAAAATCCAGGTGTTGCATCCTGGTACACGACTGCAGTACGGCTGAAGGTAGTAACTAGAACTGTACTCGCAGAAGAGCCGAAAATGGTAACTCGATTCAACTGTGTGTTTAAAGCCAGGATTTGGAACCTGGTCCGTGTTCCCGAATTGTGATAGTTCGTCAGTTTGTCTCGACTGGGGGATTCCGCGGGGCGCGTGGGAGACGTGAAAATGGTTTGGTGTGAAGGGAAAAAAAAAGTTTGATTAATCCAAAGTGAAACTTAAAAGAAATATTGACTGTCAGGAATTTAGGCTGAACAGGAATGTAGAAAAGTGTATGAACCTTGGATAAAAATATTTAGAGGAATATTTGAGAATTCAACAGAATATCATAGATAAGACGGAAAAATCCCTGATGGAAAAGCTAAAAGCAATGGCTGAACGAAACGAAGTTGTATATGTAGAAAAAGAAAAAGCAAAAGAAGAAATAGAACGCCTTAAGAGAGAATCTGGGAGAAGGGTGGGAATTAGTGTGGAGATTTTTGAAAGAGCATTTCCCACCGAAAACTGATTAGAGAAAAGTAACAGCATGTCAGCAGAAGGAAGTGAGGATGTTTTCAGATTTTACAGAAAGGTTTATAGCTTTATGGATAGTATACTCGGGGTTAGCCGATGAAAAGGAAGTGAATAAAGATACTTCCACAGTAATAAAACAAATTTACTTGAGTGGGTTAAAACCTGATGTTGCCAAGAATGTGCAACTATGCTTTCCTGATATTACAAACAGAGACAGATGTGATTTAATAACTCGCGAAGCATGCATGCAGAAGTGCGAGCGCTGCAAATGGGTGGTAAAAAGACTCCCAAGGAGGAGAAAAGGGAGCCGCCAGTTTGTCGAAATTATTGTGCGACTTGAATGTTATACCGAGATATAAAACCTCAAAGACAAAACTACTAATAAGCTGGTGTGCAGTTACTAAAAAAATGTGTTTTTTGGAGAAATTGTAAGAAAGAGGCTTGATTTCACAATTAAAGAACGTCAGAAGCTGAAACGAGAGCCGTGTGTGAACTAACAGTTTTAATCTAGTAAACCCCTCTGTAGCCTTCCTAAATTTATCTCAGGATTTAAATAAAAGTGAAATAATCTTACAGTGTGCAGTAACTGTGGGGCACAGGAGCACAGCTGTCCTGTTTTTAGACTAAAACAGCATAAAAATGTGATATAACGTTTTCTAACAGGTAACAGGAGGCTACAGGAGAAGGGGTGTAAGGGTTGTGTTTAAAGCAAATGTAAGCTGTCACAGTCTGCTTGGGTAAAGATGTACAGTTTCAACTACTGATGTGGGTGGGGGACACCCCAGACCTATTGGGCTAGGATGCCCTGCAGCATTTATAAGGAATTTCTGTATGAAATAGCATTTATGTGAACTACCTTGAAAGAGTTATGTGATATTGTGATTGTTTTACCTAATGAGGGAATCCATAAGGCCGGGCTACTCCAAGTATTGGATCTTGAGAGGAAGAAAAAGGAGTATAAAACCAATTACATGATAAAGCCAGGGTGAATGCCTTCTCAGAACGAGCTTGTCTAGTGACGTATTGGTTTAAGGGGGCTAGTGCAGTCTAAAGACAAAATTGCCTTGACCCCTGCAGCAGAAACCGTTTTTGATGTTTTGAAACAAGCTTTCTTGCAGGCACTGGCCCTGGACAGGATTCCCTCAGACGGATCATCTGTATGTAATCTGTATGTAAGTGAAAGAAATGGATCGTGAGCTGTTGTGCTGGTGCAGGAGGCATGGAGATAGGCATCGTCTGGTGGGTTATTATTATTCAGGACCCCTTGATGCAGTGGCCAAGGGGCCGTGTTTATGTGTTGTGCAGGCTACCTGCCTGGCTGTATAAACTGTGAATAATCTGGTGTAGAACTAGCAGACCGAATGAAAAGATTTAATTGAAACTTGTAAATATGCTAAATGGAAAATTGTAGCAATTTATATAGACTGTATATATACATTTGGTGTATGCCACAATTTTGGATGGCAGTGAAGGAATAGGGATTTCCCCAACATGGCAGGGACTCCAGTTAAGAATGCTGGGTTTGTCTCTGAACTGTTAGAAGCTTTGCAGCTGCTGACTGAAGTAGCTGTGGTAAAGTGTAAATCACATAATAAAGAAATGTTTCCAGTAACTCGAGGGAACAACTTTGCAGATGTAGCTGTCAGGTGATCAGTAATCGTAGAACAGGAGTGTGAGACCCCTGTGAGACCTCTGTTGGTGAAAAGGGGACAGCTACAGGATATTCAGGCTGAGGCCTCTAAAGCAGAGAAAAGGACATGGTTAGAAAAGAGTGTGGTGCTACCAGCACACTGGACGCTCTGCATGCCCTCACAGCCTAATGCCCTTTATAGCTCGACAAATGCACTCTGTCGGACACCTGGGTGGGGACCGTGTTTGAAGCAGTAGCCACTTATGTGGTATCTCAATGTGATGCTTATCAAAGGAACTCAACTACAGTTCAGGTGCAGGTGCTACAGCTCAAAAGGCCTGCTCCTGAGAACCTTTCATGCAGTAGCAAATGTTTACAATTTACATTTGTAAAGGGAAACCTTGGCTCTTATAATCTGTTTTCCCAGTGGGTTGCTGTCACTGCCTCTGTGTCTACCAAACACTTGATGATGGAGATAAGCCCTCGGTGGGCACTGACCTACCGCTTGTATTATGATCAAGGGACAGGCTGTGGCTGGATTATTCGGGGTGAGATGGACTGAGATCACCCTCAGTCTGCTGGAACAGTGGAATGAAGGAACAGAACTCTAAAAGATCGACTAGACATCAGACTGAAGGAACGCCATGGAATGCGGGCTGGATCAAACAGAACTGTGTAATAGAGCCTGTTTGATATCATCACAAGCCAATCAACAAAACTTCCTGGAGGGATGAATTTGGCTAATGGATTGTTGAATTTGCTAATTCTCTATTGTAGTATTGTAGGTTGTTAATTGAAGTGGTGCATGGGGCTGGTGAACAGGTGCTGGACACTTGGAGACCTCCAGTAGAGGGAAGACACGACCTGATACCTGGCGAGTGGGTATGGTGAGGAAGATATACCCTGCCAGATGTTGCAACCCTGCTGGGAAGGACCATATCAAGTGCAACTGACTACCGACTCTGCCATCTGAGTGACAGGATGAGATCGCTGGATCTACGCATTGCGCTGACACCGAACCACTGCACCAGAGACTGAGTGAACATTAATTATTATATTGTCACTGTTTCTGTGTTTGTTGAGCTTCCTGAGGGGGGGCGACAGTGTACCTGTTAAGTGTAATGAGTTTTACTTTGATAAAATGGGGATATGGAATCAATACTTTATCAGTCAGCCACAAATAATAATCAGAGCTCATGTTGGGATTGTATTGCTATAGAAGATGCTCATGGGAGTAATCCCCTTTGATAGAGGTGATTATTTAGGTTTATTGGCATGGGTAAATAGCCCTGCTTTTAGTCTGAGTGTAACTCAGATATATTAAAATGGAAATAACTGTATGCTCCTCGCTATAATCACAGTTTTAGGCCATTCTCTATTAGGGTGATAGACAGCTGTTTAGGTAAGCAAAGACTAAACAGTACTTGTATTCTAGACAATTATTAGCAAATTAATGACTTAGCAAAGCACATCTTTGAAAAATATATATCACAATTATAATCCAGATGATTGGGGCATTGGTGCATGGCTACAGTCTGTGCTAGGAACCTGGAGAGGGTCTCTGGTTCAATACATATTTGTGTGTCTGGTATTATTCGTTATGATCATACTGTTAATATCCTGCTTGAAAAACATGTGGACTAAAGCTGCTGCTTCTGTGCTAATTGTACGCCCTGAAGGGATCATGAAGGAAAAAAAAAATGTAGAGAAAGGTTCTCCTATCTAGTGGCAGAACCTGATGGGTAGAACAATATAGTTTTAAGGGGAGTTACCCTTGGGAATGATTCCCATAGATGCACATTATTATTATGGTTTGTTTGTTTATAATAAGATGTTTTGGAGGAACGGACCAAAGAGAAATTTTACAACTTCAGCTAGAATTGTTCTGCAAAACGGCACAGCTGAGGCAGTGGAACAATGTGTAGATTTTTCTAAGAGTTATTACCCAGCTGTTGACCAATCTTGTAAAAAAAAAACCCTAAGAAAAATGCTGGGCTCCAGCCCACAGGGATTTACCTGTGCTGTAAGAACTAATGCGTGAATAAGGAGACTGGATTCTGGTGAAAGACAGGAAAAAGAGGTGGTGTTCGCTCAGGTGGAGGGGGCCGTGCCAGGTGCCCTGAATTCATGCTTCCCACTGTAAAAAGGTCACAAACGAACTGAGCAAAGCACAGGAGTGATGTCTCCACAGGGATAGATGGGAATCACATGCTTGGGACTGATGTGCACAGCCTTTTTCCTTTTTATGTGGAAGCCTGTTACCACCCAGAAAGAGGAAGAATCTAAACGCGAAGCCTCTTTGTATACAAACTGGCTGAATGAAACTGATAATGAGGGGGATATGAGTAATTTGTGGTACAAATTTATAAATCATACTGTAAAGTTAAAGAAATTTAATGCATCTTGTTATGTATGTGCTTTAATGCCTCATTCTACAGCCTCACCCATTTCTCTCCTGGTTAGAATCACTGTTTGGGCCAGGGGGAATGTTTTTCTTTAAGTTACTAACACCGATTATAGTAGCTGTGATACTTGTATTTCTGTTTTTGTGTTGCTGTACAAAATATATTATTCCAATGCTTTGAAATATGGTAATTAATATGTTTGCGCATCAGTATGTTCTGATAAAAACGGAAGAATCTGAAGTATGGGAGCCTCCTGGGAGTCCATATGAAGAATCTAACTTTTAATCATTTTCAAGAATAAAAAGGAGGGAATTGTAGTGGAAATCTAATGAGTTAATTGATTCTTAAAAATGTAGAGAGCTTTGAAAAAAAAATATATTGGTGCTTTTAGATAATATTTCAAGGATACAACTGCTATGCTACAGTACGTGCAGAATTTTAGAAAACAGTTCGTCAACAAAGTACACTGTTTAGGTTAGTTTAGAAGACAATGTACCAAAATAATATATGCTGTCTGGGTCATTAGAATTAGCTGAAAGTAACTGATAAGCTTTGAATAACAAATCTAGTTTTCTTCTCTCACTCTATGATGTAATCTGTTTTCTCTTAGAGAAAGGGGAAGTTTTAGAAGGGACCAAGTGCTGAACTTTTTTACAGCGCAACGTCTTATAAAAACCCTGTACTGCTTGTAACAAATTGAGTCTCTGGTTGCACTTGGCGAAGTGGCAGCAGGGCTCCCAATATTGCAATATTGAAATAAAGACCTTACTCAGGTGAGAACTCTCTCTTGTGGCTTCCTTGATAGTTATATTTCCATGACACACAACACAGCTTTGTCTGTCAGTGAAAAAAATGACCGTGGGCACTTTTCCTACCCCCCAGGGCAAGGTGACAATGCGGGAAACGGGTTTTTTTATTTTACTGGGAGTGTGAACATTGAGTGAGCACTGGGGCTAACTGAGACTAAAACAGTGAGATTACTGAGATGGATAGTTTTAGTAAATATGTTGACAAATATTTGAATTTCTGCAAGATAAAATCGTATCCAGCTGTGAATCGGCTACGTGACCTTGCCCCCGTGAAATTATGGGAAAGAGGTTTAGTGGACAGCGTAGTGACCATAGAGTGTTTTAATACACTGTACAGTATAAAGGAAGTTTGTTTTTTTTAAATGTTTGTATCACTATTCTTGCAAGTACATTTTGTATTCAGTTTGTTTCTGTGTGTTAGCTAGTGGGCAAACGTATTTCCCATGAGGTGAAAATGTATCCACAAGGAGTGTACCTTTAAAGCAGAGAAGACCACACCAAACTTTTTCGGCTCTGTAAGACGCTCAAGCCATTTCTCTTTGACACATTCTTTAGTCATAGAGGTGGGAAGACACCTCCCCCTCCCCCCTCCCTCTGCCTGACTTACCTGTTCCCATTTTTAACCATTCTGTGTCTGAATCTCAGTGGGTTGCAGGCTCTGTGTCATCTGTTCACAAAGTTATCTCATAAATAGGTATTTTAATAAGTGAAGCTTATGAAAACTGAAGAAAGAAATGACTCTGAAAAAGATACAAGAAGCTTGAAATTATTATTATGAAATCAGTACTGTTAATAATGACCAGACACATTATTATAGTTTCAGTGGTATTTTAATACCACTTTGTTATTCCTGATTCTAATTACAATATATGCAATTTCATTTTAAGGCTTGTGACGTCTGTTAAATTGCCCCACTGAACAAAGTGTTTTGAATTAAACCGGTTGAACAGTTGACAGTATTCATTTTTGCTAATTCATGTTTTTATTTCATTATTAATATAGCTTAACATTGAATATGTTATAATTTATATTAAGAAAAACATGTGTGCATAATATAATATAGTGTAGATAATACTTCATCATGCGTGAATAAGTCAAATTAAAAATAAAACTTGTTTACAAAGAAAATTGATTACAGCAATACTAACAGCTATATACAGCCATTCAAAATGAACGGAGTATGCTGCAGTACAACGCGGTGGGCGTGTCGCATCAAAACGCATCATAATGCATCATTTCTCATAATAGTATCCAGAATCACCTTGTAAAACGGCCAGGTGGAGCTAATAAAGATTAACCTCTCATGTACAGCATTTGAGCTGTCACCAGAAAACAATCGGTTTCAAATCCCAATCACTGCTGTAGAGGTTTGATGGGTTTACTGAGACAATTGTTAATTGTAGCAGTAATCACGAGGTGGTTCGTTGTGGCTTTTAGAAAATCAATCATCAGAACAACTAAGAACGCACACACACGGGTTCAATACACGAGATACATTTATTAATATAAATTGTGCACCAAACATATACTAGTCTGCCTGGATACAAGCGGCAGACCTTACTGTGAGGGTTACCAATATACAAGGTATATAACCTCGAAGAGATGCAAACACAAAGAGATACACAACAGAGAATATATGTCGATATATATCGTTCGGCTACCAAATCACTAATCAGTGTTATTACCCACTGTTACTCTAAACTCGGAAGTAAATACATTACTCATGAATTAAATTGATAACAACTTGTGTTGAGGTACAATTGAATTCTCGAGACGCAATGTAGAACATGGGGTTTACTTATCCACTGTGTATGGATTTGGAATTTCCCGGCATGAACACCAAACCAGCTGACAGGCTCTGTTGCAGCCTCTGTTTCAGCGGTTGTCCAATGGGCGTTGTCCCGGCGTCCTCTGGCTACCGGCCAACCAGTCGAAGTGCAGCTTGGAGTAGGACGGGCGGAGGAATCTAACTGCGGCGCGCAGGGCAGTCGTTGCTCCGGGGGGATCTAGCAGCAGTCCGGCTGGCTAGTAGAAAGTCTCTATGGACAGAGTGTGACCGCGGGTCCTCGCAAGTCACTCTTTTGCCCGGAAAGAAGTTGGTTCGTTCCCGGTTCAGCGCTGCTTCTAAATAAGCTATTCAGCTTGTCGACGAGGGTCCAGCTGTAGGCTGCCGTTGATCAAGCGGAGCATTCACGTTGGTAGAATTCTGAGTGTGTACGGGATCCTCGGCCTCGCGCTTGGAACAAAGTCCAAGTCCCAGTGCAGACAACAGCAGTTGTCACGTGATTGTCTTTGAGGATGCGCGAAAATGGCCAAGGAGAGACCCGATCTGAGCTTGCGCTCCCTTTTTGACCAAGACACAGATGTGTGCTGATTGGTTAAGAGTTTGGCGGGCATTGGAGACCCACGTGGTGTTACCACGCCCTGCCAATCCCTGATTGGTTGATCAAGGTGAGATATGAGTCACTTACTCCTGACACTTAGGAATGCAGTCCAGATGTCCATTTGGCACTCCCTAGACAGATAGGCGCCAATGGATGACCATTGATCATGATAGCCAGGCTTAGCTAAGTGCATCCCTGTTTGGGAGCTGTCCCTTATCAAAAGAAAACATCTTAAATCAGCCTGCATGAATACTTTCTCTTTGGCTGCACCACAGAGATGGAGAGTGAGATGGGGCTCATTTAGGAAAGCACAGCAACGCTTAATTCTGTCTTATTAGCAAGCATTGCCGCTACACTGCTGAGGGACAATCTTTATTCAATTAAGAATTTAAGTTGTATACTCTTTAGACTTTTAAATTTAAACTGCGTATTACAGCATTTTAATCATTATACATTAAAAAGTTGGTATATTTTATGAAAGCAAGATTGCTCAGTTGGACAAAAGTACACAACCTACCACCTTTATCATAAGTATTTTAATTACGCAGAAGTATTTTATGCATCAAAGTCTTTACCGAAGATATTACTTCTTCTTCTTCTTCTTCTTCTTTTTTCACAGCCTTAGTTCCAGACTGTCCTGGGGTCAGCTGCTTTGGTTGCTCTTCTCCACTTGTCTCTGTCGAGCACATCTTCCTCACTCACTTCACACCTCCATATCTTTTCTCACACAATCTATCCATCTCTTTCTAGGCCTGCCTCTTCCCCTGTTACCTTCCACCTCAAATTCCATTACCCTCTTTGTTACTTCCTCAAAGTCCCTCCTCATGATATGTCCATACCACCGTAACCTCGCCTCTCGCATCTTCTCAACCACATCCACCACCCTACATGGTCTACGGATCTCTTCATTTCTGATCTTATCCTTCATTGAAATCTGCAGAATCTATCTCAACATTCTCATTTCAGTTCTTCTCATCAAGTTCTCTTCCCTTTTTCCAACTTCCAAGCATTCAGCTCCGTGTAGTAGTACAGGTCTAAGCACAGTCTTGTACATTTTGCACTTTAACTTTCTAGGAATTTTCCTTTCACAGATTATTCCAGTTATTTCTCTCCACTTGTTCCATCCAGCTTTCACTGTTTGTTTTACTGCCTCCAGTGTTTCTCCTCCCTTTACCAGTTTTGATCCAAGGTATTTAAAGCCATCAACCTGTTTCAGTTTTCCTCCATTTGTCTCCTCAACATTGGTCATTGTATCTCCTCTTCTCTCCATTACCATTATTTCAGATTTTTCTGCATTTATTTTCAGTCCACCCTTTTCCAGACTCCTCTGCCATTTGAACACTTTCTCCTGTAGTTCTACTTCTGAATCTGCCATCAGTGCCACATCATCAGCAAAGATGAGTTCCCAAGGCACTTCTGTTCTTACCTCCTCTGTCAGTGTGTCAATAATGTTTATAAAAAGGAAAGGACTTAGTGCTGATCCTAGGTGTACTCCAACTGTGATTTCACCATGCTTTCTGGTACTCCTTTCTTCCTCAAGCACCAATACACCGAAGATATTACTAATAGTATTAATAATGAATGACCTTGGGCAAGCTGTAAACGCAAAGTATTACCCAGGTCCACATTCTTTGTAACCGTCTTTGTAAACGGAAAGACTTTATTTTTTAATTGACAAAAAGTAACATCACAGCATTTCGATGATCAGATCTCGCATTCGTTTCCAATTATACAAAGTAAGTCTTCGAATTTCTGATTCATCATGCCTTTCACATGCTCATAAAATATATTAATTTAGGAACATAAACATATTACTCTATGTAAACTGTACTGTATATGGCTGGTCTTGGTAATTTAAAGACAAAATACACACCAGTATTCAATTTCTCCCTAAACATTTTAAGGATCAAAGTCTTACATGTGGTTATTTCAGAAATGTTTTTATGTGCTCCTTCTGACCATATTATTGTACGTTTATATACTTTGTGAAAAGTGATCGTTTTAACCTTTTCTGCGAATATGCTCGTTATCGGAGTAAACAAAAGCATACTTTTAGAATTTGATTAGTAGGAAATATATTATGGATTCGCGTATCTAAATAAATTAATAACGGTATATCTATATCCATGTACTGTTGCACAAGCAGTAGTATAAGACTTTCCATTGTTATGTGTATGGCTGTTTCAGTGGTTGTCACATGACTTGCCTTGGTGGCGTGATAGCTTAAGTTACTGATTTATAACCATAAGGTTAGGTGTTCAAACCCAGCTGCCGCCATTAGTTTTCTTTTAACAAATAAACATTTCTTTGAAAAACTAAAATAGGAAATACTATTGGCATTATATTGGCAATTTTATATTTCTATATGTTTGTACTGTATGTACACAGCAGTACCGCAGGGTGTAGGGCGCAAATCCACGTGAGCCCGAAAGCCCTACATTAATATTGCGCATCGCCTGGCGCTGCACGGTTTTAGCATCTCTCTCTCTCTCTCTCTCTCTCTCTCTCTCTCTCTCTCTCTCTCTCGACCCCCCTGCCCCCGGGAGTGCTGCCTGTGCCGAATTTCACTCCACTGTCTGAGTCTCTGTGTCTGCATTGTTTGTAAACAAACTGGTTTCACAGGTATTTTCAAAGTAGAATAGGGCAAGTCTTCCAATGAAAGACACACACTCCACCTTCTCCCATGGACACATGTTTTCTTAGAAAAACAGATTCACAACGCGAAGCTGTGTCAGTTTTCTGTGTAAAAAAAATCGGTTTGAACAACATGGGTGCTGTTTTTAAGATGCTGCTGAATAAAGTATAGGAATTTTCCTGCTGTCAGCAGTATCGTGTATATAGTTGATCCTTACCTGAATGAAAACAGGACATAAAGAAAGGGTTTCAGAAATCAAACAAAGCTTTATTCCTGTGCTTACAGTCTGAGTAATTGGAGGCCAGGCTGTTATGCTTCCTATGGTGATATACAGGTTTTTCACACTAAGCCGTATTAAGCAGTATTTATCGCGTTGTGAACAAGTGTACACAGCGATCCCTTTGGGTTCCAGTTATTGCATAATTACGCATCGATGAAGAACCGTAGGTTTCGAAAAAGAGAATTAGGTCACTGATAGTTTTATGTGCAAGCTGTGAACATGGTCATGGTCTTTAAAATGCATTTGGTTTGAAGGCTTTCTGTGTTTCCCTTCTATATGAACAAAAGAATATTCGAGCGTGGTAAAAAAAATGGCTTAAAAACGACATAGTGAAGGCTGTGAAACAGTCACAATGTACCATGTACACACAGCAAATGTTCATAACTCTAGGAGGTTTCGTGAAAAAGCTACAGGCGTGCCAATATCATTTTCAAATTTCAAGCTAACTTTACCCCAGTGTGGGCACCGCATTGTTATCTCAATCACCTGCTAATTCGTTTTACACCACGGGAAGACAGGAGAATGTAATTGTATTGTATCTGTATGGAATGTGTGTTCCGTTTTCAAAATTAAAGTGTTTAAAATGTATAATTAAAAATAAAAAAAACTTGCAGCTTAATCAAAGATTCTAAGATGATCACGAGGAAGTGTATTGCATGTCTAATGGTCTAACAAAAACGACAGTATGCTTAAGAGTTGTTAAACCGGTTTTTATTTTTCGGCACAGCCTGCTGGCATGAACCACACAGACACCAGCTAGCCTGCTAGAGCGCCACAATACACACTCAACCACATCACAGATCATAGATCAGTCCCAGTGTATGAGATATTGCTGTTTGATCTTTGATCTGAGCTTTAATAGAGAGTTTATCTTTATTAATATAAGTATCGGGTGGTATTAAATAAATACAGCTTTTTAATATAGATTACACTTTTCTAAAATGTATTTAAAAAATAAAACTCACAATCTAATCTTTCCACGTTTGATCCCAAGAAAAATAAATCTAATAGGGGAGAAAGCTATGCTGAAAGTTTATTAAGATACTTAGAAGACAAAGATAACGATTTACATTGCGTTTGTCAGATTGTGAATCAATAAAGACATTTAATTAAACACGTGTTTGTGATTTAAATCAAAATGGGGGTAACGGGGACTGTTATTATTTCTCTCTCTCTCTTATCAACACTCATTCAATTGTGGTTCTTTTGGTTTCACGGAGGGCTTCTCAGATAGTTGGGCATTCAGGTAGATTGCCAGGCGAAAGGATTAGTAAATATATTTTGTTAAAGCAAGTCAGTTTTTTGAGACACATAAAAGACATATTATGGAATTATTCTATAGGACGGACACAGTGACTCAGACACTCGTTGAATGAAAAAGGGCACTTTAGTTTTTGGTACAGCTGGTACAGCACCCAAACAAACGCAAACCCATTTTTAATAAAAGGCTTTTATTCATTCATAATCTGACTCACATAATTTACCCGAATCTTACCCACTGCAATTCGGGCACAGAAGGGTTAAAAAGAAAGTCAGACAGGCATGGGGGAGGGTGAGTTGTGAAACTGTTACCTGTCCTGGATAAAGCGGTTAGAAAATAGGTCGATTTACACCTGTGAAAAACGTTCCAATTTTAATGCAATACAGAATACATTATTCATAAAAAATGATCTTGTACGGTCTGTAAACTGAAAATGTATGAAGGAGACACGTTGTGTATCGCCTCTTTTTACACTTAGAAGAACATTCCAATGTTAATGTGACACTGAATATATTATTGATAACCTTTTAAATCTGAAGGGAGATCTAAAGGGATCCACACGGTACAGGTTCCTGCTATTGTAGCTATTCAGAGGGAAAGACGGTGACGTCACCGCGCAGGCGAGCAGACACACCCTCTAATGTCAGGCGTATGCAATAAATATATTTAGATCTTTGAATTAATATCGTTATTGATTTCTTTAGCCTCACAACATTGTCCAATAATACTCCTCTTGTGTCTAAGTTTTAGTTAAGCAGGATTTAAGATACAGACCATAAAAAAACAGGATTAACTTTTTTCACATATTGATGATAATGATATCCAGTAGCAGTTTGAAACTATTTGTTGTTATTAATAAATGCCTTAGATTCGAACATGTTGTAATATTAAGAAATATAAAAAGTCTATCGAGCGTCCATAATATTGCTATTTTGCTATTGCTATTTTAGTTTTTCAAATATATGTTTGTTAAAAGAAAACTCGTGGCGATAGCTGGATTTGAACACCTGACCTCTCGCTTATAAGTCAGTCACGTAAACCATCACACCACTGACGCAGTCAGGTGATAAGCACTGAAACAACCTTACACATATCAACAGATATGTGTATATACCACTGTTTGTGTTACAGTACATGAATATAATTATATCATTATTAATTTATTTAGATACGCGATTCTGTATTATATTCCCTATAAATCAAATTCTAAAAGTATGCTTTGTTTACTCCGATAACGAGCATATTCGCAGAAAAGGTTAAAACGATCACTTTTCACATAGTATATAAACGTACAGTAATATGGTCAGAAGGTGCACGAAAAAAACGTTTCTGGAATAACTACATGTAAGATTTTGATGCTTAAAATGTTTAGGGAGAAATGAAATACTGGTGTTTTTATACCACCAATACCAGCAATATACAGTTTACATAATATGTTTATGTTCCTACAGATGCAGCCATTCAAAATGGGTGAGGTATTTCGCGGCATACCGCGACACGCCCATCGGGGTATCACGCGGTTCACGTGTGTCACGTGACTAACTATCCGGCGTCGCCTTGTAAAACCGCCAGGGGGAGCTTAACCTCTCATGTACAGCACTTGAGCCTTTAATTTTGAACTGTGTATTACAGCATGTTAATCATCAGTCATTAAAATGTTGGTATATTTTATGAAAGCAAGATTGCTCAGTTGGACAAAAGTACACAACCTACCTTTATCAGAAATATTTATGCATCAAAGCCTTTACTGAAGATATTACTAATAGTATTAATAATGGATGACTTTGGACAAGCTGTATACTCAAAGTATAATTTCTTTAGCACATTTGTACAAGCACTTGGAATCTGTCCAAGCCATACTTTGTCAGGCATTTTGTTTTACTTCAACGGGCATAAAAACTTCCTTGCTTTTAACAGGGCGTTTCATAATTTCTAACTACGAAAATGATTTAAAATGCGACACCTATCATGAAAAGATAAAAATACACACCAGTATTCCATTTCTCCCTAAACATTGTAAGCTTCGAAGTCTTTAACTAACGTGATACCGGAGTCAACAAGCATACTTTTAGAATTTGATTAAAAGGGAATATAATATGGAATCGCGTATCTCAAGAATTTAATAACAGTATGATTATATCCGTGTACTGCGGCAGGGCTGTGTAGGGCTGTTTCGCCTGCCTGCTTATGCGAGCTGTCTTGTAGCCTACTGGTCTAGGTGCGTGACTACCAACTGGCAGGTTGTGTGTTTGAATCCAGCTGGACCTTTCAGTTTTATTTATTTATTTTTTAATCGCGTAACATAAACATATTACCGTATGCAAACTGTACTGTATACAATATGTATATGTATATTTAATGTCTTAACTGTGCCCGTTTAAGTATTGAATATTCATATCTAATTTTACCACTGAAGGGAAATCTTAACATAAACATACAGTATATGGCTGGTCTCGGTACGAAAAAAATACACACCAGTATTCCATTTCTCCCTAAACATTGTAAGCTTCGAATGAAACCACTAAATAAAGACATAAATATAGAAATCTTAAGATTTGTTTTATTTAATGTTGGTAGCAGGATGAACTGTCAGAGTGTATATTTTGTCGCAAAGTTGCTACAAGATGTAAACAGTGAAAAAGGTATTTAGAAATAAGTTATTTCAAGATGAAAAAGAAAACATACACGAAACATGGTTTCATTACGACCAGAATCGGTCTTGAGATATTTTTAACTTGATTTACAGTATTTGAGAGGTATGTCTTAACACCGATACTACAGTGCTTAAGTACTGCTCACGTATATGTTTCTAGGTTTATATTATGCATTTCATACGGTCAAATTACTTTTGAGCAACTAATAAGAAGCGCGAAACGGTATGCGTTTTAGTTTCGTTTTGTGCTGGAACCCGTGGATTGATTAGAGATATCAAGTACATACAAGTCATTTTTTAAATGTTGTAGTTCGTCTTGAAAAAATGTTACGAGTACATCATCTATCAACAATTACACAGGTTCTGTTTCCATATTGCGGATTTTGGTTAGGTACAGTATTATCAAATCCATTGGCGCTGTGTGTTACTTTACTGAGTCCCATGTCACATGGTCCGTGATTGAAACCTGTAAAACCGGTTTAATTCGTCACAGCCAGCACTCTTCAGGTGTGAGGGTCTTCTGCTCAGAATGAAACGCTAAAATGTTTGTGTATATTCTAATGGTTAGTGGGGGCAGGGTGTGTGGGAACAGGTTTGGTTGAAATTGCATTGGAGATCTATGTTCTTCACACCTGAAACATTTTCTCTGAAAGGATTTTCTTCGCAGTTTAACCGAACTTGTTACAGCATGTTACAGTTTACTATTATTAACCATATTAATTTTAAGTGCTTAATGTAAAATCTTGTAAAAATACATTTTCATTGTTCAAATATACATTAATATACATTAAGTCTGACTATCATATAATAAGTTAAATACAAAACTAAAGAAAAAATAGGGTTAAATATAGTTCAAAATATTTTGCTAACAATGTTAACTGTTTATGAATAATAAAATGTATTAACTAAGGAGTAGGATGGCACAGTTGTTAGTATGTTTTTTGTTTTGTTTCTTTTTCATAAATACAACAGTAGTACCTGATGTCTCAGTGGCTTTCAAAATTAAATTATGCATGCAAACCTGTGAACTAGAAAGATAACTAAGATTTTAATACTAATTAAATGACCGCGGGCACTTTCCACCCCCTCTGCATTCTCAGAGTAGAACAGACTAACCTTCTAATGAAAGACGCTCCACCCCCACGGACAGGAAAAGTGCCCACAGGCACTTAAACTTAATATGGTCAGTAACAGTAAACAGTAACATGGTAAGAAGGAGCACGTACAAACGTTTTCGAAATAACCACATGTAAGACTCTGATGCTTAAAATGTTTAGGGAGAAAGTGGAATACTGGTGTGTATTTTTTCTTTAAACTACCAATACCAGCCATATACAGTCTGTAACGTAGGGATTTCTATATGTCTTTATTTAGTGTTTACATTAGTGACAAAAGCTAAACTTTTAGCTTCAGTAACGTGTACATATCTCCCCTTTTTATAAAACGACTTGGTTGAAAACTGTTCCAGAGCCACTGTTGTTTCATCATTGAAAAGTACATCATGAAATGCCTCTCCCTGTTCAATCCACTGGAAAAAAGAAAAGGAGCATAAAGCTTCTGATGGTTATAAACGATATTCATTTAGGAGCAGCATCAGAGGTATGTTTTTAACTGCACTGCATTGGAGAGAACACCATAGTGTGTTTTTTTTTTACTCCCTGGCGGAAACTGGCTTCCAGAAGAATCAGTATGGCTCAGAGATTAAATAAAACTTCACAGACATTAACGAAGAGCATAACGCGTGTACTGTATACACTGCAAGTACAACCCAACTCTCTGCAGGAGAGGCGAGATTTCCAGCGAAAGACACCCCCCCCCCCCTCAAAAACCCAGTAAGTACAGTACTTACTAGTTAAAGGCTAGGCTCCCGACTACGGCGAAAGGAACCCTTCTTTCATTAGAAGACAATGAACATATTTTAGCCCTGAATGAATTAATAGCAAACATGGTTTACATAAAAGACATTTTTCTAAGAAAGTTTAGCCTTTGTCACTAATGAAACCACTAAATAAAGACATAAATATAAAAAACTTAAGATTTTTAAAATACATGACTTTGCTAAAATTTATTTGAAAATAAAAACAATTACAACCGCCAGGGGAGAGAGAGAACAGGGGAGGGATGTTGGTTTTACATAAGGGGCGGGGCTATGGAAATTAGGTATGTTTGGGAATGTGTAGTTACATGTTCTGGCTGTTTGTGAATTATCGTTGTTGAGTATGGAGTGTTGAGGTATTGATTTTGTGTAATGTTTTATGTTGAAAATTGAGGTGGATTTTGTTTATGATAAACAGGATAAACTGGGATGGGAGGAAGGTTTGGTTTTGCATAAGGGGCGGGATTATGATAATTGGAGGACTTTGCGAGAGTAAAATGGTTTGATTATTTGATTTTGTATTGTGGTTGTTATCTATGTTTTTGGTTGGTATTATGTTTATATGGTTGTTTTTGTTGGTTGGTTGTTATTATGGTTATTAATAATACGATCTATAGTTGAAATCTGAGCCTAAATAAAAAGAAAAAGCAAGTGATTAGGTTTATGTGCAATCTAATTACTTATTTGTTTAAAAAGCTATATAAAATAAAGTTTATTATTAATTTGCTGGACAGAGCGGTGAACATTATTATGCATAAGACAAAGATAACGATCCTGATCAGTTTAGAAATCTGTGTACGCTGTAAGGTTTTTACTTCTTAAACTTTTAAAATACACGTTTTGAATAGAAAGAAATCCTCTTCCTGGTACAGTATGTATAGCAAACCAGCACGTCTTTTTTCTCCAATCAGAGGGGTGTCAGATGGTGTCAGCCAATCACCATTCTGCGTTGGGTAGCAACGGGTGACTGTTCTCAGGTGGAAGATGTAAACAGCTTAATGTTCGTGTTAAATATTTTTTTTAAATTAAAATTCATTCTATACAGCAATCGCATATTGTGTACCGTTTCATAAAACTTTCATGCTTAAAATGTTTAGGGAAAAATGGAAGACTGGTGTGTATTTTTTCTTTAAACTACCAAGACCAGCCATACACAGTACAGTTTACATACATACAGTAATGTTTATGTTCCTAAATTAATATCGTTTATGACCTTCAGATGCGTTATGCTCCTCTTCTTTTTAAGCTCAGCTACTAAAATTTCCCTTTAGTGGTAAAATCCATATAAATATTCAAAACTAAGCGGATTAAAATGTGCACAGTAAAGACATTAAATGATTAAATCTTTGCACTACCAACCAATGCACCACGAGTGCCCCTGTCGGTCATTTTGGCCAGCCAATCACTTGCCCTGCGGTACCCTCCGGTGCCCCGCGGTGGCTTGTGGGTAGGTTACTGTACCGGGGTTTTTACCGCGCATTTTGAATAGCTGCATCTGTATATTAATATCATTTATGAACTTCAGATACGTTATGCTCCTCTTCTTTTTATGCTTGGCTACTAAAAATTCCCTTTAGTGGTAAAATTCCATATAAATATTCAATACTAAGTGGATTAAAATGTGCACAGTAAAGAGATTAAATGATTAAATCTATTCACTACCGACCAATGCACCACGAGTGCCCCTGTCGGTCATTTTGGCCAGCCAATCACATACCGCGGTACGGTGCGGTGGCTCACTCGTAGTTGCCCGCGGTATGGGTTTGCACCGTGCATTTTGAATGGCTGCATCTGTAAATACATATATTTAGATCCTTTAATTAATTAATATCATTATTAATTCATTTAGATATGTGATTCCATTTTATATTCCCTATTAATCAAATTCTAAAAAGTATGCGTTTCTTTTGCTGTGATAACGAGCGCAAGTATTCATAGAAAAGGTTAATCACTTAACTCACTTAACTTTGAACGTGTTTATAGCTAGTTTCCTAGCTGGCATCTGGAATCCTTATCAGTTATCCCCCTTTCCTGCCATAACTCTAGCCTGTAACTTAGAAGTCCTGTCCTCATGCAGAAAGGAATCAGTTAACACCTTCTTCACATCTTGTATCTTTCTTCATTCCCCCCTTATAAAATATGGCATACGTCAGTGCTGCCAATTTGTTTACACAAACAATGTCAGGGCAGATCTTTCCTTTCTAGGTGTACAGGCATGTATTACCATAACAGTGTGCGTTCCACGGTTACACCAAGATGTGATTAATGTCTTTGTACAAGTGATGGTAACAATTACACATATAAACAATACTAATCCTACAAATAAATATTGTAATAAAGTTCCACCCCAGGACCCAAACGCAGACCTCAGCCATGTGAGGATCTATCGACAGGATCTTGGAATAGCAATATAGACCCAACTCTGATGATCATTTTTGGCTGATAGATATGTCAACACCAGGAATGTATCAATACCATATTCCCCAGTAATGATCCTCAGGCCTAACACCTTAGGAAGCATCAGACACAGAAACAGTAACAACATTTTTCTTTCTGTTCACTCAGTCTCTGGTGCAGTGGCTTGGTGACAGTGCGATGCGTGGATCCAGCGATCCCATCCTGTCACTCAGATGGCAGAGTCGGTAGTCAGTAGCACTTGATATGGTCCCTCCCAGTAGGGTTGCAACATCTGGCAGGGTATCTCTTCTTCACCCACACCCACTCACCAGGTATCAGGTCATGTCTTCCCTCTTTTGGAGGTCCCCAAGTATCCAGCACCTGTTCACGAGCCCTGTGCACCGCTTCAGTTAACAACCTATAATACTGTAATAGAGAATTAGTTAGCAAACTCAACATTCCATTAGCCAAATTTGGCCCTCCAGGGAGTTTCTTCACTTGCCCGTGATGATCTCAAATGGTCTCAGTCTCACAGTTACGTTTGCTCCAGCCTGCAGGACCGCAGGTAGAGCATCTACCCACGGTGTTCTTTCCGTTGATATTTCATCAGTCAGTCTTTCAGAGTTCCATTCATTCCACCATCCCCACAGACTGTAACAATGTAACAGCCTGACACACCTTCCCAGTGTAGTATGCCCCTAGATCAGTATCCAAGCGGCAGGGCAGTCCGCACCATCGGATTATCTTTGTCATCAAATGTTTGTGAGTTATAGAGATAATGGCCTCAGCCCCCCAGGAGAAAAAATTCACCATCGTTAAGAATCCAGTGTTTCCTTTACCTCTCGGCAAGCTACAATAGTCAATTTGCCAGTACCTGACAAGTCCCTCAGGGGCTGGCCTTCTGAGCCATAGCACCCACACCTGAGCTTCCTTTGCCAAGCATCACATCGAAATACAACATCAGTGGCTGCTGCTTTAAACCCAGTCCCTACCCAGTTTCGGAACAACTGGCTCACCATTTGACTCACACCTGGGTATCTGACAGCATGAATTTGTCGGGCTACAAAATGGCATTAGGCTGTGAGGGCATGCAGGGCATCTGGTGTGCTGACGGCCCCACACCCCATCATCATACGGCTCCACATTCTTTTCACATTCTTTTCTAATGATGTCTATTAGAGGCCTCAACCTGAATTCTCCCCTTTTCACCAATAGAGGCTTAAAAGAGGTCTGGGACTCCTGCTCTCCCAGTGCCGCTCGCCTGGCATCTGCATCTATGCGGTTGTTCCCTTGGGTTACTGGAATTATTTATTTATTGTGTTATTTACAGTTTACTACAGCTACTTCAGTCGGCAGCTTCAAAGGTACAAATCAGTTCAGAGATAAACCCAGTATTCTTAACTGGAGTCCCTGCCGTGGTGATCCTATTTCTCCACAGCCCTCCAGAATTGTGGCCTGCATACAGTATATACATATAACCTTTTAACATCTTTCCTTTTACAATCTTTCATCAGTTCAGTTCACCTTTTAATAAAAAACATGGCTGAGGTCATTCACACCTTTATTCAAATCTCAAATGAAGGAAGACTGTATCACATAGAAAATAATTATTTCCGTTACCAGGCATTTGGCGGTTACTGCAGCTGTAGCATGTTTTACAGAAAAATCCTCCACCCACCAGGAAAATAGATCCACCATGACCAGCAAACCTGTCTTTCCCTTACAGTTTGGTAGAGTACAATAATCAATCTGCCAGTGCAGAAATGGATCTTCTGGTGCTGGGTGTCATAGTTGGGGAATCCTCGCTTGGTGTGACATGGAATTTAGTTGGCACACTCCACATCTCTCAATGACGTCCCTGCCATGTGGAAAAACCAACTCCTGCCAAATTCTGTACGAACCGTTGAACCATTTGCTTCTCCCCAGGGTGTCCCACAACGTGTATTTGCCTCGCAACAAAAAGCATCAATGACTTTGGGCATGCCAAAAAAACGCCACAAACCATTTTCCCCCAAATTTATGTTTCTCTCCAATGCCCATTTTTCCTCTTTCGGGACTTCTTTCTGAAGCTCCTTAATTTGACTCTGTTTAAAGGCCACTGGTTCCTGATCTGGCCACCAGTATTTCATGGCAGTTTTCCTGGCTGCCGCATCTGCTAAAGCATTTCCCTTGGCCACCAAGGAGTCTTCCTTGTTATGACCTTTACATTTTACCATAGCTACTTGTTTTGGAAGAGACAGAGCTTCCAATAACTCTGATACTAGCTTAGCATTTTTGACCAGAGTCCTGGTATTTGTAAGGAAGCCCCTGTTTTTCCATAACTTCCCAAAGTCATGACAGACTCTAAAAACATACCATGAGTCCGTATAAATAGTTACAATTTGATGATTAGCATATTTACAAGCGTCTATGAGCGCCTTGAGCTTGGCCTGCTTGTCTAACACCAGATTATTCATAGCTTGTACAGCCTGGCAGGTAGCCTGCACAGCCCTTAAACAGGGCCCCCGTCCCTTGCCACCACATTGAAGAGTCCTGAATAATAACCCCCTGGGCGATGCCTGCCTCCGTGCTCCTGCGCCAGCACAGCAGCCCAGAACCCATTTCTTTCACTTACATACAGAAATAAAAACAGTTAATCCATCTGAGGGAATCCATCTCATGACCATTTCCTGCAAAAGCTTGTTTCAAATCATTAAAAGCCGTTTCTGCTGCAGGGGTCAAGGCAATTTTGTCCTTAGACTGCACTACCCTCCCTTAAGCAAGTCCATCACCAGTTAAGCTCATTCTCTAATTCTTTCTTTAAATTGTCAGTTTTCAATATTAGTTAACCATTTTGTCTCCTTAGTCATGACTGATAACAAGCGTTTCATTTCTCTCGCTATGTCTTTAGTTTCAGTTAGAGCCTTTTGTGTCTTATCCCATTCAGTCTTCTCAATAGTTTTTTTTTGTCGGGCTCTTAGATGTTTCCCTAAAACAAGACCCGTTTCTGTTTGTTTGTCTTTACTACAGTTTTCATACACTGTCCTAAATTCTTGTTCAGACCATATACCGTCTGACAATCCATATTTCTTTTTTAGTTTTTCTTCACATTCACCAAGTTTCTTTCTTTCTGACATCCAGTTAGAGACTTCAACTAATTTGTTCTCACACCAACCCATTCTGTCTAACTTTCGCCTCCCACGCGTGCCATGCAACCTCTTAAGCGAGACAAGTGTTCTGGCTAAACAACTGAAACACGCGGACCAAGTTCTTATCCTTAGCTAAAACGAACCGAGTTACCATTCCCGGCTCCACTGCAATTACAGTGCATGTTACCACCCTTGGCCGTACTGCATCTGTGGGTTTACCGCACTGACCAGGCAGAATGCCTCTCTGCTGACTGATGTTACTGTCTCAGTGTTCTATACATCACTGACAGAGGAGGTGAGAGAGGAGGCTGTCTATATTAGTACAGTAACTGTAATACTGAACTTGAACTTGAACTTTATTGCCATATGTAACCGGTACTGGTACAATGGAATTCTTACTTACAGAAAGTCTCTCGATTGTAAAACAAGTGTAAAAAACAAGACAAAGTGCAAACAGTGCATCAAGACAATGTACAAACCAACAATAGACAATGTGCAAGTAAACATGTAGACAGTTTGAATGTAAACAATACAGACGTGTAAAAAATGACTGGAGATGTGCAATAGATAAGAAATCATAAAGAGGTAGATGGTGATGGTGTAGGTGTGGTCCAAGGGGGATGGCTAAATGTGTTTGCCAGTCTCACTGCTTGTGGGTATAAGCTATTGAAGAATCTAGTGGTCAGTGTCCGCTCTTATATCTCTTGCCTGAGGGCAGTGGGGTGAAGAGCTCATGCCCGGGGTGGTGACTGTCCTCTGTGATGGCCAGAATTCTACCACGGCATCGATCCTCATAGAGCTGTTTAATCTCAGTGAGACCGCAGCCGATATGGCCATATTGACCATTCTCTGCAGTGCCTTTCTTTCTCGCGAAGAGGTGTTGCCATACCACACGGTGATCCCGTTGGTCAGGACGCTCTCGATGGAGCAGCGGTAGAAGTTCACCAACACATGTATTGGCATCCCCCATCGCTTGAGGCACCTCAAGAAATAAAGGCGCTGCTGAGCCTTCTTCATGATCGAGTCAGTGTTCACAGTCCAGGTTAGATCTTTAGAGATGTGAATTCCCAAAAACCTAAAGCTGGTGACTGTTTCCACTTCTGTTCCATCAATACTGAGTGGGCTGTTAGTGTGTGGCCTGTGTCTCCGAAAGTCCACTATTAGCTCTTTCGTTTTCTTTATGTTCAAGTCCAGGTTATTGCTATGACACCACCTAAGCAGCTGTACAACTTCATCCCTGTAAGTGGACTCGTCATCATCACTGATCAGTCCTATTATAGTGGTGTCATCGGCAAACTTAATGATGCGGTTGTTGCTGTGTCTTGCTGTGCAGTCGTGAGTAAATAGGGAGTACAACCTTGGACTCAGACAGCAGCCTTGTGGGGTTCCAGTGCTCAGGGTGAGTGGTGTTGATGTTTTATTGCCTATCCGCACCATCTAAGGTCTCTCGATAAGAAAGTCCAGATTATACTGGTTGATGATTCTGTCTCAGTGCTTTATGCCTCAGTGAGAGAGGTGAGAGAGGAGGTTGCCTACATCACTACAGTAATTGTAATACTGACTGTTTTCTTTCAGTAGTTGTAATTCTGTTGTGTTTAATTGTGATTGAGAACATGAAAACCTGTTGATATTAGACGGGTCAGTATCTCTCCTGTGGTGGGAGCTGAGGTATCTGTGACAGATACAGATGTTGACAGATGTTGATTACATTGATTATATTGTTGGCAGTGGCCTAGGGCCCCTCATACACCCTGTTATTGTCTTTGTGGGTGTAGTGGCCAACATCCATTATTATTTAATTATAAGTAATAATACTGAACATGTTTACTCCAATGATTATACTTAGGTTTGGAAAGGCACATTATAAATTAAATATTGTGTCATATTATCTGATATCTGGGTATATGTGCTCATTTCTTGCTGACAAGTCAGTCTGCATGTCTGTATCTGAATAATGGGGGATTTGTTATTCCTTGTAGCTCCACAAAGGCTACAAAAACTGTGAATTTCTCTCTGAAGGAGAGATAAGAGTTGCACAGACATGGCCATGAACAAAATAGGCCTGGAGATTCTGAAGTCAAGAGAAGAGATTCTCCAACACCAGAGACAAGGCTATAAATCCAAAGCCAGTACTTGGCAAGGAATGCAAGAAAGGACATTTGTTAACTTTCAGTTTTAAGAAACTGCTCAAACATACCATAAAGTCATCCATATAAATATCATATGTACCATGAGCACCATGTTTTATCATTCTATTAATATTGAATGAAGAAATCACATGGGTATACTCCAAAGAAGCATAACCTACTGCATTAAATCTCAGGAAACATGGGACATCTGAGCAAATGTCTAGCAATTTATAATAACGCAGATGAACAGAATTCAACAAAATTGCATCTAGCATTACTGAAAGTATTAGAAAACAGATTATTCTGATCAGTCCACATCAATTGAGGGTCCAGATTAGGAAAACTGACTCACCCTTCTAGTGGTGAAATGAGGTTGTGACCACCCATAAACCAGCATTCCTTATTGGTAAAAGACTACCTGAAGTACTGGATGTGTTGCCACAACCCCTACTTCATTTTCACTTTCATTCCCTTACAAAAGATAAGATGAAAATATTCAGTAAAAATACAATATAAAGCAACACAATTATTCCAGGAAGAATTGGGTTATGCTTCTTTGGTATCAAAAGAATGAGCGAAGCATACGTACAGATGCTGCCATTCAAAATGAGTGAGGTACACTGCGGTAAAACGTGGTGGGCATGGTGCAATATGCTTACATAATTAGAATATGGTAATCGTATCTGGAAGCACCTTGTAATGCCTTTTAAAACTGCCAGGTGGAGCTGATAAAGCTTAACGTCTCATGTACAGCATTTGAGCTGTTGCCAAAAAGCACTGTTGAGGGACAATCTTTTTCCAATTAAGAATTTAAGTTGTATACTCTTTAGACTTCTAATCATTTTAAACTGCGTTTTACAGCATGTTAATCATTAAACATTAAAAAGTCGGTATATTTTATAAAAGCAAGATTGCTCGGTTGGACAGAAGTACACAACCTTCCACCTTCATCATAAATATTTTAATTATGCAGAAATATTTTATGCAACAAAGTCTTTACAGAAGATATTACTAATAGTATTAATAATGAATGATCTTGGACAGGCTGTAAGCTCAAAGTATTACTGTATTCTTTGTAACCGTCTGCATCTGTTTAACTGTTGCAACACGAAAAGACTTTTGTTATTCCATTGACAGAAAGTAACACCACAGCATTTCATTGATCCGATCACATATTCGTTTCCAATCATATCAAGTGTAGCGGCAATGCTTGTTAATAAGACAGAATTAAGTGTTTCTGTGCTTTCCCAAATGAGGCCTCATCTCTCCCTTCATTTCTGTGGTGCAGCCCTGTGGCTTTAGAAACTATTCATGCAGGCTGATTTAAAGATGTTTTCTTTTGATAAGGGACAGCTCCCAAAGGGGGATGAACTTAGCTAAGCCTGGCTATCATGATCAATGGTCATCCATTGGCGCCTATCTGTCTAGGGAGTGCCAGATGGACATCTGGACTGCATTCCTAAGTGTCAGGAGTAAGTGACTCATATCTCACCTTGATCAACCAATCAGGGACTGGTAGGGCCGAGTAACCCACGTGGGACTCTGATGCCCATGGAACTTTCAGCCAATCAACGAGCTGAAGTTCCTCCAGGTAAAAACAGGCAACACAGAGGGCCTGAGAGAATTCTGTGGACTTTTTGGGACTTTTCTAGGGAATTCAAAGGAGAATTCCAGGGCAGGACAGCCCAGGAGCAGAAGGCTCTTAAGGGCAGGACATTCTCACAGCGCGCCTCCTGACCATCCTGAGACTCAGCCCGGACAACCACGGAACAGCCAGTGTGTCCAAGTGCCAGAACTTTCCTTTGTTCTAAGAGTCTAGAGCGGAGGTTACCAGAGAGTAACCAGAGGATCCACCCGAGGTTAGCACCAGCAGCAGGCCTCGTGAACAGGTCAGAACTGTGGACATCTGAATCACTATTCAGAACTAGCGCTTCATCAGGAACGAACCGGTCCTCTTCCTGACCTGCTGGGATCCACAGTCATCTTTTCTCCTGTGCAAACTTTGCTAGTTAAAGCCAACACTAACTAGCCGGTCAGTGAGCATTTGCAGCGCACCGTCGCAAGCCGCACAGTACAGCCTGGCACCGAGCCAGAGAGCGCGGATTGGACAGCAACAGCCTGCAATTGTTTCTTTGTGCCCGCAGGAGATCTGAATCCCCAGAGATTGGATGAGTATTCAACTTCACTGCATTACTGCTCGAGAATTCAATTGTTACCCCAACCAGTTGATATCAATTTAATTCCTAAGAGTTATGTACTTGTTTTGAGTATCTAATGTAGAAGTTGTAACCAAGTTCAATTACGAAACGGTCTAAATGAATGATATACTGAACGTATGTCCTCTTGATATATGTAACTCTTTGTAACTGACTGAATATATACCTTTTGTATTCTGATAACCCTCTCGATAAGATCTGTTAGGTTTATATGCATATTCTATGTATTAATAAATGTATCCTCGTGTATTAGTACCTGTGTGTGTGCGTTCTTTGACTTATATCGCATGGTTGGATTCTAAAGCCATCAAAAGAATCATTTTGTGATTTACTGCTACAATTAATAATTGTCCCAGTAAATGCCCAAACCCTACAGAACTGGTGCCTTCAGAGAGCACACTACACAAGTAAGTTTTGAGAATCTCCGATTCACCATGGCTTCCACATGCTCATAAACAATATTAATTTAGGAACATAAACATATTATGTAAACTGTATATGGCTGGTATTGGTAGTTGAAAGAAAAAAATACACACCAGTATTCCACTTTCTTCCTAAACATTTTAAACATCAAAGTCTTACATTTGGTTGTTTTGGAAACATTTTTACGTGGTTCTGCTGACCATATTAAGTTTATATACTTTGTAAAAAGTTATAATGTTTTAACCTTTTCTGCGAATACGCTCGTTATTGCAGTAAACAAAAGCATACTTTTAGAATTTGATTTATAGGGAATATAATATGGAATTGTGTATCTAAAGAAATTAGATATAATTATATTCATGTACTGTAGCTCAAATTATCACATTAGTACACTTCTTTGGATACGTCTACTTCAGTTTCACTCCTTTCCACGTGATTATGTCTGTGGTGTGATGACTTAAGTGTGTGCCTTATATGCTTGATGTCGGATGTTCGAGCCCAGCTGTTGCCCTTAGTTTTCTTGTAGACTTCCTTGGACCCATCTAGAGTCAAGAATCCTCTGGGGCCGGGGTTCTTCTGAATCTTCCAGAGGGTGAGTGGGTGACTCACCAGGTGTCAGTAGTGCGGGTGCAGGTTTCAGCAGAGAGACGTGGAATGTTGAGGTCTTTGAGCTGAGTGTCCTGGGGAGCGCAAGGCGGTAAGTGACAGCATTCACCTGCTCCATGATTCTGAATGGGCCGATGTACCGAGGTGCCAGTTTCTTGGAGGGTACCCGCAGTTGGAGATGTTTAGTGGAGAGCCAGACCCGCTGCCCAACCCAGAGTGGAGGATGTTGTCTTCGGCGTCGATAAGCAGTGGCTTCCTGACATTGGGTGGCCCTCCGAAGTTTTGCCTGCACAAGTCACCAGACTCCTTCCAGATCTCTGGTCCTTAGGTCTGTGGCTGGCACTCATATTGGCATTCGAAGGGTGAAACTCCTGTGGCCGAGTTCACAAGGCTGTTGCACGAGGACCCAGGGTAGATGTTGCACCCAAAATGCCGATACATGGCACCTGAGGTAGGTTTCTAAGTCCTGGTTCACCCGCTCCGTTTGTCCATTCATTTGCGGGTGGTATCCGGAGGACAGGTCAGTCCTGATTCCCAGTCTCCGGCAGAAGTCTCGCCAGAATTTGGAGACAAACTGGGGCTCTCTGTCCGAGAAGATGTTCTTAGGGAATCCGTGTAGCCGGAAGATCTCCACCATCTGAGAGGTGGTCGGGAGACAGGGCAGTGGGATAAAATGAGCTGCCTTGGAGAATCGATCCACTACTGTTAGGACAACTGACTGTCCTCGGGATCTAGGGAGAGCAGTGATGAAATCCGCGGATGCTCCGGGGGCGGGAGGGATTGGAGGAGTCCACTCCTCCAGTGCCAGTTTTATAGCCAGGAGCTCTCTATTGCCAACGTCATAATTCTTTTCGGATGGTGTGAGCTTTCTAGAAAAAAAGGCACAGGGATGCAATTTTGGAGGTGAGCCAACCAGTTGAGAGAGCACTGCACCTACCCCTGCTTCAGATGCATCCACCTCAATTTCAAACTGTCGCTCCAGGTCCAGGTGAGGCAGAACAGGTGCAGAAATGAATTTTCTTTTGAATTGTTCATAGGCTTCTTGAGCCTTTGCACTTTCCACTGTCCTTGCGTTCTTCCCTTCTTCGTCAGGGCAGTGATGGGAGCTATGAGAGAACTGAAATTTTTAATAAAGCACCTGTAGAAATTAGCAAAGCCAATAAAACTTTGGACGTGTTTCTAGTTAATGGTGACAGGCCAATCCTGAATTGCGGAGACTTTGGATGGATCCATCTTTCTGCCTGAACAGGAGAGAATGTACCCCAGGAAGGCAATTTCTGAGCAATGAAAATTGCATTTTTCTATTTTAACATAGAAATGATGTTTCTGGAGTTGGCTTAGCTCCATTCGTACATGCTGCATATGCTCCGTATAATCACGAGAGAACCCTAGGATGTCGTCAAGATAGATGATGAACTTACCTAGGTAATCTCAGAAGATGTAATTCATAAAGTGCTATAAAACAGCTGGCAGATTGCACAATCCGAATGGCATTACTAGGTACTCGTAATGTCCAGTTTCTGTGCTGAAGGCGGTCTTCCATTCGTCTCCTTCTTTTATTCGAACCAGGTTATACGCCCTCTTGAGGTCAATCTTTGAAAAGATCTTGAAGCCTTGTCCGGTAATGCCGGTATCAGAGGTAGTGGGTACTGGTTCCTTCGGGTAATAATAATAATAATAATAATAATAATAATTGCTTACACTTAATATAGCGCTTTTCTGGACACTCCACTCAAAGCACTTCACAAGTAATGGGGACCCTCCCTTCACCACCACCTATGTGCAGCATCCACCTGGATGATGCCACGGCAGCCATAGTGCACCAGAACGCTCACCACACATCAGCTGTTAGTGGGGAGGAGAGCAGAGTAATGAAGCCAATTCATAGATGGGGATTATTAGGAGGCCATGATTGGTAAGGGGCAATGGGAAATTTGGCCATGACGCCAGGGTTTCACCCCTTCTCTTTTCGAGAAACACCCTGGGATTTTTAATGACCACAGAGAGTCAGGACCTCGGTTTTACGTCTCATCCGAAGGACGGCGCCTGTTTACAGTATAGTGTCCCCGTCACTATACTGGGGCATTAGGACCCACATGTATTGCAGGGTGAGTTCCTCCTGCTGGCCCCACTAACACCTCTTCCAGTAGCAACCTTAGTTTTTCCCAGGAGGTCTCCCATCCAGGTACTGACCAGGCTCACACCTGTTTAGCTTCAGTAGGTTGCCAGTTGTGAGTTGCAGAGTGATATGGCTGCTGGCTGTAATTTTGTTGAGCTCTTGGTAATCAATGCACAGGCATAAAACACCGTCTTTCTTTTCAACAAAGAAAAAAAGCAGCCCCGGCCGGAGAGGTAGAGTGTCGAATTAATCCTGAGTCGAGATTTTCTGAGATATATTCTTCCATAGCTTTGGTTTCTGTGGGAAACAAGGAGTATAACCAGCCTCGAGGGGGTAATTTCCCTGGGACTAGGTCAATAGCACAGTCATATGGTCTGTGGGGTGGAAGTTCCGAAAGAGCCTTTTGGTTACTGAAAACATCTTGAAAATCCCGATATTCAGTAGGTAACTTGTCAAGATCAATGTATGTAGAGGCTAGTAATTTGGCTCTGAACAAACACTGGAAGTTACAGTTTTATAATGTTTTGTTTTTTTTATAATGTTTCTTTATTAGCCCTATACAATTTTTTGCATTAGGAATGCATCTTTTCGCATACCCCAGCTTTTCTCCAGGGAGACACAGACACAGAGACAGGGAGAGAAGCTTGGGGTCAGAGCACAGGGTCTGCCATTGTACGGCGCCCCTGGAGCAGTTAGGGTTAAGGGCCTTGCTCAGGGGCCCAACGGAGTAGGATTCCTCTGCCGGCCGCGGGATTTGAACCGGCAACCTTCCAGTCACAGGCGCAGATCCTTTTGCCACAGAGCCAACGCTCCGCCCAGAAGTTGTGACTCCAAGAGAGTAATTCTCTCTTTTTCCAGTCTATATGCGGGCTATGTTTCTGTAACCAGGGAAAGGTGAGAATTATATTTTTATAGTGTCTTCATCAATAAAGTTACCGGCCGCCCCAGAGTCTATAAATGCAGACAGATGCACTTCACCGTCTGCCCAATGGAGAGAGTCTGGTAACAGAAGTTTATCTGCGACTAGAGGAGACTGAAAGGCTCGGTTCAGTAAGGCTCCTTCCTTTTTACTGAGCGGACACCATTTCCCCAATAACTCAGGGCAAGTACTTTTTCAATGGCCCTCCTTTCCACAGTACACACAGTTTACCTCAATATCTTCTTTCTCTTTCTTCCACCGAGAGTCTCGTTTCCACAATTTGCATGGGCTCTTCCGAATCTGAAGCCTGTGAGATTGGAGTCTGAGGCAAGCAAGTTAGTAGTGGCAACAGGGGGTTTGGTCTCACCAGTTTCTGAATTTTTTCTGAGCATCCCGGAATCGATTATCGAGCTGAGTTGCAAGTCATATGAGCTCCTCCAGGGAGTCCAGGAGTTCATTCCTTGCCAGCTCATCCTTGATCCTTTCAGCAAGGCCATGATAAAAATATGAACACAGGGCAGCTTTGTTCCACCTAGTTTCCAAAGCTAAGGTCTGAAACTTAATAGCATAATTGCTAACGGAGAGGTTGGTGACTGATTGCTAACTGAGACAGGTGAAGGAGATGATGCTCCATTTTTTTGCATACCCTGTAGGTTGAAAAACCTGAAGAAGCTTTTGCGTAAAGGCTGAATAGTTTTGGCAAACTAGGTCTCCTCAGTACCACAATGCCGTATGCCCATGCCAGAGCTCTTCCTGAGAGTAGAGGAAAAAATAAAAGCTAACTGGGTGGCATCACTCGGAAATACTGAGGGCTGCAGAGACACGGTCATCTCACATTGCATGAGAAAGCCTCGACACTGGTCTGGAGCCCCAGAGAAAGAGATTGGAGGCTGCAATCTTAGCTCATGCCCTCTTGCAAGAAATGGCAGGAAAGATGGCCACTGACCTGTATTTTGAGACTGAGGAAGCATCGGAGCTGAAATCTGTGGCTGAGGCTGGGAAGCAAATCCCCCCCGGAGCAAAAAAAACTGAGACCTGGGTCCCGAGACGTGTGGCTGAGGCTGAGGTCTGGGTATCTGAAACCCTGGAACCTGCAGCTGTGGCTGAGGAAAGGCTGAGACCGCCTGAGGTGAGCAGTGACCTTTGGGCTGGATTGGCAACTGGAGAGGCTTAGGGCTTGAGAGAGGGTATCGTATCCATGGAAGAGGTGGAAGGAGTTAACCGTGGAGGTGCCCCTCAGGGCTGTGTGAGCTCTCTCAGAAATCCAAAGATTTGTGCAATGGTGTGACAACAAGCCTAATATTGAATTCTAAAAAAACTAAATAGTTTTTGATCCCAGAAGAGTTGGTGATCACTCACAGGTAGTAATCCACAACGAACTTATCACTCAGGTTGATCCATAGAAGTACTTAGGTGTACGCATAGACCGTGACCTGTGTTGGTCTACTCATGTTAAGAGGGTTTGCTCCAAAGTTCAGCAGCGCTTATATTTCCTGCAAAGACTAAGAGTGTTTGGGGTTCAACAGGAAGTAATGCTTCTCTTTTTACAGTGCTGTAATCAAGAGCATGATCAGATATGGTATTTTCAGTGTGGTTTGGTAATCTATCAGTTCATTTTAAATCACAAATTACCCATCTCATCCAGACAGCTTTGAAGGTCATGGGAGTGAAACAGCACCCCTCCCTGCAGACAATCTTTGAAAAATCAATAATTAAACAGGCAGGAAAAATTATTTCAGGTCCTTCCCACATCCTCTACTCTGAATATCAATGTTTTCCTTCTGGCAAATGTTTTAGGGTTCCCAAATGTAAGTCAAACCAATACAAACATTCCTGTGTTCCACTATCCATTAAAGCTGTCAATGCAAATGTCAAGGATAAACATAATTTTGACTCTTACAACCCACTTCGTATGTTTTGTGATGTGTTATAAATGTTACATGTTGTTATGTGTTATACCGTACATGTGCAATTGAATAATGTGCAATGTTTTTCTTCTCTCTTTTTTTTTTTGCATTCTATTTTAATGTACAGGAGTGCTGGGGGTCCCAAAATTTTCCCTCAGGTGACAATAAAGCCTTATCTATCTTATCTTATCTTAAGGTGTGGAGAACAGTCTATGGTGATCACTTTGCGAGAAAACCATGAAAGTTTTCATTTAATGTGGGTGATCATGTATGGGTGTCCAAAATAAAGGGAGTGTTTGAGAAGGGGTATGAACAGACCATCACAGATGAAATTTTCATTGTCAAAGACCTCGGCTCTAAGACCCTATTACAAACTGCAGGACTACGCAGGCTCCTTCTACGCAGAAGATCTACAGAAGGTAAATCCAAATCCAAATCCAAAGCATCTACCAAATCCAAAAGATTTTAGCATCCAGGGGGCATGGCAAAGTGGCGCGGCTGGAGCGATAAATTCAGTAGTTGGGTAAAGGCTTCCAAGGTCAGAGACATATAGAGGTGCTGAAAAAAATGAACCCCAACGGCTTCTATGTTTCACTGGCCAGTAATTCATCTTCAAAGATGTTTTCAAAGAACACCAGCACGTGCTTCACAGAGTATCTAGCAAAGGCGATTGACCTGGATGGGAGCTGGGAAGTGGGTCTGGTGGAGCTAAACGCTAAACACGTTTGATGGAGATGAAGATTTTCTGCTCATCAACGATTAAATCGATGCTATATGGACCTGTACCATACCCAGAGGGTACTACAGCAGTATCGATCAGCTCATGCTTGAAATGAAGTGCGCTGTGGACAAAACCAAGCTAACTAATGTAGGTTTTAAATACAACCCCATTAGCCAGTCTGTAAGGATTGTTGGGGATAACCGGCTTGTTATGCACATGCATGACCGTCTGGCGTTGGGTTTCAAATCAGGTGTCGGAAGTGTAAAATCACTGTACCCCATCGATATGACGGGTGGGTTTCAAGTCAAGTTCAAGTTTATTGTCATTATACTCATATACAGGTATATGGTATAACGAAATGCTATTTAGCTAGCTCTCGGACATAAGTAGTACAAAGAAAAAAACAACAACAACAATACAATTGTATAACAAAAGAAAGACAGAGATAACAGACGGTGTGCAAAAAACAACAACAGGCAATGTGCAAAACAGCAAAAAGGTAATAGGTTATGTGCAAAAACATGCATCAACAGAATGAAATAAATGGAAAGAAATTATGGGGAGTGAGCTTTTGACATGTATGGTAGAGGTAGATTTTCAATGTGTGTTTGGGTTTTTGGTAAGAAAGAAAGAAGGCACTGTGACGTTCAGATCATAGGCGAGAGGTGAGGTGAGAGTGAGTGAGGCTGGGAGTTTAATAGTTTGATAGTGCAGGGGTAAAAACTGTCTCTGAGTCTGGTAGTCCGGGCCCGAATGCTCCGGTACCATTTTCCAGATGGTAGCAGATCGTAAAGTCTGTAGCTGGGGTGTGTGGGGTCTTTGATGATGCTTAGAGCTTTCTTCAAGCACCGTCTGTCATAAATGTGCTGTATAGATGGTTGGCAACCCCAGTGATGGACTGGGCAGTTTTCACCACCCGCTGTAGGGCTTTGCGGTCAGCAGCACTGCAGTTGCCATACCACACTGTGATGCAGCCTGTCAGTGTGCTTTCTGTAGTGCATTTGTAAAAGTTAGTGAGGATCTGGGGACATATCTTAGCCTTCTTCAACCATTTTAGGAAGTACAGGCGCTGTTGCGCTTTCTTGATCAGACAGGTGGTGTTGAGAGATCATGTGAGGTCCTCGGTGATATGGACACCAAGGAATTTAAAGTTACTGACCCTTTCCACTTCAGTCCCGTTGATGTGGATAGGGGCATGTCCGGTTTGCAGTTTCCTGAAATCAACGATCAGCTCCTTGGTTTTGCTGACGTTGAGGGTGAGGTTGTTGTCATCAAATCACTTGTAAGGAGATTGACCTCCTCCCTGTAGGCCTTCTCATCATGTCTGTGATCAGACCTACAACTGTTGTCATCGGCAAACTTGATGATGAAGTTGGTGTTGTGTTCGGCCTTACAGTCGTGGTTATAGAGGGAGTAGAGCAATGGACTAAGCACACACCCCTGGGGGACCCCAGTGTTCAGAGTTAGTGTGGTTTCCAAGCCTGACAGCCTGAGGTCTGCCTGTCAGAAAGTCCCGAATCCAGTTGCAGAGTGTGGTGTTGAGACCCAGTGCACTGAGTTTCTTGACTAGTTTCTCTGGGATGATAGTGTTAAAAGCTGAGCTGAAGTCGATGAATAGTAGTCTTGTGTATGTGTTCTTTTTGTCCAGATGGGATAGGGCAGTGTGTATGGCAATGGAGATTCTGTCATCTGTGGATCTGTTGGACCGGTAGGCAAACTGGTACGGGTCCACTGTGTTTGGAATGGTGTCCTTAATGTGCTTCATGACCAGGCTCTCGAAGCAGTTTAACACTATGTAAATATATATACAGATATCATAGAAGACCAGTTAATAGGCGACATCTATGCACCGCTTTTGCGATGTGTGCCCTTCAAAGGCGTGGATGGTGAATTCATCACTGTATTGTATGACAAGCCCCAATACATGCCGGTGAGCATCGATCATTTTAACATCATCACTATTGAAATAAAGACGGATCAAAACGAGCACGTGTCATTTGCATTTGGTAAGGTCATCGTTAAGCTGCATTTCAGACCTGTGAAAGCGACAAACATCTAAAAGGATGACTGTCATCAAGAGCTACGGGGATCCTTCTTTGTACACACACCACTACAAACCATAGGCTGGGTATGGATTACCAGGATTTTCGGGACTGCCAGTTCAGTATGGAGCTAGTACAGGAGTTATTTTAAGAGCACTATATAGAAAAGCCGTACCTTTTCTGAAACTAGGGTTTCAAATAGCTAAGCTGCATATGGCATCGGCAGCTAAAAACATCACCAAAGACAGGTTTGGAAAGTTACAAGCGCTGTCATGTCTAAAGCGGTAGCACAACATCAGGAAGGTTCGGGTCTTGCTTACATCCGAAGGGGCTTCAAGAGAAAAAGACAGACATCATAATTTTATCGTCAGGGGCCATCGAAGCCTGATAAAAGAATGGCCAAGAGGAGGCAGACATCTCATTAAAGCTGCAGACCAACCAAGAGGAGGACCGTGACACGACTTAATCGATGAGACACGAAACGCGTAATATTTTGAATATGGTTTTTGTTCACAGCGATGTCTGCAGAATGTGCCAAGTCGGAGATGGACATATTTCAATTAACGCCTACCCAAACAAGCATCGAGAAAAGCTTTTACATAGAAGTTCCGTCCCTCACGGCCCTTACAGAAAATGCACCTCTGGAATTTTACATCGCCGGCAACGGAGAAGATTATTTAGATTTAAACAACATGCAGCTCTATTTGACCTGTAAAATAACGGGAGCAGACGGCGGGGACATTGATGTGGCAGCCCATGTGAGCCTGGTGAATCACCACATCTCATCCATCTTCAGCCAGGTTGACATCACCATGGGCTGATCAGTCGGAGCAAAAACTGCTATCCATACAGGGACTTTATAAAGTCTGTCCTGAACTACAGCGAAGAGACGCTGAAGACAGTATCCAGCCGGGCATTTTTACAAAGACACAGCTGGGCAACACAAGTCCACAGTTTTGAATAGACCCAATCTGGGGTTCCAAAAAAGGGCACCATACATGTCGCAAAGCCGAAAACTGTTGAACAGTGTTGACATTGCGTCCGTGAATATTTTAATCTGGTGGAAACACCTGGGAAGCGACTGAAAGACAAGCCAGTTTTGGTGGACCGTGAGGAATATGCGTGTGGTTATACTTTGTTTGCTTTCAGCCTCAGTCCCGACAATGAGGGCATTATTCATTATTCACTTATTAAAACGGGTAATCTGAGAGCTGAACCACTACCCACTACAGTTAACATGGTCGAGTACGCTCTGTTCAACAATGTGATAGAACTTGATATGAGACGCCAAGTCATTTACAACTTCAGCTGAAAAAACCTGGAGCCCCACAACCTTCACCAAGCAGCTGGAAGACATTCTAACCCAAGACCGCTACACCAGAGACAGTTTTCTGGGTGTGTTCTCTAGGGATGCAGACTGGAGTGACGGCCTCTGAGTTTATTATTTAATACTCAACCTCACGACCTCCCCGGCGAACACTGGCTCGCTATTTACATGCCAGATAATGGCGGTACAGAATTTTTGGATTGTGTATTACAGATTTTCATCCGGTTCTTTTTTCTTTCCCAAGAACATTATTGATTTCTTAAACAGAAATGCTAATTCTATATTCTATAACAACAGACAGTTGTAAGATACTTTTGCAGTGACCTGCGGACAACATTGTGTCTTTTTTCTATACCATAGACTTAAAGGCTTATCTTTTAGACACATTTTAGAACGTGTTGCAATCCAGAATGATCGCATGGTTGAAATGTTTCTGAAAAAACGATGGCGTGTGAGAAGAAGACCCCTGAACCTATTTAAACCATTTGAAAATACGAATGTCCAGTTATGCGTGTTTACGACAATTTAAAACACGCCATAAATGTTAATCAGCCGTCTAAAATAAAAATGAATTCATGTCATTTCATTGTCTGTGTGATTATTATTTTAAAAAAACAAAAATTGTATTAAATTCACAACACTATTTTATTATTACACTTTCTCGGTTATATAAGGCTATAATGCTCACACTTTTTTAATACACATTGCATCCAAGTCATTTTATTACAAGCATTTCACGGTAAAGCTCACACTTTTTAATATACATTACAAGTCAAGTCATTTATAACAAACATATACCCTTAGGAGAAAATAAATGTTACAAAGACAATCAGGTGGATCTCGGTATTAATGATCGTCTCCTATGCATTTCTGCTGTTAGCTTAGTGGTCGGCATGGCAGATGACATCTATACAGGGGGTTTTAAAGTTTTGACAGATGCTGTGCACCCCAGGGGGGCAGATTTGCTTTTTTCAAGTAGCTCTCTGTTACCAGCATTGGCGATTAAGGTGCCTGGTACCATAGCCCCCATGAACACATCCTAACCTTTTGGCTTCTTACCGGCCGCCACTGGCTGCTGCTGTGTGAGAGCTCTGACAAGATAAATCATGTGAGAGCCCTCAATGGGTGAGCCTTGTACACAAATTTTCCTTTTTCATTCCAGGCTATTAACAGCTTATTGCGAGCCATTGTCTTTAACAATATCTCGGCATTTCTCTGGAACCTCTGAGACACACTGTCTAAAATATACTCAATGTCAGCGTCGGTCGATGACTGTGGTTGTGGCAACGAGGGTGATAGATCGTCGGGTGCATTTTTGGGTAGTACAAAAGTTAAAGTCCCCTTTTCAGAAGCTTCCTGTCGTACTTAGGTCAAAAACCTCTGTAACACCTGACTATACAATTTCACTTTTCCATATTCGGTCAGATGTAAGTTTTGAAGAATGTCTCTCATTTTATCATCCAACCTGCGGGTTGTTATTTTTCTCACATCGCTCTCATTGCCAGACTGCTCTCGGAGCCGATCGATCCATTTCTGGGGTACGCCGTTGTAGAAGCCCCGTAATCAATGGTACTGCAATACTCAACAGTGTCCCGATAAAACCGCCGGACTGGTTCACTAAGTCTCTTTTAAGAGAAACAGCCATCGACTCAAAGTCTTCAGGGTTCCAAACTGTTTAGCAGATAACAGTATGTTCCCTTTTGAAGTATGCAAGGTGATTTCAGCAATTGCCTGAACAAGGTCATCGGAGGCCCGGCTGAGAATAGCTTTCCACTGACTGGGCCGGCTTTTATCAGAAAATGTAAGAGTGTCAGGTTTCTCTGAATGCGTGAAGGACGTCGTCGGACTGAATGTGTTTTTTCGACTGAGTCTATGGTTGCGAAATCACCGACTTTTTGATTTTTTGAATACATAAGCCGCTGGTACATCTAGGGGGAAAAGACCTGTTCTCAAGCAATAGTCATCTGGGGTGTCTGCATTTAAATCCACCAGCAAGTAACTGAAAGTTTTTTTAGTAGCATTCTCGAACGCTTCCCAACAAAATGTGGCCTTACCAGGGTACATCTGACGGGACGGTGTTGTAATCTGTAGTTTATCTCTAGGGTTTTTAAACAACACCATGTACTTTGTATTTAATGCGATGGTTCTACTTTTCTGGCCCTGACAAAACACATTTTGTACAATATACATAATGCTAAGGTTTCTGTGGTTTACATATTTGGTAAAAGCTTTTTCTATCTCATTATTTTCACACGCAGACTCCATCAAATCAACTATAATCAAATTTACTCTATCAGGCGACAGTAACTGATTGTCGGAAAACCATGCCGGTAGACCTTCTATAAACTGGATGTATGGAAATTTCACAAGCAACTCCGAGTAAAGAGGTTGCCAGCAGCTGTAACACCAGATGACATTTTCAGGTTTACAAGTTATAATGGCATCACCGCCCTCCAAGGGCTGTTTTATAAAATAACTTATACCACACTTCGAAGGTCCGGACAAAATGCATGAAAACCTTTAACCTGACATCCATCGTATTAATATCTGTATGGCAGCAATGTAAAATTTTCTTGCAGCACCCGCTTGTCGTACACCACTTTCTGTGTTTTCTTTAATGTCCGGGTCTCGATGCCCCAGTCCTTTTTAACACACACACGATCATCGGCTGTTGAATAGAAATGTGTTTAAATTCCCGGCCCTCATCATAAGGGTTGACGCCAAAGTCTAAAACCAAGTCCCGCAGACTCTCAAAGTTAACTTTTCCGCAATTGCTCACATTGAGCTTAATACCTTTCACATTTAAACAGGCTTTCCCTTCAGACAGCTTGTACCCATACGACTTGGGTCCTGTTGATACAAACTCGGTGATGTGTTGGCCAGCATCGATTTCATTGGTCAACGCCCCCAAGTAGTCACCTAGTTCCAGATTCCACTCCTCCGTGCAGTTCACAAAGATGATCAAGTCTGTCTTGTGGTACAAACAGTGGTCTTGCAAAGCATTTAGCAATGTGTATAACTCCAATCTGGCATAGGATATCTTTAAGACTCACTCAGACCATAAAGCGTTATGCAAAACATTATCATAATTACTCACCAGCGTTGGAGAATACCACAGAAGCCAATCGTTTGACCCCCTCCGAGCCTGCGGGCTGTGGCATCTGGGCTTTTGGAGCATCTAATGGAAAAGAATAGGTACACGCACTCACTAGCCATGGTATGAAGTTCTGTACATCTGACATTCATGTTCGCTACAATCATTAGTGGATGTGCTGACTCACTCAGAGCGTAAAGCGTTATTCAAAACATTGTCGTAATTATTACTCACTTTGTTGTGGAGTTCTGATGACGTTGTCCATTTATTTCCACTCGAACTTGATATCTGCGTCACTACACTGGGGCATTAGGACCCACATGAGCCGCAGGGTGAGCGCCCCCTGCTGGCCCCACTAACGCCTCTTCCAGCAGCAACCTTAGTTTTTCCCAGGAGGTCTCCCATCCAGGTACTGACCAGGCTCACACCTGTTTAGCTTCAGTGGGTTGCCAGTTGTGAGTTGCAGGGTGATATGGCTTGTGCGAAGTTTGTAAAGTTTGCGCATCCTTAGTGAAGAATGAAGAGATAAGAGAGATGCCTAGGAAGTGGGATAATAATATCATTTTCATGTTTTTATATGTTTTTTGCAAACTATGTAGTCTAGTGGCTTGACGTAGGCTTTGTGCTCAAATATATATAAAGATGCTACAGATGCAGCCATTCAAAGTAAGCGGTACAGACACGTACCGCAGGTAAGATGACACGCGATACCGCGGTGCGTGATTGGTTGACCGACAGGGGCACTCGTGGTCCGTTGGTCTGTCGTAGAAAGACTTACTGTAAACGTCTTTACTGTGCCCGTTGTAGATATTGAATTTTACCACTGAAGGGAAATCTTAGTAGCTGAGCATAAAAAGAATAGGAGCATACTGTAACGCGTGTGAAGGCCATAAACGATATTAATTTTGGAACGTAAACATACAGTATATAGCTGGTCTTGGTACTTTAAAGAAAAAAATACACACCAGTATTCCATTTCTCCCTAAACATTGTAAGCTTCGAAGTCTTTAACTAACGTGATACCGGAGTCAACAAGCATACTTTTAGAATTTGATTAAAAGGGAATATAATATGGAATCGCGTATCTAAAGCAGAGCAGATACTGTACTGCAGCAGAGCTATGTAGGGCTGTTTCGCCTGCCTGATCATGCGAGCTGTCTTGTAGCCTACTGGTCTAGGTGCGTGACTGCCAACTGGCAGGTTGTGTGTTCGAGTCCAGCTGCTGCTGGACTTTTCATTTTTATTTATTTATTTTTTAATCGCGTAACATAAACATATTACCGTATGCAAACTGTACTGTATACAGTATGTATATGTATATTTAATGTCTTAACTGTGCCCGTTTAATTGAATTAAAAAAAAATATTTAACACGAACATTAAGCTGTTTACATCTTCCGCCTGAGAACAGTCACCCGTTGCTACCCAACGCAGAATGGTGATTGGCTGACACCATCTGACACCCCTCTGATTGGAGAAAAAAGACGTGCTGGTGTGTTATACCAGGAAGAGGATTTCTTTCTATTCAAAACGTGTATTTTAAAAGTTTAAGAAGTAAAAACCTTACAGCGTACACAGATTTCTAAACTGATCAGGATCGTTATCTTTGTCTTATGCATAATAATGTTCACCACTCTGTCCAGCAAATTAATAATAAACTTTATTTTATATAGCGTTTTAAACGAATAAGTAATTAGATTGCTCATAAACCTAATCACTTGCTTTTTCTTTTTATTTAGGCTCAGATTTCAACTATAGATCGTATTATTAATAACCATAATAACAAAACAAACCAACAAAAACAACCATATAAACATAATACCAACCAAAAACATAGATAACAACCACAATACAAAATCAAATAATCAAACCATTTTACACTCGCAAAGTCCTCCAATTATCATAATCCCGCCCCTTATGCAAAACCAAACCTTCCTCCCATCCCAGTTTATCCTGTTTATCCTAAACAAAATCCACTTCAATTTTCAACATAAAGCATTACACAAAATCAATACCTCAACACTCCATACTCAACAACGATAATTCACAAACAGCCAGAACATGTAACTACACATTCCCAAACATACCTACTTTCCATAGCCCCGCCCCTTATGCAAAACCAACATCCCTCCCCTGTTCTCTCTTTCCCCTGGCGGTTGTAATTGTTTTTATTTTCAAATAAATTTTAGCAAAGTCATGTATTTTAAAAATCTTAAGATTTTTCTATTTATGTCTTTATTTAGTAGTTTCATTAGTGACAAAGGCTAAACTTTCTTGGAAAAATGTCTTTTATGTAAACCATGTTTGCTATTAATTCATTTAGGGCTAAAATATGTTCATTGTCTTCTAATGAAAGAAGGGTTCCTTTCGCTGTAGTCGGGAGCCTAGCCTTTAACTAGTAAGTACTGTATTTACTGGGTTTTTGAGGGGGTGTCTTTCGCTGGAAATCTCGCCTCCTACTTTGAAAATACCCGTGAAACCGGTTCAATTCGTCACAGCCAGCACTCCTGCAGAGAGTTGGGTTGTACAGTACTTGCAGTGTATACAGTACACGCGTTATGCTCTTCGTTAATGTCTGTGAAGTTTTATTTAATCTCTGAGCCATACTGATTCTTCTGGAAGCACACCAGTATTCCACTTTCTCCCTAAACATTTTTAGGATCAGAGTCTTACATGTGGTTATTTCGAAAACGTTTGTACGTGCTCCTTCTTACCATGTTACTGTTTACCGTTACTGACCATATTAAGTTTAAGTGCCTGTGGGCACTTTTCCTGTCCGTGGGGGGTGGACCGTCTTTCATTAGAAGGTTAGTCTGTTCTACTCTGAGAATGATGAGGGGGTGGGAAGTGCCCGCGGTCATTTAATTAGTATTTAAATCTTAGTTATCTTTCTAGTTCACAGGTTTGCATGCATAATTTAATTTTGAAAGCCACTGAGACATCAGGTACTACTGTTGTATTTATGAAAAAGAAACAAAACAAAAAACATACTAACAACTGTGCCATCCTACTCCTTAGTTAATACATTTTATTATTCATAAACAGTTAACATTGTTAGCAAAATATTTTGAATTATATTTAACCCTATTTTTTCTTTAGTTTTGTATTTAACTTATTATATGATAGTCAGACTTAATGTATATTAATGTATATTTGAACAATGAAAATATATTTTTACAAGATTTTACATTAAGCACTTAAAATTAATATGGTTAATAATAGTAAACTGTAACATGCTGTAACAAGATCGGTTAAACTTCGAAGAAAATCCTTTCAGAGAAAATGTTTCAGGTGTGAAGAACAAACCTGTTCCCACACACCCTGCCCCCACTACCATTAGAATATACACAAACATTTTAGCGTTTCATTCTGAGCAGAAGACCCTCACACCTGAAGAGTGCTGGCTGTGACGAATTAAACCGGTTTTACAGGTTTCAATCACAGATTGGGACTCAGTAAAGTAACACACAGCGCCACTGGATTTGATAATACTGTACCTAACCAAAATCCGCAATATGGAAACAGAACCTGTGTAATTGTTGATAGATGATGTACTCGTAACATTTTTTCAAGACGAACTACAACATTTAAAAAATGACTTGTATGTACTTGATATCTCTAATCAATCCACGGGTTCCAGCACAAAACGAAACTAAAACGCATACCGTTTCGCGCTTCTTATTAGTTGCTCAAAAGTAATTTGACTGTATGAAATGCATAATATAAACCTAGAAACATATACGTGAGCAGTACTTAAGCACTGTAGTATCGGTGTTAAGACATACCTCTCAAATACTGTAAATCAAGTTAAAAATATCTCAAGACCGATTCTGGTCGTAATGAAACCATGTTTCGTGTATGTTTTCTTTTTCATCTTGAAATAACTCATTTCTAAATACCTTTTTCACTGTTTACATCTTGTAGCAACTTTGCGACAAAATATACACTCTGACAGTTCATCCTGCTACCAACATTAAATAAAACAAATCTTAAGATTTCTATATTTATGTCTTTATTTAGTGGTTTCATTCGAAGCTTACAATGTTTAGGGAGAAATGGAATACTGGTGTGTATTTTTTTCTTTAAAGCACCGAGACCAGCCATATACTGTATGTTTATGTTAAGATTTCCCTTCAGTGGTAAAATTAGATATGAATATTCAATACTTAAACGGGCACAGTTAAGACATTAAATATACATATACATATTGTATACAGTACAGTTTGCATACGGTAATATGTTTATGTTACGCGATTAAAAAATAAATAAATAAAACTGGAAGGTCCAGCACCACCATTATGTTTATATGGTTGTTTTTGTTGGTTGGTTGTTATTATGGTTATTAATAATACGATCTATAGTTGAAATCTGAGCCTAAATAAAAAGAAAAAGCAAGTGATTAGGTTTATGAGCAATCTAATTACTTATTCGTTTAAAACGCTATATAAAATAAAGTTTATTATTAATTTGCTGGACAGAGCGGTGAACATTATTATGCATAAGACAAAGATAACGATCCTGATCAGTTTAGAAATCTGTGTACGCTGTAAGGTTTTTACTTCTTAAACTTTTAAAATACACGTTTTGAATAGAAAGAAATCCTCTTCCTGGTATAGCACACCAGCACGTCTTTTTTCTCCAATCAGAGGGGTGTCAGATAGTGTCAGCCAATCACCATTCTGCGTTGGGTAGCAACGGGTGACTGTTCTCAGGCGGAAGATGTAAACAGCTTAATGTTCGTGTTAAATATTTTTTTTTTAATTCAATTAAACGGGCACAGTTAAGACATTAAATATACATATACATACTGTATACAGTACAGTTTGCATACGGTAATATGTTTATGTTACGCGATTAAAAAATAAATAAATAAAAATGAAAAGTCCAGCAGCAGCTGGATTCGAACACACAACCTGCCAGTTGGTAGTCACGCACCTACACCAGTAGGCTACAAGACAGCTCGCATGATCAGGCAGGCGAAACAGCCCTAAACAGTTCTGCCGCAGTACACGGATATAATCATACCGTTATTAAATTCTTGAGATACGCGATTCCATATTATATTCCCTTTTAATCAAATTCTAAAAGTATGCTTGTTGACGTATCCGGTATCACGTTAGTTAAAGACTTCGAAGCTTACAATGTTTAGGGAGAAATGGAATACCGGTGTGTATTTTTCCTTGTGATATTTTAAGCTCTAGTTGAATGATAGGTGTCGCATTTTAAATCATTCTCGTAGTAGAAATTATGAAACGCCCTGTTAAAAGCAAGGAAGTTTTTATGCCCCGTTGAAGTAAAACAATTTGCCTGACAAAGTATGGCTTGGACAGATTCCAAGTGCTTGTACAAATGTGCTAAAGAAATTATACTTTGAGTATACAGCTTGTCCAAAGTCATCCATTATTAATACTATTAGTAATATCTTCAGTAAAGGCTTTGATGCATAAATATTTCTGATAAAGGTAGGTTGTGTACTTTTGTCCAACTGAGCAATCTTGCTTTCATAAAATATACCAACATTTGAATGACTGATGATTAACATGCTGTGATACACAGTTCAAAATTAAAGGCTCGAATGCTGTACATGAGAGGTTAAGCTCCCCCTGGCGGTTTTACAAGGCGACGCCGGATAGCTAGTCACGTGACACACGTGATACCGCGTGATACCCCGGTGGGTGTGTCGCGGTATGCCATGAAATACCTCACCCATTTTGAATGGCTGCATCTGTACCTGTCCTTGGTCAGTAAGATAAGGGGCATGTATTTGGTAAGCTGGCTATACACCCAGAAAATGAAAAGAACTAACTGTTGTCTAGTCTGCAACTTAGATATAATTAATTGGCAGGTGTTGCTGTCTTATCATTTGTTTAGAACATGTCATAGTAACTCTTTGTGTTTTAAGGTATAAAGGACCATCTTCAGCTACTTATTTTTTAAGTCTGGTGGTCGCAAGCCAGACTTCCATATCCATATGAATAAAGGGACTTCTGCTTCACAGACACCTGAACTTTGTCATTTGTTTGACACTACAATTTGGCGCTGCGAGCAGGGTACTCCCAGCCGAGGGAACTCTGACAGAGAGGTGGAGAAGAAAAGTTAGGCGGCCGCTTCTAAAAAGAGGTAAGGACTCCCTTTTCTAAAAAGTCCCTTATCCTCTCCATGTTGCTGTCGAGGGTTTTTCTGAAGCTGAAGCAAGTACAAAAGAAAAATGAGTTTATGGTGTATGTGGTGGTAGACGTCTGATAAGTGTGCCGGCTGTTTTCCCAGTTGAAAGATACTGGACGTGTTTTCCCAGTTGAAATATACTGGACGTGTTTTCCCGGTTGAAATCTACTGGACGTGTTTTCCCGGTTGATATATACTGGATGAGGACGGTGGGGTTGAGAAAGAGGGATTGCTGAAGGAATAACGTCTCGTCCTGCCCGTGCGGAAAAACCCAGGTGTTGTATCCTGGTCGGGTGTTGTATCCCAATACGTGGAAAAATCCAGGTGTTGTATCCTGGTACACAACTGCACTGCGGCTGAGGGTAGTAACTCGAACTGTACTCGCAGAAGAGCCGACGGTGGTAACCCGATTCAAGTGTGTTATTCAAGCCAGGATTTGGAACCTGGTCCGTGTTCCCGAATTGTGATAGTTCGTCGGTTTGTCTCGACTGGGGGATTCCGCGGGGCATGTGGGAGACGAGAACATGGTTTGGTGTGAAGAAAAATTAGTGGAGGTGTCTGACTGGTTGTCAGAAAAAAAAAAGAAATTAGGTTAATGCATAGTGAAACTTAAAAAGAAATATGGACTGTCAGACGGAATTTAGTCTGAACAGGAATGTAGAAAAGTGTATAAACATTGGGATAAAAATAAACAGAGAAGGTTTTATTTTAAGGGAAACATTTGAGAATTCAACAGAACATGGAATGGCATAAGACACAAAAATTCCTGAAGAAAAAGTAAAAGCAAAAGAAGAAATAGAACGCCTTAAGAGAGAATCTGGGAGAAGGGTGGGAATTAGTGTGGAGATTTGTGAAAGAGCATTACCCACCAAAAAACTGATTGGAAAAAAGTAACAGCGTGTTAGCAGAAGAAAGTGTTTCAGATTTTACAGTAAGGTTTATAACTTTATGGATAGTATACTCTGGGTTAGCCGATGAAAAGGAAGTGAATGAAGATACACAGTGATAAAACAAATGTACCTGAGTGGGTTAAAACCTGATATTGCCAAGAAGCAACTATGCTTTCCTGATATTACGGAGAGCAGAGACAGATTTGATTTAATAACTCACGAAGCATATAGACAGAAGTGCGAGCGCTGCAAATGGGAGGTGAAAAGACTCCCAAGGAGGAGAAAAAGGAGCCGCCAGTTTGTCGCAATTACAGTGCAACTTTAATATTATACTGAGATATACTGTAAGACCCCTTCAAGAAAATAATGAGGACTGGGATAAATCTTCTGATTGGGCATATTCAGATGGGGGAAAAGGGGGACAAAACCCCAAAGATAAAACTACTAATAAGCTGGTGCGCAGTTAAAAAAAAACAGCGTTTTTTGGAGAAATTGTAAGAAAAGAGGCTTGATTTCACATTTAAAGAACATGTCAGAAGCTGTAACATGAAATAATAGATTTAATCTAGTAAGCCCCTTTGTGGCCTTCCTAAATTTATCTCAGGATTTAAATAAAAGTGAAATAATTTTGCAGTAACTGGGGGGCACAGGAGCACAGCTGTCCTGTTTTTAGACTAAAACAGCATAAAGATGTGATATATAGTTGTCTAACGGGAAACAGGAGGCTATAGGAGAAGGGGGGCAAGGGTTGTGTTTAAAGCAAATAGAAGCTGTCACAGTATGCCTGGGAAAAGATGTACAGTTTCAACTACTAATGTGGGTGGGACACCCCAGACCTATTGGGCTAGGATGCCCTGCAGCATTTATAAGGAATTTCTGTATGAAATAGCATTTATGTGAACTACCTCAATAGAGCTACAGTTTGTGATATTGTGATTGTTTACCTAATGAGGGAATCCATAAGACCAGGCTACTCCAAGTATTAGATCTTCGGACGGAAAAAAGGGTATAAATCCAACTACATGATAAAGCCAGGGTGAATTTCTTCTCAGAACGAGTTCGCCTGGTGACAAACTGGCTAAAGGGAGGTAGTGCAGTCTAAAGACAAAATTGCCTTGACCCCTGCAGCAGAAACCGTTTTTAATGTTTTGAAACGAGCTTTCTTGCAGGCACTGGCTCTGGACTGGATTCCCTCTGACAGATCATCTTTATGTAATCTGTGTGTAAGTGAAAGAAATGGGTTGTGAACTGCTGTGCTGGCGCAGGAGCATGGAGGTAGGCATCGTCTGGTGGGTTATTATTCAGGACCACTGGATACGGTGGCCAAGGGGCCGTGTTTATGTGTTGTGCAGGCTACCTGCCTGTCTGTATAAACTGTGAATAATCTGGAGTAGAACCAGCAGACCTAATGAAAAGATTTAATTGAAACTTGTAAATATGCTAAAATGGAAAATTGTAGCGATTTATATACTCTATATATACATTTGGTGTATGCCACAATTTTGGATGGTGGTGGAGGAATAGGGATTTAAGAATTAAAGAATCAGTTAAGAATGCTGGGTTTCCAGTAACTCGAGGGAACAACTTTGCAGATGGAGGTGTCAGGTGAGCAGTCCTGGTAGAGCAGGAGTGAAACCTCTGTTGGTGAAAAGAGAACAGCTACAGGACATTCAGGCTGAAGCCTCTAAAGCAGAGAAATGGACATGGTTAGAAAAGAATGTGGGGCTACATGATGATTGGTTGTGGTGCTGCTAGCACACTGGATGCCTTGCATGCCCTCACAGTCTAATGCCCTTTGTAGCCCGACAAATGCACTGTCGGACACCCAGGTGTGAGTCAAATGGTGTGCCGGTTACCCAGAACTGGGTGGGAACCGGGTTTGAAGCAGGAGCCACTTATGTGGTATCTCGATGTGATGCTTATCAAAGGAACTCAACTACTGTTCAGGTGCGGGTGCTACAGCACAAAAGGCCTGCTCCTGAGGAACCTTTCATGCAGTGGCAGATTGACAATTGTAAAGGGAAACCTTGGCTCTTATAATCTGTTTTCCCGGTGGGCACTACCCTGCCGGTTGTATTATGATGAAGGGACACACTTCACAGGGAAAGTGTGTCAGGCTGTGGCTGTGTTGTTCGGGGTGAGATGGACTGAGATCACCCTCAGACTAATGGAACAGTGGAATGAAGGAACAGAACTCTGAATGATCGACGAAACATCAGACTGAAGGAACATCATGGGTAGATGCTCTGCCTGCTGTCCTGTGTAGCCTGTGGGCTGGATCAAACAGAACTGTGTAACAGAGCCTGTTTGATATCATCACGGGCCAACCAACGAAACTTCCTGGAGGGCCAAATCTGGCTAATGGAACATTGAATTTGCCATCTCATTCTCTATTGTAGTATTGTAGGTTGTTAATTGAAGCAGTGCACGGGGCTGGTAAACAGGTGCTGGACGCTTGGAGACCTCCAGTAGACGGAAGACATGACCTGATACCTGGCAAGTGGGTGTGGGTGAGGAAGATATACCCTGCCAGATGCTGCAACCCCACTGGGGAGGGACCATATCAAGTGCAACTGACTAACGACTCTGCCATCTGAGTGATGGGATGAGATCACTGGATCTACACATCCCACTGCCACCGAGCCACTTCACCAGAGACTGAGTGAACATTATTATGTTGTTACTGTTTCTGTGTTTGTTGAGCTTCCTGAGGGAGGCCGACAGTGTGCCTGTTAAGTGTAAGGAGTTTTACTTTGATAAATGGGGATATGGAATCAATACTTAATCAATCAACCACAAATAATAATCAGAGCTCATGTTGGGTTTCTATTGCTATAAAAGATGCTCATGGGAGTAATCCCCTTTGATAGAGGTGATTATTTAGGTTTATTGGCATGGGTAAATAGTTCTGCTTTTAGTCTGAGTGTAACTTAAATGTATTAGAATGGAACGAACCATATGCTCCCTGCTATAAACACAGTTCTAGACCATCCTCTATTAAGGTGACAGACAGCTGCTTAGGTGAGCGAAGACCAAGCAGTACTTGTATTCCAGACAATTCTGAGCACATTAATAACTTAGTACAGCACATTTATGATGAAGAACAATAAAAATAGATCATAATTATAATGCAGATGGGCATTGGTGCTTGGCTACAGTCTGTGCTAGGAACATGGGGTGGGTCTCTGGTTCAATACATATTTGTGGGTCTGGTATTATTCATAATGATCATATTGTTAATATCCTTCTTGAAAAACGTGTGTTCTAAAGCTGCTGCGTCTGTGCTAATTGTACGCCCTGAAGGGATCACGAAGGTCAAGAATGATTTCCTGGGAAAGGTTTCTACATACATAATTGGTAGAACAATAATGTTCTAAGGGAGGACTGAAGAATGAAGAGATAAGAGAGATGCCCAGGAAGTGAGATAATAATATTATTTTCATGTTTTTGTATGTTTTTTGCAAACTATGCAGTCTAGTGGCTTGACGTAGGCTTTGTGCTCAAATATATATAAAGATGCTGCCTGTCCTTGGTCAGTAAGATAAGCTGGCTATACGCCCAGAACATGAAAATAACTAACTGTTGTCTAGTCTGCAACTTAGATATAATTAATTGGGAGGTGTTGCTGTCTTATCATTTGTTTAGAACATGTCATAGTAACTCTTTTTGTTTTAAGTTATAAAGGACCATCTTCAGCTACTTATTTTTTAAGTCTGGTAGTCGCAAGCCAGACTTCCATATTCATATGAATAAAGGAACTCTTCTTCACAGACACCTGAACTTTGTCATTTGTTTGACACTATATTAGCATTTTTTTCATTAACATTTGTTTTTCTACGATGCAGAACATAATTTACATTTATAACCCTAACCCTTACCCAACCAATTGAGAATGTCTTGAGCTATATAAGCGTGATTTGGCGTTTATGTTTAAAAAGAGATGACTTGCCAGTCGTGAAGTGCATCACCTGAACTGTCAGGCCTAGATAGTGACTGCTGTGAAGATGGCATCTATGAGTGGCGAAACATTGGATTCCTCTGCTGTGAAAAGTGATGAGGTAGGCTACTAAAATATTTTCTCTGATCTGGGATTGTTGTTTCAATCTGCGCTTAGTGTATGTCATTCTCAACACTTGGCTTTTCTTTTTAGCAAAAGCTGACCTTGCACCCTGTGGTGTTTAACTGTGACTTTCATACCCAGTCTGACGGTGATTCGGGTGTTGAGGTGTTAAAAACGGTAAATATGAAACCGCATCGAGTTCTGAGAAACCGAAAAACTCTAACGCCAAAGAGTCATTAAGTCCCGTAATTAATAAATTAATTAATAGTTATTAATAAATTACTTAGCTTCGAACATGTTGTGAAATTTAGAAATATAAAAAATGTCAATATAGTGTCTGTAATATTTGCTATTTTACTTTTTCAAAGAAATGTTTATTTGTTAAAACTCATGGCGACAGCTGGGCTCAAACCTCTGACCTTAGGCATATAAGGCACATGCTTAACCAATCACAAATTGTTCCTTTTATTTCTTGAAAAGGAACAATTCAAGGGAAAAATGCAAATAGTATTGGCTCCGTTCCAGGCTGTGCTGTGCGGCTTGCGAAGTTGCGCTGCTGATGCTCACTGACCAGCTAGTTAGTGTTGGCTTTAACTAGCAAAGTTTGTGCACAGGAGAAAAGATGACTGTGGGTCCCAGCAGGTCAGGAAGAGGACCGGTTCATTCCTGATGAAGCTAGTTCTGAATACTGATTCAGCTGTCCACAGTTCCGACCTGTTCACGAGGCTTGCTGCTGGTGCTAACCTCGGGTAGATCCTTTGGTTACTCATGGCAACCTCCGCTCTCGACTCCTAGAACAAAGGAAAGTTCTGAAGGGAAGAGATACCGGAGTCAACAAGCATACTTTTAGAATTTGATTAATAGGGAATATAATATGGAATCGCGTATCTAAAGAATTTAATAACGATATGATTATATTCGTGTACTGCGACAGGGCTGTGTAGGGCTGTTTCGCCTCTCTCTTCATGCGACTGTACCAGGAAGAGGATTTCTTTCTATTTGAAACGTGTATTTTAAAAGTTTAAGAAGTAAAAACCTTACAGCGTACACAGATTTCTAAACTGATCAAGATCGTTTTCTTTGTCTTATGCATAATAATGTTCACCGCTCTGTCCAGCAAATTAATAATAAACTTTATTTTATATAGTGTTTTAAACGAATAAGTAATTAGATTGCTCATAAACCTAATCACTTGCTTTTTCTTTTTATTTAGGCTCAGATTTCAACTATAGATCGTATTAATAACCACAATAACAACCAACCAACAAAAACAACCATATAAACATAATACCAACCAAAAACATAGATAATGACCACAATACAAAATCAAATATATCAAACCATTATACTCTCGCAAATTCCTCCAATTATCATAATCCCGCCCCTTATGCAAAACCAAACCCTCCTCCCATCCCAGTTTATCCTCTTTATCATAAACAAAATCCACCTCTATTTTTCAACATAAAGCATTACACAAAATCAATACCTCAACACTCCATACTCAACAACAATAATTCCCAAACGGCCAGAACATGTAACTCCACATTCCCAAACAGAGCTCATTTCCATAGCCCCGCCCCGTATGCAAAACCAACATCCCTCCCCTGTTCTCTCTCTCCCCTGGCGTTTGTAATCGTTTTTATTTTCAAATAAATTTTAGCAAAGTCTTGTATTTTAAAAATCTTAAGATTTTTATATTTATGTCTTTATTTAGTGGTTTCATTAGTGACAAAGGCTAGTGACCTTTGTTTCATTAGGGACAAAGGCTAAAAGGGCTTTTATGTAAACCATGTTTGCTATTAATTCATTCAGGGCTAAAGTATGTTCATTGTCTTCAAATGAAAGAAGGGTTCCTTTCGCTGTGGTCGGGTTGAAATTAGAAGCTTGCCACGCCCGGACTGTTTCACCAACATATTAGCATGTTAAAGCGATTTTATTGAGGAGCCTCGCCTTTCTTAACTAGTACTGTACTTACTGGGTTTTTGAGGGGGGGAGGTGTCTTTCGCTGGAAATCTCGCCTGCTTCTACTTTGAAAATACCTGTGAAACCGGTTTAATTCGTCACAGCCAGCACTCCTGCAGAGAGGGGGTTGTACTTGCAGTGTATACAGTAGATGTGAAAGCCAGAGCCGATCTCTACGCCGCCCACGTGTTATGCTCTTCCTTAATGTCTAAGCCGGAACACATCATTATATCTCATTTTGTATTTCATAAAAAAAAATCGTTTGCCCAGCCTAACAGTATTGTTGTTATTGTTTTTAACCTGTAAAGCGCTTGAGGAGCCACCTTTAAAGGCGCCATATACAATAAAGTTCATTATTATTACTATTGTTAATTTGCTGGACAGAGAGGTGAACATTATTACACAGAAGACAAAGAAAGCGATTTACGTTGCATTGTGCATGCTGCTGCTGTAATACAGTTTTAAATAATTAAAAGTCTAAACAGTATCAGCTTTATGGGTTTTAAATAAAGGCGATTTAAACGTGATTTAAATCAATATAAATGTTTATATTGTTACGCCTAGGTGACTATTCATTGTTATTAAAATGACTTAAATTCGAACATGTTGTGATATTTAGAAATATAAATTTGTTTGGTGCAAGTGAGGTTTTTTTCCCCCAACAACCTTCCAGAGGAGCTATAAATATTTTAAATAAATACACACAGTATTGCTCATAAGGTCTGCTATTTGAGGTCCAGTTATTTAGTTGCATACATCTTATTTTATCTCAGCTTTTCAGCTGAGATACACAGATCATTCATAAACAATGCAGTAAAAAAATGTCTCATCAAGTATTTAATCATTAGGTATAAGTTTCCCTTTAGGCCTCTGAAAACACCACCTTCTACCTTGTGAATACCAGTACCTCCTAATTGTCTAAAGGCTTTATTTAAAAAATTAAAAAAAAAACTGACACGCTCTGCAGAAAAGGGGATGGTTGTTAGGTCAGCTTCAGTTTTACACGTACAGTACACATTTGATTTCATTAAAATTATGAGGTACCCTGTATCTGCAGGACTCAAGAGGCTCTCAGTCATGTCACTTTGCAGTTGATGTCTCCTAGAGGTTCCTAGAGTCTTATTGTAAATAAAAGGAACAGCATACAGTGGGACTTTTTAAAAAACGGGGAACAAATTTCAACATCCGACTGCACCGAGCACACAAATATTGGTTCTAGGCTCCTGAATCACCTTTGGTCCCTGGATCATTGCTTTTAACCATTTACACAAGGTTTTTACTGTAAAGCACTTTCACAGCTCAACATAAATGGACCTCCTGGGGCACAGGCTTTAAAGGAGCATTTAAAAAAAAACAGATTTGCCTTTCCTGTTATAAGCTATTCTTTTAGCATATGACAAGCATGCCCTTATTATGGCGATATCCTCCTAAACATTGGAGAAATAACTCTAGAAGTTCAATTAAAACAGAAATGCTTCAAATCACTTGGGATACAACAAAAAAGTGGTGTATTATAAAGTGTGTTAAAAATGTAGCTAGTTTGTTTTCATACCTTAGATTATAATAAAACCTCACTATTTAACACCAACAGGTCTTTTCTTGAAGTCTGCTAGCTTCAAAGTTTATGGTTTGGCTTTTGTGTATAATGATAGTGAACTGCATTGGAAAACTTAAAATCTCTCGCATTAAATTGGCTACAAATGCAAGAATTCAACCAGATATTCTTACTTGTAAAATGTCTACTGTTGCATTGCAGTTAGTTAATGTAGTTAGTCCATAGTCAGCAATCTAAACTTTATTGTTAAGCTTTAATGATTGATGTTGTCCCAGTAACCTTTAGAAATACTATAGTACTTCACAAATGCTTTGTGTGTTTGGAAATCTTTTGAGTAAAAGCCTTATAAAAATAGGTTTAGTTTTCACAGGACATCACAAAGAAATAGGATTGTATAATTCTTTGTAGAATGTAGAATTTAGATTGTAGAATGTAGATTGTAGAATGGGACCCAGCTATGCCAACATTTTTGTCGGCTGGGTAGAAGAACGCTTCTTCGCCTCCTACACTGACTATGTCCCTGACCTCTACAAACGATATATTGATGATTGCGTCGGTGCCGCCACATGCTCCAACGATCAGCTCGAGTTCTTCCTGCACCATTTCACCAACTTCCACCCATCCCTCAAATATACAGTTCACATATCTTCCACCACTCTTCCGTTTCTAGACATCCACTTGTCTATCAACTACCCCCAACTTTCCACTTCAGTTTATTACAAACCCACGGATTCACACAGCTACCTCCTGTACAGCTCATTTCACCCCAACCACACTAAAAACTCTCTTCCTTTTTCACAGTTCCTTAGGTTACGAAGACTATGCAGCGACGACATCGACTTCGAGAACCAAGCCCTCGAAATGTACTCATTTTTTATCAACAGAGGATATCCCAGCAGTGTGATTGACAGGGCCCTTGCCCGAGCCAAAAACACCCCCCGGACCATCAACCCGATCAGGAACTCCCGCCGTAAAAAAAACCTGCAAGTACACAGCCACCACCACACTCATTCAAGGCCCCTCAGGACAATTCCGGATCACCCAGACAGCATCTTGTACCTCCAGCAACCTTATTTACTGTATCTCTTGCAGTAAATGCCCAGCCATCTACATTGGAGAAACAGGAAGGAGACTCGGAGACCGCTTCAGAGAACACGTCAGGGCTGTGAAGATTAAAGATCTCTCCAAGCCCATTGTTTCTCATTTCACCTCTGACGGCCACGACCACACTAATCTCTCCGTCTGTGTTCTCAAAGACGGTTTTCCGAACTCATACATCAGAAAGACCACCGAAACTAAAATTATTCTGCAGTTAGGATCACACATTCTCCCTTCCCTTAACGACAGATTACTGTTCTTTTAAATTTTCTCCATTCATTGGAAGTTTCATTTCACACCTCTCTGCACCTATTCTGACTTCACACCTCTTGATTGGCCTCTCTTTCTGTCCCCTGCTCCCGCCTCTCACTCCTCCTACCTCCCAACCTTTGTTCTCCCGCTACTTTACCTTTGCCTACTGCCCTGTCTCTCTCACACCTGAAGAAGGCTCCACGGCCGAAACGTTGTGTTCTCTTTCTTCTTTTTTTCAGCATGGAATAAACCTATTACTTGTTCCTTAATTCTTATAAATGCTTAGTGATTGTATTTGGAAGATTATGGACTAAACAGACTTCAGGGATGCCAGTGGATCATTGTGCTATTTGGAATTATTCCAAAAATCAAGTGACCTCTTTGCTGTAGTATCTTTAGTATTATTTATTTAGTATTAATATAGAATAGATTTATTAAAGTCGTGCGATGTGTAAGCGGGATATGTAAATAAAGTTTTTAATTATTGTTATAGAGAAACATGATCAGATTTTCCCTGGTTCAGAAAAAAGACGATTAAAATCTGTAATCTTTCCACTTGTACTGTATGTCATCGGACATTAACGAGTACAACCCCCTCTCTGCCGGAGTGCTGGCTGTGACGAATTAAACCGGTTTCACAGGTATTTTCAAAGTAGGAAGTACAGTGTTAACTGGTAGCTAGGCTCCTCAATGAAATCGCTTTAACATGCTAATGCATTGGTGTAACAGTCCGGGAGTGGCAAGCTTCCAATGTCAACTCGACTCGATTGGAAGACAATGAATGTATTTTAGCCCTAAATGAATTAATAGCAAACATGGTTTACATAAAATATATTTTTCCAAGAAAGTTTATAATAATATGATCTATAGTTGAAATCTGAGCCTAAATATAAAGGAAAAGCATTTTCAGAGAGCAATCATGCTGTGTTTATGTAGAAAAAGCGATTAGGTTTATGAGCAATCTAATTACCTATTCGCTTAAAACGCTATATAAAATAAAGTTTATTTAGAGATGAATGATAAGTGTCGCAGTCTAAATAATTTTCATGGAGGGCTTGGACAGATTCCAAGTGCATTTTTGCAATATACGTTGCATTGTCCAATGTGCTGTTGTAATACAGTTTAGAATACAGTTAGTCTAAACTTTATCAGCTTTATTTATGGGTTGCAATTTCGAAAAAGTCAAAAACCGCACTCAAAATGCAATTTAGGCAAGAGGAGACACCCAAATTATAATGTAACATGCCACTGTTTGTGCATGAACAACGTTATACTGCAATTTTCCTTAGATACGCGATTAAAAAAATAAATTTTTTGAATCCCCGGCGGAACACACTCCATAAGAATCAGCGCTTTTATACAGTATATCGCCTTTAAACACATATATTTAAACACACGTTTACGATTTAAATCAAAACGTGATTCAAATCAATATAAATGTTTATTTTGTAACGTATAGGTGACTATTCATTGTTATTAAAAAGACTTAAATTCGATCATGTTGTGATATTTAGAAATATAAATTTGTTTGGTGCGAGTGAGGTTTTATTTAATCTCTGACCAAGGGAAATGTTTGTTAAAAAATAAAGTCATAGTTCTATGGGATTCAATCACAGACCATGTGACATGGGAGTCAGGAAACTAACACACTAACTCTTTTATGAGCATGTGAAAGGCATCGTGAATCGGAGATTCTAAAAAATTACTGTACTTTGCATGATTGGAAAAAAATGCGTGATTGCGAAATGCTGTGGTGTTACTTTTACAAAGACGGTCAATGAAAAAAAGAATGTGGACCAGGGCAATATTTTGAGTTTACAGCTTGTCCAAGGTCATTCATTATTAATACTATTAGTAATATCTTCGGAAAAGACTTTGATGGCGACACCTCAAACATGAGAGGTTGAGCTTTATTAGCTGCACCTTGCGGAAATTCCGGATACTATTATTTTACTTGTAGTACTATAGGAGAATTTACGGTAACTCGCGGTAGATTGCATAAAGCGCACCGTAAAATAATGCGGTATCGCCCGCTTGTTTTGAATGGCTGCATCTGTATGTATAAACAAGGTAGGAGACATCATCTCAGTCTAGGCATTACACATCAGGAAGTTCACTGTCAATATCTAATACCTCTGTAGGCAGATATTTGGGAAGAAGTAACTTCCTTTCTCTTGACATGCTACCTTTGACTCATTCGTGCTACCCGGAGTACATCTTGATGTAAGAGTACAGCATTCAGAGTACACTGTCAGTCATGATCCAGCTACCCAGCAGCAGTGTTACAATAACACCAGTTCCTGTTCCCAGCCCCCCCCCTGATGAACCAAAACACCTGTGTTGGGCACCTGCCAGGGTGGTTCGGAGGTTTGTTCCCTTAAAGCAAACTAACTACCTGTACCCCTTCAGGGCTTACTGTTCTTTGGATTCCCATCCAATTCAATAGTGTGGCACCTGAAGGCATCCAAGACCTCAGGTTTGGTCTAAGATTGTTTGGTTCCAGACCGTACAGTGTTAAGTCCAAGATGCACTATGGCCTCCTCGGGAACTATTTTGGTTAGGTAGCTGCATTGTGGTAGCTGTATCATGCCTGTCACATGTCATAGTGACAGTTAAATGTGGTGTGCTGACCAGCCATTTACTTCCCACCTGCTCTTCATGGGGTTCATTAACCTCCCTCTGCCCGTTAGTAGCTTTACACTCTTCATTGGTGAATCATTTAGACACAGCCAATGGATAGCTTTGGTAGCCATACCCATCTTAAGATTTGGAACCGAATTCAATCTTGGATCGCCTTCTGGGTGAGCTATGAGCAATGGGGTGGTTAATGTCACATACTCCTCTACTGAGAAGAGTGGACTCAAGTGGATTGGGATTTGTGCCATGGCTAGACTGTCTTGTGTCAACATTCTGGCCTGTTGCACACAAGCATAAACCCACTGTATAACACCAACAATCATGTCCACTAGGTGAGGGATAAGATTCAACCCTGTTGCATAGCAAGGTGCCTGTAGGGTTTTCCCTAAGCTTTCCAACTTTTGCTGCTGTTGATACAGTCTGTCACTACCTTCTGGCATCTCTGACACCTGCCTTCTTGGGGCAGTCAGGGTGAGAGTGCCAGCAGCAAACAAACCTACCAGAAATAGCAAATGCACAACAGTGGTGGCAGCAATCAGTCCTCCCAAAAGTCTTTTTGGGTGGCTGATCCCAGTCATCTCCTTCTGAGTGACTGTTGCCTTTCTAAGCTGGCGCAGCATGTACATGGTGTCTTTCTCAGTATGCCATGTGGCATTTTGGGCACCAACATCCTGGAAATCTGGGGAGATGCAGTGGCTGATGCTGCTCTTCCATTTCCAGGGCATCTGCTTTTACCATTTGTTCATGCTTGTGCTCTAGGAACCCTGCAGGGGGCAGTGCAGCAGTGGAGCATGCCTGACCCTCACTGAGTGGTCATCTGGAACACCTGAGTGATCTGGGATTGTTACCCCATTCTCACTGTTCAGGTCCACCCTGCACACTTCCTGATTGAGGAATCCCTCTATCGGCATGTTTACAATCTTTGGCTGGGGGTAGGTGTAGAACACCTGCTCGCTCCCCCATTCCCTCTCTAGGGGTTCAGGGAGCTGCCCCAGCACTGGGATAGCTAGTTCACTGTCTTTGAACTCACTATCACCAACCAGGCCCATGTCAGTGCGGGCGGGAATTCTGACACCCCCCTTTTCCGTGTTCTGCACTAACAGGCAGGTGGCTTGACCATCCAGCTCCAGTCTGGGTGAACCACTGTTGGTCAGATTCAGACTGACAAACTGGGCTGGTGGCTTAGAGAAAACTGGCTCGGCTTTCATTCCCTCTCCCTTCCTGGGGACTGGGTGTGTTGGCAACCCTGCCGTCGAGGCAGGAACAATCAGGTCAGTCTCACTCACTACCTGGTAGTTGTGAGAAATAATGTTACTTGACTGCAGGTTCCCTGGGTCACAGCAGAAGGAATCGGCATCTAGGATCAGTTGTGTCCACAGCGCAGTAGTCCCAGTGTCCACCTGGGCCTCCTGTCTAACCTGTGAATGTTGCGCCAGGGGCACCTGGTGGTGGCCCTGTGACAGCTGCTCAAGCAGATCCTCACTACTAGAGGACCTCTCAGGGCTAAGGGTGAGGGCTACATCACCAACCTGCTCTCCTGCCATCTGGATCCCTTCCACCACTGCAGGGTGGCGGTCCTGACCCCTCTTGGGTGCCAGGGTGCACAGGGAAAGCTCCTTTTCATCTCCAGGTGGGGAGATCTGCTCTTCTTTAGGGATGTAAAAGGGGTGTGCTTTACCTGGTGGATCAGGCGGCTGCTTGGAGCACCGCTCCTGTGGCATGGAGGCTGTTGGGACCTCGGCCAGGACACGACTTCCCTGTTTATTTGGGAAACAAGATAATATTTTTATTTATTGTCCAGAGGGAACAGAAGGAATCTCCGCATAGGCTTCTGTGTTCGGTGGGCACTGTTTGAGCACAGTCTGCCTCTTGGCCCCCCTTTCCTTCTGTACAGAAGGCTTAGGAGCCTTGACCTGTTTCCACACTTTGCCTTTCTGGTGATCCACCAAAGGTTCAACTCTGAGTAGCATGCCCTTTTCTTTTTCTACCCATTTGAGCTTGCCGTATGACATCAAACACCTCTCAAACTCAGTGTCAATCAGTGTCTCACTGTGTAAGACATCTCCCATGGCAGCCTTGAGGTAAAAGCTTCCTGCTTTTCCTCTGTGTTTTACTGCCTGCTCTGTGACTTCAGGGGTGGAGTCAGCACTTACTGGAGAGTGGCTGAATTAATCCGGGTAGGAACCCTTCCGCTTAATCAGATAGACTGAGGGAGGGAGAGGGGGCGTGTCTCCGCCTGCTCCGGTGGAGAGTATCAGCTCATTCACGCTTCCGGCAGCCTTGGGGAGCGGTTGTCCCTATCTTAATAAAGCTTGTTCAAGCCTGGCCAGGTGGGCGGCTACTGAATCCTTTTGTTCAGCCTTTTCTAGGCCTTTCCCTTCCCCGGTGTTCTCACAGCACTTAGGACGCTGGGTGCGGTCCTGTCTGCCTGCTTTGGAATGGGGCTTGGCTGGCTCAGGAGCCTGTGCTCCATCGAGCAGGAGGGGATTCACCCTGCTGGCTCTGACGGCAAACACAGTCGCTTTAACAGCTTTTTGCTTAGAGTGACTTTGGACATCATACTTCCAGGCTTTCTGCACGAATCTCTTAGTCATTTTCATGGTCTGTGCATCTGTATGCATTAAGATCATCTTTCTGACTGACGGGTGGAGATTCGCAATGAATAAACCCTTGAAATGTGTGTTCTGTAGGGAAAACCGGCTCAGGGACGCCAAATTTGTAATCATAGTGGCTCTCTGAAGGCACCAGTTCTGTAGGGTTTGGGCATTTACTGAGACAATTATTAATTGTAGCAGTAAATCACAAAGTTGATTCTTTTGATGGCTTTAGAATCCAACCATGCGACATAACTCAAACAACACGCACACACAGGTACTAATACACGAGGATACATTTATTAATACATGGAAATGCATATAAAACTAACAGATCTTTTCGAGAGGGTTATCAGAATACAAAAGGTATATTCGGTCAGTTACAAAGAGTTACACATATCAAGAGGACATACGTTCGGTATATCATTCATTAAGACCATTTCGTAAATGAACTTGGTTATAACTTCTACATTAGATACTCAAACAAGTACATAACTCTTAGGAATTAAATTGATATCAACTGGTTTGGATAACAATTGAATTCTCGAGCTGTAATGCATTGAAGTTGAATACTCATCCAATCTCTGGGGATTCAGATCTCCTGTGGGCACAAAGAAACAGTTGCAGGCTTGTTGCTGTCCAATCCGCGCTCTCTTGCTCCGTGCCAGGCTGTGCTGTGCGGCTTGCGACGGTGCGCTGCTGATGCTCACTGTTGGCTTTAACTAGCAAAGTTTGTGTACAGGAGAAAAGATGACTGAGGGTCCCAGCAAGTCAGGAAGAGGACCGGTTCGTTCCTGATGAAGAGCTAGTTCTGAATAGTGATTCAGCTGTCCACAGTTCCGACCTGTTCACGAGGCCTGCTGCTGGTTACTCTCTGGCAACCTCCACTCTAGACTCTTAGAACAAAGGAAAGTTCTGGCACTCAGACACACTGGCCGTTCTGTGGTTGTCCGGGCTGAGTCTCAGGATGGTCAGGAGGTGCTTCGAGAATGTCCTGCCCTTGGGAGCCTTCTGCTCCTGGGCCGTCCTGCCCTGGAATTCTCCTTTGAATTCCCTTTAGAACAGTCCACAGAATCCTCTCCAGAATCTTACTGAATCTTGTTGAATCTGAATCTCCCTTAATCTTGTTCAATCTGAATCTCTCAGGCTCTCTGTGTTGCCTGTTTTTACCTGGAGGAACTTCAGCTCATTGATTGGCTGAAAGTTCCATGGGCATCAGAGTCCCACGTGGGTTACTCGGCCCTACCAGTCCCTGATTGGTTGATCAAGGTGAGATATGAGTCACTTACTCCTGACACTTAGTAATGCAGTCCAGATGTCCAACTGACACTCCCTAGACAGATAGGTGCCAATGGATGACCATTGATCATGATAGCCAGGCTTAGCTAAGTGCATCCCCCTTTGGGAGCTGTCCTTATCAGGAGAAAACATCTTAAATCACCCTGCATGAATAGTCTCTCTGTGGCTGCACCACAGAGATGAACAGAGAAATGGGGCCTCATTTGGGAAGACTCAGAACACTTAATTCTGCCTTATTAATAAGCCTCGCCGCTACAGTTCTCTTCAGAACCCTCATCATTTCGCCCCGCAAAATAAGTACGTCTAAGTTTCTCGGAATATTCGCGAGGGTACTCTGCTCTCTTGTGCTTAATGTTAAGGGCGGCGGCTATCGTGGCAGACGGGTCAATAAGCGCACTGTTTTCTTGGATAAGTGCTTGACACAGCTCCTCAAAATCGTTACAGACTTCTTTCATCTGCCTAGCCATCCACTCATGTACGGCTCTGCTGGTAGTTTTCCTGACCAGAAACACTTTCTCCTGTTCTGTGGCGTTTGGCAGGTACTGCAGGGTATACCTGAGGTCCTGAATATAACTCTTGATATTATTCTCTGACACTGCGGGGTCAAATCTCTCTATGTCCTTCGCTAGCTCTCTCAGAGAATGGAGGTTTATCCTTCTAGCTTCTCCGCTGACGGAGATATGGCGGTGATCGTGGTCAGACTTGTCGCTGCTAGAGAGAGTGCTTAATAGCGACTCGAATTCAGATCTTATAGCACCCATTGTTGAACTTAAAGAGTATTACTTTTAAGTACGAAATCACAGTTTTACCACAGAAAACCACAAGATCAATTATGCAATCAACACGGTAGATTGCAAAAGATCACAAAACAATCAAGCAGTGCTTAAACAGTGTAGATTATGCCGGTTCAGGGACGCCAAATATGTATTGTTAGTGGCTCTCTGAAGGCACCAGTTCTGTAGGGTTTGGGCATTTACTGAGACAATTATTAATTGTAGCAGTAAATCACAAAGTTGATTCTTTTGATGGCTTTAGAATCCAACCATGCGACATAACTCAAACAACGCGCACACACAGGTACTAATACACGAGGATACATTTATTAATACATAGAATATGCATATAAACCTAACAGATCTTATCGAGAGGGTTATCAGAATACAAAAGATATATATTCAATCAGTTACAAAGTGTTACACATATCAAGAGGACATACGTTCAGTATATCATTCATTAAGACCGTTTCGTAAAGTGAACTTGGTTACAACTTCTACATTAGATACTCAAACAAGTACATAACTCTTAGGAATTAAATTGATATCAACTGGTTGGGATAACAATTGAATTCTCGAACTGTAATGCATTGAAGTTGAATACTCATCCAATCTCTGGGGATTCAGATCTCCTGCGGGCACAAAGAAACAGTTGCAGGCTGTTGCTGTCCAATCCGCGCTCTCTGGCTCCCTGCCAGGCTGTGCTGTACGGCTTGCGACGGTGCGCTGCTGATGCTCACTGACCGGCTAGTTAGTGTTGGCTTTAACTAGCAAAGTTTGTGCACAGGAGAAAAGATGACTGTGGTTCCCAGCAAGTCATGAAGAGGACCGGTTCGTTCCTGATGAAGAGCTAGTTCTGAATAGTGATTCAGCTTTCCACAGTTCCGACCTGTTCACGAGGCCTGCTGCTGGTTACTCTCTGGCAACCTCCACTCTAGACTCTTAGAACAAAGGAAAGTTCTGGCACTCGGACACACTGGCCGTTCCGTGGTTGTCCGGGCTGAGTCTCAGGATGGTCAGGAGGCGCGCTGCGAGAATGTCCTGCCCTTGGGATTCTCCTTTGAATTCCTTCTGAATCTTGTTGAATCTCTCAGGCTCTCTGTGTTGCCTGTTTTTACCTGGAGGAACTTCAGCTCATTGATTGGCTGAAAGTTCCATGGGCATCAGAGTCCCACGTGGGTTACTCGGCCCTACCGGTCCCTGATTGGTTGATCAAGGTGAGATATGAGTCACTTAGTCCTGACACTTAGGAATGCAATCCAGATGTCCAACTCGCACTCCCTAGACAGATAGGCGCCAATGGGTGACCATTGATCATGATAGCCAGGCTTAGCTAAGTGCATCCCCCTTTGGGAGCTGTCCTTGGACCTTAAATCACCTTGCATGAATGGTTTCTCTGTGGCTGCACCACAGAGATGAACAAAGAAATGAGGCCTAATTTGGGAAAGCTCAGAAACACTTAATTCTGCCTTATTATTAAGCCTCGCCGCTACAACAGCAAGGGGAACTTTTTGTCTTTCGGCTTTCAGCACACTGTATTGTCGTGTATGAAACCTGCGGCGTTTTATATGAATTATTCCGCTTGGTTGACTCATTTCAGTCTTACAAGGCCCACCCAGGTACGCCAATTATGTAGTGTGCTCTTACGAGGCACCAGTTCTGTAGGGGTTTGGGCATTTACTGGGACAATTAATAATTGAAGCAGTAAATCACAAAATAATTATTTTAATGGCTTTAGAATCCAACCTTGCGATATAACTCAAACGCACACACACAGGTACTAATACACAAGGATACATTTTTTAATACATAGAATATGCATGTAAACCTAACAGATCTTATCGTGAGGGTTATCAGAATACAAAAGGTATATATTCATTCAGTTACAAAGAGTTACACATATCAAGAGGACATACGTTCGGTATATCATTCATTTAGACCATTTCGTAAATTAACTTGGTTATAACGTCTACATTAGATACTCAAAACAAGTACTAAACTCTTAGGAATTAAATTGATATCAACTGGTTGGGACAACAATTGAATTCTCGAGCTGTAATGCAGTGAATTTGAATACTCATCCAATCTTTGGGGATTCAGATCTCCTGCGGGCACAAAGAAGCAGTTGCAGGCTTGTTGCTGTGCGGCTTGCGACATTGCGCTGCTGATGCTCACTGACCAGCTTGTTAGTGTTGGCTTTAACTAGCAAAGTTTGTGCACAGGAGAAAAGATGACTGTGGGTCCCAGCAGGTCAGGAAGAGGACCGGTTCGTTCCTGTTGAAGCTAGTTCTGAATACTGATTCAGCTGTCCACAGTTCTGACCTGTTCACGAGGCTTGCTGCTGGTGCTAACCTTGGGTGGATCCTTTGGTTACTCGTGCATCCTCCGCTCTCGACTCTTAGAACAAAGCAAAGTTCTGGCACTCGGACACACTGGCCGTTATGGTTGTCTAGGCTGAGTCTCAGGATGGTCAGGAGGAGCGCTGCGAGAATGTCCTGCCCTTGGGAGCCTTTCTGCTTCTTGGCTGTCCTGGCCTGGAATTGTCTCGCACCCCTGGAATTCTCCTTAGAATAGTTCTGTTAGAATAGTTGCCTGTTTTTACCTGGAGGAACTTCAGCTCGTTCATTGGCTGAAAGTTTCATGGGCATCAGAGAGCCATGTGGGTTACTCTGCCCTACCAGTTCCTGATTGATTGATCAAGGTGAGATATGAGTCACTTACTCCTGACACTTAGGAATGCAGTCCAGATGTCCATCTGGCACTCCCTAGACAGATAGGCGCCAATGGATGACCATTGATCATGATAGCCAGGCTTAGCTAAGTGCATCCCCATTTGGGAGCTGTCCCTTATCAAAAGAAAACATCTTTAAATCAGCCTGCATGAATAGTTTCTCTGTGGCTGCACCACAGAGATGAAGAGAGAGATGGGGCCTCATTTTGGAAAGCACAGCAACACTTAATTCTGTCTTATTAACAAGCATTGCCGCTACACAGCAGACCTGGAGTGCGCTCCAGACACTGATGGATATTTACTGTGTTAAACTGGTAGAAGCATTTTGAGAAGAGTAAAAGAAAGAAAAGCTGGGGCTCTGAGACAGGAATGCGAGCCAAGGAATAGAGAATAGCAAACAGGGGTGGCAGGTGGTGTGGCGCTTTTTAAAAGAACAATATCCACCTAAGACTGATTGGAAGAATGTTACAGCAGAAGGAGTGAGGATGTTGCAGATTTCAGAGAGAGGTTTATTTCACTGTGGATTGAATATTCAGGACTAGCTAGTGAGGAGGAGGTCAATGAGGATACCTCCTTGATAATTTAAACAGATATATACTATATATGTATAAATAGAACAGAATATGTGCACTAAAGTACATGCACTTAAAATAGGAACTTCAGATTTGGAGAAAAAGAGATCTGGGGAGCCCATCTTCAAGCATTTGGGGAATCAGCTTGTCATTTGTCATTATTGTCGACAATTTAGTAATGATCAGAAGACTTGCAGAAAAAATGGTTGGATGCAAAAAATCAGAAGATAAGAAGGGAGACGGGAAACCAACAGCCTATAACCTGACAGACAGAGAAGGGCAGAAGGGGTTGCTGTGTCAGATAAAAACATGAGTGTGGCCATGAAAGGGGCTTTTCATAAAATTATGGATTGAAACTATAAGGCCTTCTTGTAGCCTCCCTATGTGACCCAGAGTTTAATAAGAGGGAACTTGTTTTACATTGCACTGTGAATAATGTAGAAGTACCATTGTTATGTGACACAGGTGCGCAGCTATTATATTTGTCTGTTAAAACTGTGGAGAAATGTAAAGATAGATACCTCAAGTTACGGTATATTCTCACACAGAACGGTATAATACCGCATGATAACGCAGGTCAAATAATACAGATGCAGCCATTCAAAACGGGTGGGGTTTTTCGCGGTGGGCGTGTCGCATCAAAACGCAGTATAACGCGGTGTATCGCGTCATTTGACGTCATGCCGGAAAGTATCCTGAATCACCTTGTAAAATATTCCACATTCTTTCTAACCGTCATTTTAAGCGAAAATACTTTCATTTTTTCTTTGACAAACACCACAGCATTTCGTTGATCTAACTAACGAGGACAGGACATTAGCTAGCCAATACGTTAAGGGAATGACTTTTTTTGCTCATATCTTTAGCACATTTGTACAAGCACTTGGAATCTGTCCAAGCTCTACTTTGTCAGGCATTTTCTTTTACTGTAACGGACATAAAAAAAACCTTGCTTTTAACAGAGCATTTCATAATTTCTAAGTACGAAAATTAGTGGTAAAAAAAGTGGTAATTTTACGCTTTTCATCTAATATAATATGGAATCGCGTATCTAAAGAAATTAATAACGATAGAATTATATTCGTGTACTGCGACAGGGCTGTGTAGGGCTGTTTCACCTCTGCTCATGTGACTTCCCTGGTAGCCTGCTGGTCTATGTGCTGGACTAATAACTCACAGGTTGTGTGTTCAAATCCAGCTAGTGCTGTGACTTTTCTTTTGTTGTAACTGAAGAAATAAGGTTCTTGATCCCGAGATGAAGTAAAACGGATGAGTTTATTGCATGCAAGGAACAGTAAAGCCGAAGTCTTGTTTCCCGCAAGAAACAACAAAACCGAAGTATTGTTCCATGTACTGTTACAAACTTCTGGGTTATATAGTGTTTTCTTCTCCGTTTCTGACGTCACTTGGTCTGATGGTAAAGAGGGGGGTTCATGGTATTTGGCCAGTTTACGATGTTCTGGACAAATGGTCAGTTTAACATTACACCCAGGGGGGTTCCTAGCTTGCATCTGCAATCCTTATCAGTTAACCCCATTTCCTGCCATAAACCCCAGCTTGTGAAGTCTAAACCCCCTACAGAAAGGATTAAATTCAAACCCCCGTCTTCACATCTTTCTTCATTCCCCCCTTATAAAATATGGCATACGTCAGTGTAGCCTATTTTTATACATACAATGTCAGGGCAGATCTTTCCTTTCTTGGCGAACAGGTATGTATTGCCATGACATTGTACGTTCCACGGTTATAGCAAGAGGTGATACATGTTTTTGTGCACGTGATGATTACAATTATACATATAAACAATACTATTCCTACAAATAAACACTGTAAAAAAGTTCCGCCCCAGGCCCCAAACACAGACTTTACCCAAGATCCAATTCCCCAATTTTCAGTATAATAGTCCTGATATTTCTGTCCCTCATTGTAAATGTGTTGGGCCAGATCTGAGATGTGCTCAGAATTATCAGGAATATATGTGCAGCATTCAGTGCCAATTACTGCACAAGTTCCTCCTTGGGCCGCCAGTACATAATCTAAAGCTAGTCGGTTCTGCATGGCCACTGTTCTGAGGGCTACCATCTCATCATTAACAGCCTTCAGACTAAATGAGGTAGAATTTGCTAATTCTTCTAAACTCGAGGCCATTTGAATTAACTCTCGACTCAGAAAGTTCATGCCGGCTTGTGGAAATATTATACCTAAATCAGCCCAAGCAGCCAATTTTCTTTGTGGTCTGTGGTTAGGTCCAAAGGGGCTGTGGGTTTGAACACGGATATGAGGAACCACATATCCTAAATAACATGAGCCAGACCACTGGGCTGGCAATCATGGGTAGGCTCGTTTTCCACAAATTAAATATGTTCCGTTTGGCGCTCCCCATGCCTCTGAAAATAAGAAACTTATACCGAATTGTGGGGTGTGCCGATCCCATCCTGGAATTTGGAAGGTAGAGGTGGATTTATTTGCAGCAATGGTAAGGTTGCAACGACTCCATCCAACCAAGTGCAGACCATTAGTGTGCTGAAAACATATGTTTCCCTCACGTTCCTTATTTAGAGTCAGGTATGGTGGTGTATGGCTTCTGTTATATTTAGGAGCGTAAGAGCCTGTGAAACTCGTGGGCTCTAAGCCTCGCTCCTGTAGATATTGTAATGTTGTGCAGGTTAAAGTCGTGTTATGGCAACCCCCATAGTTTGTCATATTAAAATCTCCTAAATTATCCCTCCAAATGATCATGCCTATGACTTCCTCGAGACGCCAAGGAATGGCCCCCATAGGAAGTCCTCCCTGTACATATTTGGGTAATGCGGCACACACCCAGCAGGCACTTTGGTTGGTTTTCTTAGCTGTCAGATAGGAGAGGCCTAAAAAGGAATTAATTCCATGTTTTCCTTTGTGGGAGAGATGATCATTAATCCCTGCGGAACATAGTCCTATAGCAACAATTATTATTATTGACAGAAATGATTTCATTCTTGGTCTGGGGATGAGGCTCGTCGGCAGTGTGTCGCGTGGATCCAGCGGTCTTTTCCTTCCACTCGAACCGCAGACTCGGTTGTCAACAGGATCTGGTAGGGTCCGTCCCACCTGGGCTGGAGAACCTGTGAAGGAAATTTCCAGATCCACACCCACTCTCCTGGGATGAGGTCGTGCCCTCCTTCAGGTGGTGGTCCCCACGCCTCCAGGACCTGCTCGCGGGCTCCTTGGGTGGCCTCTGTCAGGAACTTGCAATAATACAAAGGAATGGTTGATCCATCTGAGGAAACCCCAGTCTCAGCACCTGTAAGAGAGCTTGTTTCAAATTATTACAGGTGGCCTTTGCTGCGGGAACCAAGGCAATCTTGTCCTTGTACTGCACTCCCCCTTTAAGCAGATCTGTTAAGAGTTGTGCTCACCCTGTAAAAACATTGCACCCAGGCCCTGTTAAAATTTCACAATGCTAGACACAAAAGGGCCTTATCATAACTGCTTCTATTAGACACTCTAAAGCTGAAGCAACTCAGACTTGTGGGTTTCCTCGTCAGGGGAAGCACTCAGAATACCATCAACATACTGAGTGATCACAGCCAGTTGAAGCCACGTGATACCCTGTACTGGATAGTCATTCTTTGTAATGCATAATATTCCAACCCAATAGTTCTGGAATAAAACCACCCATTAAAATCTGGTACTCGGCAAGTAAAACTTGCTGTCCCAATACTCCTGTGGCCTCCTGCCGTCTTCCCATATACATTAATCTATAGCACACTGTCAAACAGAGGAGTGAAACAAGCATGACAGTAGTGCTCCAGTATCCCCTAACAGAGAAACCAACACTCCATTAACAGTACATTTTTAACCACTGGACTGGGACAGACTTAGGGAGGCTACAAGGGATTTATAGGATCTAATCGTTAGGTAAACAGATTTTCTCACAAGACGTTATTCTCCCCAGTCTCGATTCTAAACCTACAGCGTTTCAGCATGGCTGGTTTCGAGACATTCGAATAAAACCAAATTGTTTCCATTATTGCAACTAATTGTATAAAAATACAAAAAAATGTTTAACTACTTTTACGTCCACCTGTACTGTATTTATACGTTTCAGACGCTCTTATATTTTCCAATCTCCTTAAGTTGATTTTCGTCAAGTCTCTTTAGTTACGTCTCTAGCCAGTCCTGCTGGCTAAACACACTCACACCGTCATTTAGTAGACCAAAACTCACAGTTACACACATACATGCCGGCACACAAATTCATAAAACACACATACACACTCAGCTCCAGAACCCCGGGCGCAATTAAGGCCCACACCGATTCTGAGCCACAGAACTTTGGGCGCAATTAAGGCCCACACCAGTCCTGAACTACGTGCATTTAATGCACCACTTGCTCTAGAACCCCGGGCGCAATTAAGGCCCACACCGATTCTGAGCCTCAGAACTCCGGGCGCAATTAAGGCCCAAACCAGTTCTGACCTTCAGAACTCCGGGCGCAATTAAGGCCCACACCAGTCCTGAACTTCACGGTAAGGGTCCAAAACCCGTTCAAAAACTCCACGCGCAATTAAGGCATACACCAGTTTCGAACGCCTGTACACAATACCGCGGAACCCCTGCCAGACCAAATTCTGGGCTTACAGCAAACAACCCATTACATACACCGGTGTCTTCCCCGGGCCAGAGGAATTCAGAAACTCACGTTTACTCCGTCATCTCTGGCGATTCTCGCAGGGAGCAGAGATTTCCCAATCGGTCAGAGAGAGTCGGGACTTTTTTTTTAAAAAAAAAGGAGTCCTTACCTCTTAGTAATGTGAGCGCTGACCGTCTCTCCTGCCGATGGGAAATTCTGCGCCTTCTGGAGCATCCGCCGACTACGCCAAATTTATTGTAACAGAAGAAATAAGGTTCTTGATCCCGAGATGAAGTAAAACGGATGAGTTTATTGCATGCAAGGAACAATAAAGCCGAAGTCTTGTTCCCCGCAAGAAACAACAAAACCGAAGTATTGTTCCACGTACTGTTACAGACTTTTGGGTTATATAGTGTTTTCTTCTCCGTTTCTGACGTCACTCGGTCTGATGGTAAAGAGGGGGGTTCATGGTATTTGGCCAGTTTACGATGTTCTGGACAAATGGTCAGTTTAACATTACACCCAGGGGGGTTCCTAGCTTGCATCTGCAATCCTTATCAGTTAACCCCCTTTCCTGCCATAAACCCCAGCTTGTGACTTAGAAGTCTAAACCCCCTACAGAAAGGATTAAATTCAAACCCCCGTCTTCACATCTTTCTTCACTTTTAACAAACATTTCTTGGAAAACATAGTATAGCAATATTATGGACAATTAATTGACTTTTTATATTTCTAAATATCACAACATGATCGAATTAAAGTCATTTTTAATAACAATGAATAGTCACCTTCTTTCCTTCTGTCAACTGTCCCTGCTTCTGCTTCCTGCTTCTATCGTGTGTGTGTGGGGGGGGGATCCCTTTAGATCTCCCTTCAGATTTAAAAGGTTATTAATCATATCTTCGGTGTCGCATCTTCCCAGTGTAGCTGATCTTTTGCTGCCTGGGTAAATCACAAAGCTTAAAAGAACTTAACGTTTCTATTATCAACAAATTGTAAATACGACATTTACATTGGCATTATTAATTTTTCACTTGAGTGTATGGAGGATTGTCAGCTGTCACTGAGAGTAGACCCCCCCCCCTCAAACGATCTTTTAAATGTTTATAGAGAAATGGAGGCTGTACAATATGCGTTACAATATAAACATTTATATTGATTTAAATCGCAAACGCGTGTTTAATTATATGTGTTTTTTGATTCACAATCAGACAAATGCAACATAAATTGTTATCTTTGTCTTCTAAGTATCTTAATAAACTTTCAACATAACTTTCTCCCTGTTTACATTTATTTTTCTTTTATTTTGGGATCAAACGTGGAAAGATTAGATTGTAATCATTTTTATTTTTTAAATACATTTTAGAAAAGTGTAATCTATACTAAAAAGCTGTACACTACGTGCTATATAGATACATACTGTATGTTAAGATATTTAGATATTTAGACCCAACACGGCACTGAGAGAGGGAGGAGGCGCGGAGCTCAGTTCTGCTGCCTGGGGTGCTTAATACATCAATCGCATCTGCATTTATAACTTAGTATAGTATAAATTAGTCAAGCAATATGAAGCATCTCTTTTTACTTTTAAATCCCTTAGTTATCATTAAGCACAGCTTTCTCACCACTTAGACTACTTTTTGATACCATCCTTAGACAAAGCAGAAACTTCTTGTACTTTCTAATGACATACAAGTGGAAAGATTACAGATTTTAATCGTCTTTAATTTTGTTACATTATACATTTTAGAAACGTTTCATCTATACAAACACCACAAAACTATTCTCGATTGTATTTCTGAATGGTATGTTACTCTTAGTTCAATGTTTTAAATACATCTAATTAAGAAAGTTAGGTGTTAGCATAAACTATTAGTAATCAATAATATTGAATTTAGCACTGTAATAAATTGTTGCACTTTCCCCCGCATCTTTTTAAAATATATTTTCATTGTTCAAATATACATTAAATCTGACTATCATATAATAAATTAAATACAAAACTAAAGAAAATTAGGGTAAAATATAATTCAAAATATTTTGCTTACAATGTAAACTGTTTATAAATAATAAAATGTATTAACCAAGGAGTAGGATGGCACAGTTGTTAGTATGCTTTTTATTTTGTTTCTTTTTCAGAAATACAACAGTAGTACCTGATGTCTCAGTGGCTTTCTAAATTAAATTATGCATGCAAACCTGTGAACTAGAAAGATAACTAAAATATCCATCCATTTCAAATGGTGGCAAGGTGGTTAGCATTGCTCTCTTGCAGCACTGGGGTCCTAAGTTCAATTCCTGCCGTCCTGTGTGTGGGGGGTTTGCATGTTCTCTCTGGGTTACATGGTTTTTCTCCATATGTGTGATATGACTCCCTCTCGCACTCCAAAACATACTGGTAAGTTAATTGGTTTATGTTTAATTGGTGTCTGTCCTGTGATGGACTGGCGCTATGTCCAGGGTGTATTCTGCCTTGTGTCTGTTGCTTACTGGGATAGGCTCCAAATCCTCTGTACTGGATAAAGAGATTAGAAAATGGATGGAAGTAAAGGCACTGTGTGGATGGAACTATACACAGTGTTAGAAACCCACTATGAAATGGCCCCATTCCTTCAATCAATGTGCATCCAACACACAGTTCAATGCTAGCAACTACACAAAGTCTGAAATACAATCCTCATTTCAGTATCTATGTAAACATACAGTCTGTTAACTTCATCATCTTCATCAAAAGTATGCCTTACCCCATTAGGAAGTGTTCTTGTAATCAGTGTATTCCTCAGCTTTCCCAAAATTATCTTTTTCTTACCAACATCTCTAGTCTTTTATCCTGCAATAACTCAGCCAACACTTAAATCCCCAAAAGCTGCTTGTGTTAATTTCTTTAAATCACAAATATCATATGTAAATACTGGACATGTAATACTCTGCATTGTAGAATAATAGTTTATTTTAAAGGGAACTAGAGAAACTAGGATCTAGAGAAATCAAGAAAGGCTTTTTTTTCCCTCTTCACCTGGTCAGCCGTGATGGTCAGCCTGGCCTGGGGGATGGTGCTCATAGCGCTTTCAGTGCTGCAGGTGTTAATAACTGAGGTATTGGAGAGTGGCAGCTGTGGGGGATGGGGGGGTGAGTAGCTGTTGGGGGTTGTAGCTGTAGGTGGCCATGGTGGTGGGGGGATGGAGGAGGTGTTGGGCAGTCACAGCCGTGAAGGGTTAGGGAGCATGTGGCTGTGGGGGGATGGGTGTTGAGCCACAGAGGACCCTGAATCAAACCTGTTAAAAAAACTGATTTACCCTGTTTGAAGCCAGTGATCTACAGTAGGTACTGAATGAGAATGAGGATTTTGAAGTTGACTCGAAACAGGAACAGGATGTGCTATTTCAATTGTTAGTTAAAGACTTCGATGCTTAAAATGTTTAGGGAGAAATGGAATAATGGTGTGTATTCTTTCTTTAAAGTACAGAGACCAGCCATATACTGTATGTTTATGTTCCAAAATTAATATTGGTTAAGGCCTTCACACGCTTTACAGTATGCTCCTATTCTTTTTATGCTCAGCTACTAAGATTTCCCTTCAGTGGTAAAATTCCATATAAATATTCAATACTAAAACAGGCACAGTAAAGACATTTAAATCTTTCTATGACCGAGCACATACCACGATTGCCCATGTCGGTCAACCAATCACATACACGCGATGACGTAGCCAACTACCCGCGGTACGTGTCTGTGCCGTGCACTTTGAATGGCTGCATCTGTAAGTGAGCGTGAGGGCTCTGCACTGCTGTGCTCACCCAGGAACACGAAGGTAGGTTTCGGCCGGTTGGATATTGCTCTGGACAGTTGGATGCAATGACAAAATGCCGGGGACCGTGCCTTAGAGCAATGCAGGCAGGAAACAGTATAGTGCTGGACCAGGGCCTGATTGTGCGGTGACCCTGTGCAGTACATGAGTCTTTATGCATGAGAAAAAAAAGACGGGATGGGCTGTAGTCTCAGATACTAAGGTTCTCACAACAGGGAGCATGAGTACTGGGAAGCCAGCACAGCAGGCCAAACTCAAAGCACTCACTGAGGCTTGTAAATAAGCTAAAGGCAAGATTGCCACTATATACATAGACTCACGGTATGCTTCTGGGGTGTGTCATGATTTTGGGAGACCATGGAGGAATAGGGATCTTTTTCACAGCAGCTGGCACGCCTGTAAAAAATTCTGAATTGGTAGCGGAGTTATTAGATGCTGTAATGATGCCACGACAGGTTGCAGTGCTGAAGTGCAAGGGACATTGTAAAAATGATTCACTGGTGGCTAAGGGGAATGCTCTAGCCGATACAGCAACACGAAAGGTGGCCTTAAGACTTGAAGGGCAGGATGGAGAAGGTGAGGCCTACATCAGGATGGTGCATGCTGGCAAGCAGCTGCAGGAACTATAACAGGAGGCTCCTCGAGAAGAAAAGTGGACATGTTTAGAACTGAACATTGGCTTTGGAGACAATGGTCTCTGACGCATCAAGACACAGGGCGGCCCATGAGGCTGCCGAGTAGCCCAGACTTAACCAAAGGAACTTTGGGTTTAATTACTGATTGTCTGTTGTAGTATATACAGCTTTTGACAGAGACCAGGTGCTGGAGGCCTGGGGACCATCACCAGAAAGAGGACATGATCTGCTCCCTGGCGAGTGGGTTTGAGTCAGGAAGTTTCCTTCACGCACTTTGCAGCCCCATTGGGAAGGACCGTTCCAGGTGCTGCTGACCACTGCATCAGCCATCAAACTTGTGGGGAAAGACTGCTGGATCAGCGTCGCTCACTGTCAGCGAGCTTCTCCAAGTGAAGCAGATTTGAGGACTAAAAAATGTTGTATTTTGCCTTTTTGCTGTTTGATGTATCAAAAGGCAGTCCAACAGGGGACATGAAGCGATGTACAGATGCAGCCATTAAAAATGGGTGAGGTATTTCGCGGCATACCCCGGTGGGCGTGTCGCGGTGTCACGCGGTATCACGTGGCGTCACGTATCATTTGACGCTCTGCCGGAAACTATCTGGCGTCGCCTTGTAAAACCGCCAGGAGGAGCTTAACTTCTCATTTACAGCATTTGAGCCTTTAATTTTGAACTGTGTATTACAGCATGTTAATCATCAGTCATTAAAATGTTGGTATATTTTATGAAAGCAAGATTGCTCAGTTGGACAAAAGTACACAACCTACCTTTATCAGAAATATTTATGCATCAAAGCCTTTACTGAAGATATTACTAATAGTATTAATAATGGATGACTTTGGACAAGCTGTATACTTGGAAAAATACACACCGGTATTCCATTTCTCCCTAAACATTGTAAGCTTCGAAGTCTTTAACTAACGTGATACCGGAGTCAACAACCATACTTTTAGGATTTGATTAAAAGGGAATATAATATGGAATCGCGTATCTCAAGAATTTAATAACGGTATGATTATATCCGTGTACTGCGGCAGGGCTGTGTAGGGCTGTTTCGCCTCCCTGTTCATGCGAGCTGTCTTGTAGCCTACTGGTCTAGGTGCGTGACTACCAACTGGCAAGTTGTGTTTTTGAATCCAGCTGGTGCTTGACTTTTCATTTTTATTTATTCTTTAATCGCGTAACATAAACATATTACGGTATGCAAACCCTATTTTTTCTTTAGTTTTGTATTAAACTTATTATATGATAGTCAGACTTAATGTATATTTGAACAATGAAAATATATTTTTACAAGATTTTACATTAAGCACTTAAAATTAATATGGTTAATAATAGTAAACTGTAACATGCTGTAACAAGATCGGTTAAACTGCGAAGAAAATCCTTTCAGAGAAAATCTTTCAGGTGTGAAGAACATAGATCTCCAATGCAATTTCAACCAAACCTGTTCCCACACACCCTGCCCCCACTACCATTAGAATATACACAAACATTTTAGCGTTTCATTCTGAGCAGAAGACCCTCACACCTGAAGAGTGCTGGCTGTGACGAATTAAACCGGTTTTACAGGTTTCAATCACAGACCATGTGACATGGTAGTCAGGAAACTACAGTAACACCGTATTTGATAACGCTATAAAAACGCGATAAAATAATGTGACTTGGCACAGAACAAGTTTACAGCACAGTACAAAAATAAATGCTGACCATGACTTTAGAAGCATAAATTGCCTTACACTCAATTTAAACACAAGCTGTCTTTAGCCCTCTAAGCTGGTTCATACAGAAATGTAGAGATCCAGGCTCAGAACACACAGCTTCATTAGCGAATACATATGCAGGACAACTAGAGAAGACATTTTACAGAGGATGGATTTTTAGAAACATCCCATCAGACATCCCATCATATTCACAACGTGAAATGTAGAAAATAATATTATGTAACCAAAATCCGCAATATGGAAACAGAACCTGTGTAATTGTTGATAGATGATGTACTCGTAACATTTTTTCAAGACGAACTACAACATTTAAAAAATGACTTGTATGTACTTGATATCTCTAATCAATCCACGGGTCCCAGCACAAAACGAAACTAAAACGCATACCGTTTCGCGCTTCTTATTAGTTGCTCAAAAGTAATTTGACCGTATGAAATGCATAATATAAACCTAGAAACATATACGGGAGCAGTACTTAAGCACTGTAGTATCGGTGTTAAGACATACCTCTCAAATACTGTAAATCAAGTTTAAAATATCTCAAGACCGATTCTGGTCATAATTAAACCATGTTTCGTGTATGTTTTCTTTAAAGTACCGAGACCAGCCATATACTGTATGTTTATGTTCCAAAATTAATATCCTTTATGGCCTTCACACGCGTTACAGTATGCTCCTATTTTTTTATGCTCAGCTAGTAAGATTTCCCTTCAGTGGTAAAATTAGATATGAATATTCAATACTTAAACGGGCACAGTTAAGACATTAAATATACATATACATACTGTATACAGTACAGTTTGCATACGGTAATATGTTTCTGTTACGCGATTAAAAAATAAATAAAAATGAAAAGTCCAGCACCAGCTGGATTTGAACACACAACCTGCCAGTTGGTAGTCACGCACCTAGACCAGTAGGCTACAAGACAGCTTACATGAACAGGGAGGCGAAACAGCCCTACACAGCCCTGCCGCAGTACAAGGATATAATCATACCATTATTAAATTCTTGAGATATGCGATTCCATATTATATTCCCTTTTAATCAAATTCTAAAAGTATGCTTGTTGACTCCGGTATCACGTTAGTTAAAGACTTCGAAGCTTACAATGTTTAGGGAGAAATGGAATACTGGTGTGTATTTTTTTCTTTAAAGTACCAAGACCAGCTATATACTGTATGTTTACGTTCCAAAATTAATATCGTTTATGGCCTTCACACGCGTTACAGTATGCTCCTATTGTTTTTATGCTCAGCTACTAAGATTTCCCTTCAGTGGTAAAATTCAATATCTACAACGGGCACAGTAAAGACGTTTACAGTAAGTCTTTCTACGACAGACCAACGGACCACGAGTGCCCCTGTCGGTCAACCAATCACGCACCGCAGTACCCCGTATCATCTTACCTGCGGTACGTGTCTGTACCGCTCACTTTGAATGGCTGCATCTGTAGGGATCACGGAGAAAATTTGTTTCTGTATTTCTCCGCAATAAAGAACAATCAGAGCTTGTGTTGGGAATGTATTGCCATACCACTTTACACGTTATAAGGAGGGTTGCCCTTGGGGGGTAATTCCTTTTAATATGAACGACCATCTAGGTATACCAGAATGGAAAAATGGAACTTCTCTGAGCATATATGCCAATGTAAAGGGAGGTAACTTAACGCAGCCATATAGAGAAATGGCTAAGGGGCAGGGGTGGAATCCGACAAATTTTGAGGGCTGGTACGCACCTCATTATAATCACAGTTAACCACCTGCCTTGTGCTTTGCCAGGCCATTCAGGGGATGGTTATGTTTTAACAGGACACATAATTGGCATACACAGTTTATGGGAAGAAGTGTATGTAATCAAACAGAAACAGCTCCATTCTTTATAATGAAAAGAGACATTAATACTTGGGGAGTGGGGAAGTACCCGTTAGATGGGTTACTGCCCAACGCACCTACTTAGTATGTGGGAAGAATGCCTATCCCTGGCTTCTGCAGAATCAATGATGAGATGGTAGCCATGAGGACTGTCACAATGCAAAATCAATTGGCTTTAGACTACTTGTTAGCCTCTCAAGGGGGGATGTGCGCAGTAATTGGAGCTGAGTGTTGTACTCACAGTCCTGACAATTCAGAACGTTTGTTACATTTGTTTGTGTAGAACAAGATTGGAAAATTGTCAATATGTTCTAAAGGGGGGACTGAGGGATCAAACATTGATTTCTCTTATTTTATCCTTTTCTGCTTTTACTGTGTAAATAATTTACTAACATCATTTTACTAACTATCCTGCTAGAATAATGGAAAATTACTAACTGCAACTTAAGTGTGAGCTGGCTGCGTGCCCGGAACGTGAAGGGCAGAGCCAGCTTCGGGCAGCCTGACCAGAACTGAGAGTGCCCGATATCTGCTTAAGCCATGATTAACAAAATTTAGAAGTACATAATGTCTGCTTAAACAATAATTAAAAGGAACCCAAGAATATTCTTATTGTTTATCATGTACCAAGGCTAGCAGCCTTGGCTTTACACCATACATGGCATGTAATTGTACTGAAACTGTTCTGGGTGTGTTTTCTGTTTGTGATTTTGTATAAAAAGTGTCCTTTTGTATCAGTAAGTTGAGTCAGTGCTTCATCGGCTTTGGCTCCTGTATGCATACGTAATAAAGGTAATTCCTGCTACATACACACCTGGATTGGTTCTCCTTTTTTGGACAATAATATATTAGCAACTTGCACTTTTTTAATTCTGTTTCTAAGCATTTTCTCATATCTTTCCATAAGCCTTTTACTTGCATAATGTTATTGCTAATAAAATTTCCTATTGTAATAAATCGAAGCAATCCTGATTTGAATTCATGCAGATCAACCTTACTATCTTAAGTTCAGGTTGTTAAACATTGTGTTAATTATCGCATGAACCTGGCTGTGTTTTCAGAGAACACAGTCACTCAAGGGTTGGTGTGCTTATTATCACTAGGTCACATGACCTGTCTCATCCTTCTCTTGGTGTTTCAGTAGCCTAGGACACGTGGTTTGGGTCTTGTGCTGGAAAGCGCTTACAACAGGGTGTAGCGGCAATGCTTGTTAATAATACACAATTAAGCGTTGGTATGCTCCTAAAGGAGGCCACATCTCACCCTCCATCTCTGTGGTGCAGCCACAGAGAAAGAATTAATGCAGGCTGATTTAAGATGTTTTCTTTTGATAAGAAACAAGCTCCCAGACGGGGATGCAATTAGCTAAGCCTGGCTATCATGATCAATGATCATCCATTGGCGCCTATCAGTCTAGGGAGTGCCAAATGGACATCTGGACTCCATTCCTAAGTGTCAAGAGTAAGTGACTTATATCTCACCTTGACCAACCAATCAGGGACTGGCAGGGCGTGGTAATACCACGTGGGTCTCCAATGCCCGCCAAACTCTCAACCAATCAGCACACATCTGGGTCTTAATCAAAATGGGAGCGCAAGCTCAGATCGGGGTTCTCCTTGGCCATTTTCGCGCATCATCAGAGACAATCACGTGACAACTGCTGTTGTCTGCAAAAGGACTTGGACTTTGTTCTAAGCGCGAGGCCGAGGATCCCGTACGTACTCAGAATTCTACCAATGTGAATGCTCCGCTTGGTCCACGGCAGCCTACAGTTGGACCCTCGTCGACAACCTGAATAGCTTATTCAGAAGCAGCACTGGACCAGGAACAAACCAGTTTCTTCCCAGGCAAAAGAGTGCCTTGTGAGGACTCGCGGTCACACTCTGTGCATAGAGACTTTCTACTAGCCAGCCGGACTGCTGGTAGATCCCCTCGGATCAACGACTGCCCTGCGCGTCGCAGTTAGATTCCTCCGCCCGTCCTACTCCGAGCTGCACCTTGACTGGTTGGCCGGTAGCCAGAGGACGCCGACGCAATGCCCATTGGCCAACCGCTGGAACAGAGACTGCAACAGAGCCTGTCAGCTGGTTTGGTGTTCGTGCCGGGAAATTCCAAATCCAAACACAGTGGATAAGTAAACCCCATGTTCTACATTGCGTCTCGAGAATTCAATTGTACCTCAATACAAGTTGTTATCAATTTAATTCATGAGTAATGTATTTACTTGCGAATTTAGAGTAACAGTGGGTAATAACACTGATTAGCGATTTGGTAACTGAACGATATATATTGACATATATTCTCTGTTGTGTATCTCTTCGTGTTTGCATCTCTTCGAGATTATATACCTTGTATATTGATAACCCTCACAGTAAGGTCTGCCGCTCGTATCCAGGCAGACTAGTATATGTTTGGTGCACAGTTTATATTAATAAATGTATCTCGTGTGTTGAACCCGTGTGTGTGCATTGTTAGTTGTTCTGACGATTGATTTTCTAAAAGCCCCAACGAACAACCTCGTGATTACTGCTACAATTAATAATTGTCTCAGTAAACCCATCAAACCACTACATTTAATGGCGTCCCTGGGTGGGCGAGTTTAGAATGAAATGAGAATCAATCGCACAGAATAACTGATATTGCTGTGAGTTCAAGTTCAGCACAGCACCGTGGCTTCTATACGCGAATACCGGGTGTGCTGATAACTGCGTAAAGAAATCCCCCTGTTTTCTAGCGTTTAGTGTAACGTGTGCTAATTGGAAATCCATCTTCTCGGGTGTTTAGATTCCATACTGTATTTTGGTAAAAGGAAAAAAAAGTAATACTCTTAAAGTTTCTCTGACATAATGACAATGGCTGCTAAAATGTCTGAAGTGGAGTCGCTTATAAGTACTATTTCTAGCGATGAAAATCCTGGTTACTGGAGCGGTATCGAAAAGTTGAACTTTGATGATATTGAGACGCTGCAAGTAGATTTAGTAGCTAAGGTAGCTAACCAGCTTAACACAGGAGGGTCTGTGAACGTAGTTCAGGTCCTATCGAGTTAGCCTTAAATCTAGCTAAACAGCTGGAACTGTCTTTGTCCGAGCTGACAAAGTTTCAAAAGCTTCAGGGAAAGCTAGAAAGATATAAGGCGGAGCGAGTTGAGTTGTTGGATATAATCAGAGAAAAGAGAGTGAAAAATGAGGAAAGTGAAGACAGACTCAGGGAAGTTCTAGGTAAATTAGATGACTTGCCTGCTAGAGAAACTGCGGCTGAGGTAGCTAGGAGAGACCTGGAAGCGAGCTTGAAAGAAAAAGAAAAAGAAATTGAGAGTTTAAATGAGCTCAGCCAGAAAAGGCAAAAGGAGTAGTGGAAGCAAAACAGGCTAGATCCCACTTGCATGCCAGCCCTACTAGCAGCCCAGAGCGCTCACCCAGCGCGCCGGGAGGAGGTTTCTCCCGGCCAGGGTCTGTGGTTGGATCGGCATGGGGGAGATCGCCGAGTCCTGTGCGAGACGCAAGGGCGATGCAATTCAGGCATAGACCCCCTGCCCGCGGAGAAACCGTAAAAATTAACCTCCACTCCCTGAGGCAGTTAGCCAAAGATGTAGAAAGGTTTGACCCATCAGTGTCAGGGAATAATGTGGAAACCTACATCGATGAGCTGAGATATACTTTGCAGTTTATGCCCGGAGCGTCCGAACAGGAAAAGGCTATGTTAGTAAGGAAAACTACCAGCCGAGCGGTCCACGAGTGGATGTCTAGACAAGGACCGAAGGTCTGTAATAGCTTTGAGGAGCTGTGTCAGGCAATGATCGGAGAATTTTCGGCTTTAATCGATCCCATAGCTGCCGTGGCCGCTGCGAACCATATTAAGCACGAAAAAGCTGAAGCCCCTCGCGACTATTATGAGAGGCTTAGGCGCACTTATTTTGCAGGGCGGAATGAAGAGGTTTCCGAAGAGAACGTGAATTTCAAAGGTTTATTCATTGCTAATCTGCATCCCTCAGTCAGGAAAATGATTGTGATGCACACTGATGCAAAGGCGATGAAAATGGCTGACATTAGAAGGTTGGCTCAAAAAGCCTGGGGAGCTGAAGTCTCCGCTTCCTCAGAGCGAAAACCCGTGTTCGCCACTAAAGCCAGCAGGGTTGACGACTCGCCTCAGCTCGAGGGAGCTGAGGTTCCTGAGCCCACTAAGCCCCGGCGCAAAATAGGCAGGCAGGACCGCACTAAGCGTCAGAGCCACCGTGAGCGCTACGGGGAAGGCAAGGGCACAGGCAGAGCCTATCATAAGGCTGGACGAAGGGAGTCGACTGCAACCCGCCTGGCCAGGCTTGAACATGCCCTGCTTGAGAGATCAGGACAGGGTAAACCGGTGGACTGCCAGCGTGGAAAATTGTGGGCTCAGGTCAAAAACCCTAAGCCTGTCGTACAGCAAAAAGGGGTGTTCAGTGGTTATGCTATGATCACACAGTGCCCACTGAACACTATAGCTGAGTTGGAGGTTCCACCTGGTTCCTCTGGATGAGAAATAAATGTCTCTTCTTGCTTTCCAAAACTACAGGGAAGTCCTGCCCAGGCCAGCACTCCCACGGTCTCCCAACTACAGGAGCAGTGCTCCGAGCAGCTGCTTGATCCGCCAGGTAAAGCACACCCCTTTTCCATCCCTGAAGAAGAGTGGATCTCCCTGTCTGGTAATGAATTGGAGTCCTTTCTCTGCGCCCTGGTACCTCAGGGGGACCAGGACTACCACCCCATGGTGGTGGGAGGGGTCCAGGTGGCAGAAGTGCAGGTTGATGATGTAATTCTCAGCCTCAGCTCTGAGAAGTCCATAATCAGTGAAGGTCTGTTCGAGGACCTGTCGCAAAGCCGTCAGGTGATCCTGGTGACGCAGTCACAGGTTCTGTGGTGGGCACCCCCACCTCATAGGTCCATTTGGAGCAAAGGAAGCTGTGTAGCTTCCATCTCCATCGGAAAAAGGAAGTTTGCAACTTCCAACAAACAAATTCCAACAAATTCGGTCTGGGCGCCCAGTTGGACACAGTAAACAGTGTGCTGTGGACACGGGTGAACCCAGATGCCCACTCTCTAAGCGGCGACCCCGAGAACATTCGGTCAGGTCAGACGATTCCTCAGGCCTGCCAGGTAGTAAATGAATCGGACCTGATCGTTCCTGCATCAACAGCAGGGTTTCTGGTACGCCTTGTCCTGAAGAAGGGACAGAGAATGGATGCTGAGATGGTTTTCTTCCAACCATCAGCCCAGTTTATCAGACTGAACCTAGCAGTCTGTGGTACCCCCAGACTGGAACGGAATGGCCGAGCCACCTGCCTGTTTGTGCAGAACAGCAAAACAAGATGTCACAATCCCTGCTCGCACTGACATGGGACTGGTAATTGACAATGGTTTCTATGATTTCGAACTGGCCATCCCAGTACTGGGGCAGCTCCCTGGTCCCTTGGCCAGGGAGGGGGGAACCGAACAGGTGTACTACACCTACCCCCGGCGGATGATTGCAATTATGCCAATAGAGGGATTCTGCAACCAGGAGGTGTGCAGGGTGGACCTTAGCGATAAGGATGAGATGGTTGTGTACACAGTACACGCAGCTGTTCCGACGGACCACTCAGCCAAGAGTGCGACCCGGGATACCGCCATGCCGTCAAAAGCGGGGTTCCTAGAGCAGGTACAGGAACAGGTTGGTAAGGCAGATGCCCTGGAAACGGAAAGCCAGCGTCAGCAGCTGCGTCAGATCTTCCAGGATTTCCAGGAAGTGTTTGCACGGGACGCCTATGACTGCGGGGTGACGGATTTGCACACAGTGCGCATTCCTACGGCCCCTGGTGCCCGCCCAACCTATGTCAGGCAGTATCGCATTCCCCTCATGGTATACGAGTCCATAAAGCAGACGTTGGATGCTCTACTAGAGCGTCAGATCATAAGGGAGTGTAACTCCACTTATAACTCCCCACTGTGGCCGGTGCTGAAACCCAATGGTAAGTGGCGTCTGACCATTGACTACCGGCAGCTGAATAAACAGGTTCCTTTGTCACGATGGCCAATGATCTACCTAGATCAGGAGTTAGCCAAGGTGACAACAGCGAAATATCTCACCACAGTAGATGTGGCCAATGGGTTCTGGACCCTTAAGGTAGAACCAACAGACCAGTACAAACTGGCCTTTTCCTTTGGAAACAGGCAGTTCACCTGGAATCGATGCCCCTTTGGGTATTCCAACTCCCCAGCGGAGTTCAACATATTTCTGCACAAAGCCATGAGTGATGCAGCCGCCAGGGGCAACCTGGTCTATGTGGACGATATTCTGATGCGGAGTCAGACCTGGGAAGAACACATGGCCGAGATCAGGCATGTGTTGACCCAGCTCTCCCGTGCAGGGGCCAAACTGTCTCTGGCTAAGGGACAGTGGTATAGGACCCAAGTGGAGTACGTGGGACTGTTGGTTGAAGCCCAAGGCATACAGCCACAGTCCAGCAGAGTCCAAGCTATCCAGAATATGAAGTCGCCCACTAACCTGTCTGAACTGCACAGCTTTCTGGGAGTATGTAATTATTCCCGGCAGTTCATTGAGGATTACGCTGAAATAGCAAGGCCCCTCCACAAGCTGTTGCAGAAAGACGTGCCTTTTGAGTGGGGGCCTTCCCCAGAACAGGCTGTGATGGAGCTGAAGAGCAAACTCGGTAGTGCGCCATGCTTGGCCTACCCTGACAAAAATAAGGTCTTCTACCTTGAAGCAGGGTTCTCAGAGCACTGCCTTGGGGCTGCTCTGAGTCAGGAATATGACCGAAGGGCGATGGGTGGTGGTGTATGCCAGTCGAGCCCTGAACCCAGTGGAGCAAAAGTTCTTGGACTGCGAGAAGGCCCTGTTATCTACGGTCTGGTCGGTAGAACACTTCCGTAGTTATGCTGGGGGACAAAAGATCATCATCGAAACATGCCACCAACCTGTGACATTCCTGCATAGCCAGAGACTGAAAGCGGGCAGGGTGTCAAATAGCAGGATTGTGGCATGGATGATGGCCCTACAAGGCTATGAGATAGAGGTACGTTATGCACAGAGCAAGAAAATGTACCTGGGACAGGGCCTGGCTTTGGGCCAAGTGTGTCATGGCTGTGACACTGACATGGAAGCTCCAGAAACAATTCCCGCTTCTGAGCTACCGAACAATCATCGGTACTACGATGAGAACGTGGGCCAGGGCTTACCCATGGCCTATGTTGACGGTTGCTCTTTTCGCCACGAACAGCAGGTGCTAGCAGGGGTAGGAGTAGTCTGGCAAGACAATACTCCCTGTGGGCCGACCCGCTATAAGCTAGGACCAAAGACTAGTCAGTATGAGGAAGTAGCTGGGGTGCTGATCACCCTCCAGCAGGCCCTGACAAATGGCCTTAAACAATTTGTCATCTGTAGTGACTCGAACTACGCCCGACATAGCTTCGTGTCCCATCTTCCGTATTGGAAGGGTAACGGCATGAAAAATGCCCGGGGCAAGGAAGTAAAGAACAAAGAGTTGTTCCTGGCCAGTGACAAGCTCACGACCGAGGCTGGAATGATGGTTTACTGGAGGAAGGTGAAGGGACACTCCCAGGTGAAGGGACCCGACAAAGACGGGAATGATGAGGCCGACCAGCTGGCCAAATCTGGCGCCTTAGAGGGTGAACCCTGGCAGTTCCAGCAGGAATGGCTACCCCCAGAAACCGTGGCTGAGGTCAAGGTGGTCACCCGAGGCAGGGCTAGACAGGATGTCGGAGCTGACCCTCAATCTGTACTGTTTGGGTCACAGGGTTTTAACACCGATCTTGTGGAAATGCAGAAACAGGACCCAGCAATTGGGCAAATGTATTAGCATATCACTGACCCAGTGCATCAACCTCTTTCGGAGCAGGTGCTGAGCCAGTCTCCGGAGCTGAAGGAGCTGGCAGAGGTGAAAGACAACCTAAAAATTATAAAGGGGTTGTTGGTTTGTGTACCAGTTGCACAAGGTGTCCCAAAGTGGGTAGTTCCCCGCTGTCATCGGGGGGTCATGATCCAACACGCTCATGACGAGCCCTGTGGGGGTCACCGGGGAATCAAGGCCACATACGACACTATCCAGCAGGTGGCATTCTGGCCTCACATGGGCCAAGACATCGCTGCGTATGTAAAGGGGTGTCTGACGTGTAGCCAGTTCCAACCATCACGGCCCTTGCACCGGGCACCACTCCAGAAAAAGGGCATGACATTCCCCTGGTCCAATCTACAAATGGATTGGGTGGGGCCGCTGGTGAGGTCATCCAGAGGGAACAAATATTTCCTCACTGTTACGTGTGCATTCACAAAATGGATTGAGTGCCTCCCAGCACCCAATGACACGGCAGAGACAACTGCAGTGCTGTTGGTGAACCATGTGTTCAGTCGATGGGGACTCCCCCTGACCGTGGACTCGGATCGGGGAACCCATTTCACAGCTACAGTAATGGCAACCCTGTGGAATATGCTTGGGGTCAAGGCCCAGTTGCATATCTCCTACCACCCTCAATCCTCGGGCCAGGCAGAAAGGGCAAACCGAACGGTGGTTAGTATCCTCAAAAAGTTTGTCTCCACCAGCAGTAGGGACTGGGACATTAAGCTGCCCCTGGTTCTGATGGCCATCCGAGCCACGCCCCATTGCTCTACGGGGGTCCCACCTTTTGAGATGATGACAGGTCGGAAGATGACTCTTCCCCTACACTGTCTTTATGGGGTGGAGGACCTGAGCACGACGGGGGCTGCTACGGCCCATCAGTATGTGTCAGACCTGAGAGCACATCTGCAGGCAACCTTTGCTTTTGCTCAGAACAATCTGGGAAGGAGTGCAGAGGGTAGGAAAGCATACTATGACCGAAAGGCAGTTAACCAGGAACTTCAAGTAGGAGACAAGGTCCTGTACTTCCAATTTGCCAAACCCACAGGGGTGGCCCGGAAGTTCTTACCCAGTTGGACAGGACCCCACGAGATTGTCGATAAGGTATCACCGGTAGCTTATCGAATTCGGATTGAAAAGGGAAGGCAATCTCTGGTCTACAAGTGGGTGCATCGCAACCACCTCTGGTTGTATCGCCCACCTCAAATGGCGCCGGAGGACACAGAATAGGGTTAAAAGTCTAAACCCGATCAAAGAGGGGGTTGCCCCTTTGTAGTTGCAGGTAGTTAGGTACTGTAGTGTAGGTCCTGCTAGGAAAATATATTCAAAAATATAGTGGAACTGTACCATCTGCCTCATCTGTGTTCCAGAATGGGAATCCTAAAACTGCCACGGCTGGTCCTGACAGTACTGTGGATCGCCTCAACACAGCCCCTTGAAATTGTGGAACCCGGTCCTCCTACCGGCATAGTCCTGCAGGACGCTCCCGGATTGTTGTTAACAAATTGCAGAACATATACTCAGCGAGTGTATGTACGGCTGGACCCACATAATGTGTTTCGGAAGCACATCAACATGAACAGTAGGGTGTCCTATCATGGTAGGCAGTCGGCTGGGGATACTGTATGGCATGCCCAGCTAGACACTATACACATGCTCCGCCAGCTGAGGAAGGCAACAGTCACCCAGGAGGAGATGACAGGCCTCAGCCGCCCCAAAAGGTTCTTGGGGGGTCTGATTGCTGCGGCCTCCGCCGTGGGTTCGCTATTTTCAGCTGGTCTGTTTGCTGCTAACACTGTCACCCTGACCACCCTGAGAAGGCAGGTGTCTGGGTTACGTAAGGAAATGCCAGAAATGTATGACAAGCTGTATTAACAGCAGCAGTGGCTGGAAAGCCTAGGGAAAACCTTACAGGGCACAATTTTAGCAGTAAACCTTCATGCAGCAGTGTTAAATAACACCCTCCACACCGTGGGCAGGATTGTCGACGTGTTACAGTGGGACTACGCTTGTGCAACAGGTCAGAATGCTGATGCAGGATCTGCTTAGGGAGCTTAGTGCCACAGTAACTAGCCTAGCCATGGGACAGATTCCAACCTACTTGGTTCCACTGTCCTTAGTAGAAGAAGTACTGAAGACAACCACTTCCGAGATGGTGCAGCCATTGCAAGTACATCTTGCATACAGTCTAGGCAGTGCCATTCCCATACATGTCAACCCCGAAGCCAAGGAAATAGGTTTCCTGTTGAATCTCCCATCGTGAGTAGCAAGGATATCTATAGACTCAAGTCTATATCGAACGTTGGCTTCTGGAGGGGGGACATGCATGTGAAGTTGACCACCCCACCGCTCGTAGCTTACCAGGAGGATGATCCAAATTTGTACCTTGTTCCAAACCTGGAACTGTGTATATCAACCAAGGATATCCACTGGGTATGCCCAAGTAAGCCATTCCTTAGGGACACAACTCAGAGGTTGTGTGGTATCAGAAAGGGGGCTGCCACTGAAAAGTGTAAAGCCACAGTGACGAGCAAAAGTGAGGTTAACGAACCCCAGGTTGAGCAGGTGGGAAAGAAATGGCTGGTCAGCACACCACAGTTAACGGTTACAATAACCTATGACAGACATGATACAGCTACCTAAGTGCAGCTACCCAACCAAACAGTTTTTCTACAAGTTCCTGAAGGAGCTATAGTGCATCTCAACGATTTAGCACTGTATCACCTGGAGTCAGAACTGTATGAAACGGAACTCGAGATTGTGGACGCTTTCAGAGGACACAGCGTTGAGTTGGATGAGAGAATCCAAGAGACAGTAAGTCTTGAGGGTGTACAGGTAGTCGAATTTGTTCTCAATGACACAAACTTAAAAATAACACTGGTAGGTCCCAAGCACAGTTGTTGTGGATCCTCTGGGGCGCTAGGAACAGTAAACGTGGTCATCTTGACACTGCTGCTGGGTAGCTGGATCATGGCTGGGGTAATGTGTTGGATGCTGTTCTCTTGTATCAAAGCCTTGCGGGGTAGTTTGAATGAGACAAAGGGAGCAATGGTAACCACTCCCAAACGTCTGCCTGCTGCAGAGCTATCCGATACTGATAGTGAACTGTCGGAAGTTTAAGGTCTAGGGCTAATGATGATGCCCAATGCCTCATTTCTAGGTACCTTATAACTGAGAGCAGGAATACGCAATGTTCTTTCCAACACTATTTCCTGTACAAATTCTCGAGAGGTAATGTGAATATTGGGTGGTAGAATCCACCGTGGTACAACAGACATCACTTAACTCTGTTTATGTTTTGAAGGCAACAACGCCTCAGGACCTCGTGACCTTCAAAAAGGGGGGATAGGTAGCAGCAATGCTTGTTAATAAGACAGAATTAAGCGTTGGTATGCTCCTAAAGGAGGCCACATCTCAACCTCCATCTCTGTGGTGCAGCCACAGAGAAAGAATTCATGCAGGCTGATTTAAGATGTTTTCTTTTGATAAGAAACAAGCTCCCAGACGGGGATGCAATTAGCTAAGCCTGGCTATCATGATCAATGGTCATCCATTGGCGCCTATCAGTCTAGGGAGTGCCGAATGGACATCTGGACTGCATTCTTAAGTGTCAAGACGCTGGGTGCGGTCCTGTGTGCCTGCTTTGGAACGGGGCTTAGCCAGCTCAGGAGCCTGTGCTCCTTCGAGCAGGGGGGAATTAACCCTGCTGGCTCTGACGGCGAACGCAGTCGCTTTAGCAACTTTTTGCTCAGAGCGACTTTGGACATCATACTCCCAGGCTTTCTGCACGAATCTCTTAATATCAGTCATTTTCATGGTCTGTGCATCTGTATGCATTAAGATCATCTTTCTGACTGACGGGTGGAGATTCGCAATGAATAAACCCTTGAAATGTGTGTTCTCAATACAGTGTGCTGAAAGCCGAAAGAAAAAAGTTACCCTTGCTCTTTAAGCAGTGCTTGATTGTTTTGTGATCTTTTGCGATCTACCAGGTTGATTGCATACTTGATCTTGTGGTTTTCTGTGGTAAAACTGTGATTTCGTACTTAAACGTAATACTCTTTAAGTCTAACGATGGTTGCAAAAAGGTCTGAATTCGAGTCGCTATTAAGCACTCTCTCTAGCAGCGACAAGTCTGACCACGATCTCTTCCATATCTCCGTCAGCGGAGAAGCTAGAAGAATAAATCTCCATTCTCTGAGAGAGCTAGCGAAGGACATAGAGAGATTTGACCCCGCAGTGTCAGAGAATAATATCGAGAGTTATATTCAGGACCTCAGGTATTACCTGCAGTACCTGCCAAACGCCACAGAACAGGAGAAAGTGTTTCTGGTTAGAAAAACTACCAGCAGAGCTGTACATGAGTGGATGGCTAGGCAGATGAAAGAAGTCTGTAATGATTTTGAGCAGCTTTGTCAAGCACTTATCGAAGAATACAGTGCGTTTATTGACCCGACTGTCGCGATAGCCGCCGCTCTTAACATTAAGCACGAGAGAGCAGAGTCCCCTCGCGAATATTACGAGAGACTTAGACGAACTTATTTTGGAGGGCGAAATGATGAGGCTTGCGAAGAGAACACACATTTCAAGGGTTTATTCATTGCGAATCTCCACCCGTCAGTCAGAAAGATGATCTTAATGCATACAGATGCACAGACCATGAAAATGACTGATATTAAGAGATTCGTGCAGAAAGCCTGGGAGTATGATGTCCAAAGTCGCTCTGAGCAAAAAGTTGCTAAAGCGACTGCGTTCGCCGTCAGAGCCAGCAGGGTTAATTCCCCCCTGCTCGAAGGAGCACAGGCTCCTGAGCTGGCTAAGCCCCGTTCCAAAGCAGGCACACAGGACCGCACCCAGCGTCCTAAGTGCCATGAGAACACCGGGGGAGGGAAAGGGCTAGAAAAAGCTGAACAAAAGGATTCAGTAGCCGCCCGCCTGGCCAGGCTTGAACAAGCTTTATTAGGACAGGGACAACCGTTCCCCAAGGCTGCCGGAAGCGTGAATGAGCTGATACTCTCCACTGGAGGAGGCGGAGACCCGCCCCCTCTCCCTCCCCCAGTCTATCTGATTGAGCGGAAGGGTTCCTGCCTGGATAAGGTCAGCCACTCCCAAGTGAGTGCTGACTCCACCCCTGAAGTCACAGAGCAGGCAGTAAAACGCAGAGGAAAAGCAAGAAGCTTTTACCTCAAGGCTGCCATGGGAGATGTCTTACCCAGTGAGACACTGATTGACACTGAGGTTGAAAGGTGTTTGATGTCACACGGCAAGCTCAAACGGGTAGAAAAAGAAAAGGGCATGCGACTCAGAGAGGAACCTTTGGTGGATCACCAGAAAGGCAAGGTGTGGAAACAGGTCAAGGCTCCTAAGCCTTCTGTACAGAAGGAAAGGGGGGCCAAGAGGCAGACTGTGCTCACACAGTGCCCACCGAACACAGAAGCCTATGCGGAGATTCCTTCTGTTCCCTCTGGACAAGAAATAAAAATATTTCCTTGTTCCCCGGATGTACAGGGAAGTCGTGTCCCGGCTGAGGTCACAACAGCCTCCCTGCCACAGGAGCGGTGCTCCGAGCAGCCGCCTGATCCACCAGGTAAAGCACACCCCTTTTACATCCCTAAAGAGGAGCAGATCTCCCCACCTGGCGATGAGAAGGAGCTTTCCCTGTGCATCCTGGCACCCAAGAGGGTTCAGGAACACCACCCCGCAGTGGTGGAAGGGATCCAGATGGCAGGAGAGCAGGTTGGTGATGAAGCCCTCACCCTTAGCGCTGAGAGGTCCTCTATTAGTGAGGATCTGCTTGAGCAGCTGTCACAGGGCCACCGCCAGGTGCCCCTGGTGCAACATTCACAGGTTAGACAGGAGGTCCAGCTGGACGCTGAGACTACTGCGCTGTGGACACACCTGATCCCAGATGCCGATTCCCTCTGCTGTGACCCAGGGAACCTGCAGTCAGGTAACATTATTTCTCACAACTACCAGGTAGTGAGTGAGACTGACCTGATTGTTCCTGCCTCAACGGCAGGGTTGCCTACACACCCAGTCCCCCAGAAGGGACAGGGAATGAAAGCCGAGCTGGTTTTCTTACAGCCACCAGCTCAGTTTGTCAGTCTGAGTCTGACCAACAGTGGTTCAGCCAGACTGGAGCTGGATGGTCAAGCCACCCGCCTGCCAGTGCAGGACATCGCAAAGAGAGGTGTCAGAATCCCCGCCTGCACTGACATGGGCCTGGTGAGTGATAGTGAGTTCAAAGACAGTGAACTAGCTATCCCAGTGCTGGGGCAGCTCCCTGAACCCCTAGCGAGGGAAAGGGGGAGCGAGCAGGTGTCCTACACCCAAGCCCAGCGAACGATTGTAAACATGCCGATAGAAGGATTCCTCAATCAGGAAGTGTGCAGGGTGGACCTGAACAGTGAGAATGGGGTAACAGTCCCAGATCACTCAGGTGCTCCAGATGACCACTCAGCCAAGGGTCAGGCATGCTCCACCGCTGCACCGCCCCCTGCAGGGTTCCTAGAGCACAGGCATGAACAAATCGAAAAAGCAGATGCCCTGGAAAAGGAGGAGCAGCATCAGCCGCTGCGTCAGATCTCCCCAGATTTCCAGGATGTTGGTGCCCAAGATGCCACAGGGCATACTGAGAAAGACACCATCTACACGCTGTGCCAGCTTAGAAAGGCAACAGTCACTCAGAAGGAGATGACTGGGATCAGCCGCCCGAAAATACTTTTGGGAGGACTGATTGCTGCCGCCACTGTTGCACATTTGCTATTTCTGGTAGGTTTGTGTGCTACTGGCACTCTCACCCTGACTGCCCCAAGAAGGCAGGTGTTAGAAATGCCAGAGGGTAGTGACAGACTGTATCAACAGCAGCAAAAGTTGGAAAGCTTAGGGAAAACCCTACAGGCAACTTCCTATGCAACAGGGTTAAACCTTATTCCCCAAACAGTGGACATGATTGTTGGTGTTATACAGTGGGTTTATGCTTGTGTGCAACAGGCCAGAATGTTGACACAAGACCTGTTAAGGGAGTTTAGTGCCACTGTAGCCAGTCTAACCACGGCACAAATCCCAACCCACTTGATTCCACTCTTCTCAGTAGAGGAGCATGTGACATTAACCCCATCGCTCATAGGTCACCCAGAAGGCAATCCAAGATTGAATTCGGTTCCAAATCTTGAGATGGGTATGGCTACCAAAGCTATCCATTGGCTGTGTCTAAACGATTCACCAATGAAGGGGGTAAAGCTACTGACGAGCAGAGGGAGGTTAATGAACCCCATGAAGAGCAGGTGGGAAGTAAATGGCTGGTCAGCACACCACATTTAACTGACACTATGACTTGTGACGGGCATGATACAGCTACCACAATGCAGCTACCTAACCAATAGTTTTCCCGAGGAGGCCATAGTACAGCATGGTAACTTAACACTGTACGGTCTGGAACCAGACGATATAAGACCAAACTTGAGGTCTTGGATGCCTTCAGGTGCCACACTATTGAATTGGATAGAAATCCACGACACAGTAAGCCCTGAAGAGGTACAGGTAGTTAGTTTGCTTTAATGGACCAAACCTCCAAATCACCCTAGCAGATACCCAACACAGGTGTTGTGGTTTATCGGGGGGCTGGGAACAGGAACTGTTGTTATTGTAACACTACTGCCGGGAAGCTGGATCATGACTGACAGTGTACTCTGAATGCTGTACTCTCACATCAAGATGTACTCTGGGTAGCACGAATGAGTCAAAGGTAGCATGTCAAAAGAAAGGAAGTGACTTCTCCCCAAATATCTACCACAGAGGTATCAGATATTGACAGTGAACTTCCTGATGTGTAATTCCTAGACTGAGATAATGTCTCCTACCGTGTTTATACATACTCCAGATGTTATTCATCCTGTTTGTATCCAATGCTGGTTCCGGTATGAATTCTCGAGGAGTAATGTAGACATTTAAGATTAATGTTCTAATGGCAAGGGACATCACTTAACTCTGTTTTGTTTTGAAGGCAACAACGCCTCAGGACCTCGTGACCTTCAAAAAGGGGGGATATGTAGCGGCGAGGCTTAATAATAAGGCAGAATTAAGTGTTTCTGAGCTTCCCAAATGAGGCCTCATTTCTCTGTTCATCTCTGTGGTGCAGCCACAGAGAAACCATTCATGCAAGGTGATTTAAGGTCCAAGGACAGCTCCCAAAGGGGAATGCACTTAGCTAAGCCTGGCTATCATGATCAATGGTCACCCATTGGACATCTGGACTGCATTACTAAGTGTCAGGACTAAGTGACTCATATCTCACCTTGATCAACCAATCAGGGACTGGTAGGGCCGAGTAACCCACGTGGGACTCTGATGCCCATGGAACTTTCAGCCAATCAATGAGCTGAAGTTCCTCCAGGTAAAAACAGGCAACACAGAGAGCCTGTGAGATTCAGATTCAACAAGATTCAGACAAGATTCTAAAGGGAATTCAAAGGAGAATTCCAGGGCAGGACGGCCCAGGAGCAGAAGGCTCCCAAGGGCAGGACATTCTCGCAGCGCGCCTCCTGACCATCCTGAGACTCAGCCCGGACAACCACGGAACGGCCAGTGTGTCCGAGTGCCAGAACTTTCCTTTGTTCTAAGAGTCTAGAGTGGAGGTTGCCAGAGAGTAACCAGCAGCAGGCCTCGTGAACAGGTCGGAACTGTGGACAGCTGAATCACTATTCAGAACTAGCTCTTCATCATAAACGAACTGGTCCTCTTCCTGACTTGCTGGGACCCACAGTCATCTTTTCTCCTGTGCACAAACTTTGCTAGTTAATGCCAACAGTGAGCATCAGCAGCGCACCGTCGCAAGCCGCACATCACAGCCTGGCACGGAGCCAGAGAGCGCGGATTGGACAGCAACAGCCTGCAACTGTTTCTTTGTGCCCGCAGGAGATCTGAATCCCCAAAGATTGGATGAGTATTCAACTTCAATGCATTACAGCAATGCGTGACAACTGCTGTTGTCTGCAAAAGGACTTGGACTTTGTTCTAAGCGCGAGGCCGAGGATCCCGTACGTACTCAGAATTCTACCAACGTGAATGCTCCGCTTGATCAACGGCAGCCTACAGTTGGACCCTCGTCGACAACCTGAATAGCTTATTCAGAAGCAGCACTGGACCAGGAACGAACCAGTTTCTTCCCAGGCAAAAGAGGACTCGCGGTCACACTCTGTGCATAGAGACTTTCTACTAGCCAGCCGGACTGCTGGTAGATCCCCTCGGAGCAACGACAGCCCTGCGCGCCGCAGTTAGATTCCTCCACCCGTCCTACCCCGAGCTGCACCTCGACTGGTTGGCTGGTAGCCAGAGGACGCCGACACAACGCCCATTGGCCAACCGCTGGAACAGAGGCTTCAACAGAGCCTGTCAGCTGGTTTGGTGTTCGTGCCGGGAAATTCCAAATCCAAACACAGTGGATAAGTAAACCCCATGTTCTACATTGCGTCTCGAGAATTTAATTGTACCTCAACACAAGTTGTTATCAATTTAATTCATGAGTAATGTATTTGCTTACGAGTTTAGAGTAACAGTGGGTAATAACACTGATTAGTGATTTGGTAACCGAACGATATATATTGACATATATTCTCTGTTGTGTATCTCTTTGTGTTTGCATCTCTTTGAGATTATATACCTTGTATATTGATAACCCTCACAGTAAGGTCTGCCGCTCGTATCCAGGCAGACTAGTATATGTTTGGTGCACAGTTTATATTAATAAATGTATCTCGTGTGTTGAACCCGTGTGTGTGCATTGTTAGTTGTTCTGACGATTGATTTTCTAAAAGCCCCAACGAACAACCTCGTGATTACTGCTACAATTAATAATTGTCTCAGTAAACCCATCAAACCACCACAAGGGTCTAAGCTTTAGTCACATGTACATAATTGACTGGAGGTTCAGACATCCCTCCAAAACCACGTGATCCACAATATATTATTACTTATGTATATGCATTGCATATATTGCATTAGTATGTTTTCCTTTTTGTAAGATAACCCAGCTGTTAATTGACATACAGATGCAGCCATTCAAAGTGAGCGGTACAGACACGTACCGCAGGTAAGATGTCACGGGGTACCGCGGTGCGTGATTGGTTGACCGACAGGGGCACTCGTGGTCCTTTGGTCTGTCGTAGAAAGACTTACTGTAAACGTCTTTACTGTGCCCATTGTAGATATTGAATTTTACCACTGAAGGGAAATCTTAGTAGCTGAGCATAAAAAGAATAGGAGCATACTGTAACGCGTGTGAAGGCCATAAATGATATTAATATTGGAACGTAAACATATAGTATATAGCTGGTCTTGGTACTTTAAAGAAAAAAATACACACCAGTATTCCATTTCTCCCTAAACATTGTAAGCTTCGAAGTCTTTAACTAATGTGATACTGGAGTCAACAAGCATACTTTTAGAATTTGATTAAAAGGGAATATAATATGGAATCGCGTATCTCAAGAATTTAATAACGGTATGATTATATCCATGTCACCGTGCCAGGCCACCACTGCGTCACACCACACAGCTGCCAGCGCACCTCACCGTGCCAGGCCACCACTGCGTCACAACACACAGCTGCCATTGCATCTATACATACCCGACCACCACTGCATCACACAGCTGCCAGGGCACCTCACCGTGTCAGGCCACCACTGCGTCACACATATTTCAGCGCCATATATTTCATGGATATTATGGAATATAATGGATGGATATCTTAATTATCTTTCTAGTTCACAGGTTTGCATGCATAATTTAATTTTGAAAGCCACTGAGACATCAGGTACTACTGTTGTATTTATGAAAAAGAAACAAAACAAAAAACATACTAACAACTGTGCCATCCTACTCCTTAGTTAATACATTTTATTATTCATAAACAGTTAACATTGTTAGCAAAATATTTTGAATTATATTTAACCCTATTTTTTCTTTAGTTTTGTATTTAACTTATTATATGATAGTCAGACTTAATGTATATTTGAACAATGAAAATATATTTTTACAAGATTTTACATTAAGCACTTAAAATTAATATGGTTAATAATAGTAAACTGTAACATGCTGTAACAAGATCGGTTAAACTGCGAAGAAAATGCTTTCAGAGAAAATGTTTCAGGTGTGAAGAATATAGATCTCCAATGCAATTTCAACCAAACCTGTTCCCACACACCCTGCCCCCACTACCATTAGAATATACACAAACATTTTAGCGTTTCATTCTGAGCAGAAGACCCTCACACCTGAAGAGTGCTGGCTGTGACGAATTAAACCGGTTTTACAGGTTTCAATCACAGACCATGTGACATGGGACTCAGTAAACTAACACACAGCGCCAATGGATTTGATAATACCTAACCAAAATCCGCAATATGGAAACAGAACCTGTGTAATTGTTGATAGATGATGTACTCGTAACATTTTGTAAAGACGAACTACAACATTTAAAAAATGACTTGTATGTACTTGATATCTCTAATCAATCCACGGGTCCCAGCACAAAACGAAACTAAAACGCATACCGTTTTGCGCTTCTTATTAGTTGCTCAAAAGTAATTTGACCATATGAAATGCATAATATAAACCTAGAAACATATACGTGAGCAGTACTTAAGCACTGTAGTATCGGTGTTAAGACATACCTCTCAAATACTGTAAATCAAGTTAAAAATATCTCAAGACCGATTCTGGTCGTAATGAAACCATGTTTCGTGTATGTTTTCTTTTTCATCTTGAAATAACTCATTTCTAAATACCTTTTTCACTGTTAACATCTTGCAGCAACTTTGCGACAAAATATACACTCTGACAGTACATCCTGCTACCAACATTAAATAAAACAAATCTTAAGATTTCTATATTTATGTCTTTATTTAGTGGTTTCATTAGTGACAAAGGCTAAACTTTCTTGGAAAAATGTATTTTATGTGTTGCGGAAAAAACTGACTTGCTTTAACAAAATATGTTTACAAATCCTTTCACCTGGCATTTTCGTAGTTAGAAATTATGGAACGCTCTGTTAAAAGCAAGGGAGTTTTTATGTCCGTTGCAGTTCTTTTGCAACATGAATATAATTATATCGTTATTAATTTCTTGAGATATGCGATTCCATATTATATTCCCTTTTAATAAAATTCTAAAAGTATGCTTGTTGACTCCAGTATCACGTTAAAGACTTCAAAGCTTACAATGTTTAGGGAGAAATGGAATACTGGTGTGTATTTTGTTCTTTAAAGTACCGAGACCAGCCATATACTGTATGTTTATGTTAAGATTTCCCTTCAGTGGTAAAATTAGATATGAATATTCAATACTTAAACGGGCACAGTTAAGACATTAAATATACATATACATATTGTATACAGTACAGTTTGTCTGACAAAATGCCTGACAAAGTATGGCTTGGACAGATTCCAAGTGCTTGTACAAATGTGCTAAAGAAATTATACTTTGAGTATACAGCTTGTCCAAAGTCATCCATTATTAATACTATTAGTAATATCTTCAGTAAAGGTTTTGATGCATAAATATTTCTGATAAAGGTAGGTTGTGTACTTTTGTCCAACTGAGCAATCTTGCTTTCATAAAATATACCAACATTTTAATGACTGATGATTAACATGCTGTAATACACAGTTCAAAATTAAAGGCTCAAATGCTGTACATGAGAGGTTAAGCTCCCCCTGGCGGTTTTACAAGGCGACGCCGGATAGTTAGTCACGTGACACACGTGAACTGCCTGATACCCCGGTGGGCGTGTCGCGGTATGCCGCGAAATACCTCACCCATTTTGAATGGCTGCATCTGTATGGTTGACTTGCCAGTTTACATTTTATTTTCATTTCTAGCATTATTATTATTATTATCTAACTTCTCAAAACTCTTCCTTGATATTCATTTTTGATAATTATTGCTGAATTGATAATTGAATGCACTGTTTTTCTTGTCCTGTGTTTTCAGACTCAGAGGCTCTCCCTGATGCTGGGGAAAGGGCTCTTCTTGAACAGCAGCAAAGTGAGGAGGAGTGGGGCTCCAGTCTGTTGCAGGAGACAGAGCTCACTGCTGCAGAAGGGAAAGAGAAACTCAGTGAGCAGCAAACAGAGAGCAGACAGAGTGTCGAGGATCTGGATTCTGGGCACATGATGAAGATGGAGCCTGAGAGTAAGACACCTGCACTCTTAATATTTACAGAAAAGATTAATAATCCGGATACCAAGAATATTTGCAGATCATTGTAATGTACTTGACTGTGTCTCTGTACAAGAACTCAAAGAAGAACTGGGTGAGTTTAATCTTACAGATCAGGACATGGAGCTCCAATTTGACTGACCCTGCAGATAAAATAATCCAAACATACATTAACTTAAGTCATACATTAACTGAAATATTATTAGCTTTCTACTTTTGTGTGCATTGCATGTGTAGTCTTGTGCTTGTGCCTTTGCATGGCTTGTTGTTTGATAGATGTTAATGTTAATAGAGATGTTAATCTCTATTATTATTATTATTATTATTATTATTATTATTATTATTATTAATTATTATTATTGTCATCAAAAATTTTCTTTGGTCTTCATTGTTGATAATTATTCAGTTATTGCTACTTTAAATTTTGTTTTCTGAGAAGCTTTTGATCTCTACCCTCAGGCCATGTTAAAGGTCTTGTTCTCTTGTCCTGTGTTTTCAGACTCAGTGGCCAGTGCTCTCCCTGATGCTGGAGAAAGGGCTCCTCTTGAACAGCAGCACAGTAGGGAGGAGTGGGGCTCCAGTCTGATGCAGGAGACAGAGCTCACTGCTGCAGAGGGGAAAGAGAGACTCAGTGAGCAGCACACAGAGAGCAGACAGAGTGTTGAGGGTCAGGACTCTGTGCACATGATGAAGACAGAGCCTGAGAGTGAGATACACGGTCCCTTAGTATCTGAAGATTTTACAGAGAAGATTAATCTGAACTCTCATCAGGACTCATCTGAACATCAATCAAGTAAATTAAAAAGTGACCAGTGCACACACAAAGGAGAGAGAGTTTTCATTTGCAGTCAGTGTGGGAGGAGTTTTAGTCGCTCTGACCATTTAAAAACTCACCAACTTATTCACACAGGAGAGAAGCCATTTAGATGTGGTCAGTGTGGGAAGACATTTACTAGGACAGGCAGTTTAAAAAACCATCAACTAATTCACACAGGAGAGAAACCTTTTAGTTGCAGTCTGTGTGGGAAGAGTTTTCTTCGAGCAGACAGTTTAAAAACCCACCAGCTTATTCACACAGATGAGAAACCATTTAAATGTGGTCAGTGTGGGAAGAGATTTACTGTGGCAGGCGGTTTAAAAAATCACAAACTTATTCACACAGGAGAGAAACCATTCACCTGTAGTCAATGTGGGAAGAGTTTTAGTCAGGCAGGTAGTTTAAAAACCCACCAGCTTATTCACACAGGAGAGAAACCATTCAGCTGTAGTCAGTGTGGAAAGAGATTTTTTCAGGCAGGCAACTTAAAAACCCACCAACTTGTTCACACAAGAGAGAGACACAGGATAAGACAATACACAGAAGGTTAGCACTGTGTAATGATTTATTAATTAAAAAAATAATTATTTCTGTGTCTTTCTTAATCTATTTTGGCATGGCTATATCATGAAATAAATGAGTATCTGAGGTCTTTAAGCTTACAGCTGCCTGTGTCTGTACAGGGCTTCATTTACAACACCCTTAAGTTAAACATCATCATAAACAACATTATTTTAAGTAACATGGAGTATTGTTCATGCAAGTGATCTCCAAGATTCTCCAAATCCAACCATTAAATTTGTTTTCACAAGTTCCAAGCACTGAAGACAAACTCAAGATGATAATAATAATAATAATGATTAATAATTGCTTACACTTATATAGCACTTTTCTGGACACTCCACTCAAAGCGCTTTACAGGTAATGGGGACTCCCCTCAACCACCACCAATGTGCAGCATCCACCTGATGAGATGACCACAGCCCTTGTAAGAATCCCACTTCCCCAACAAATGCCTGACACATTTTTTATGACAATATTGTTAAAGTTCAGAATGAAAAGCCCTTTTACTAGACTTCCATATACTGCAGGTTTTGGGGTGCATTGTATGAACTTAAAGGACACTAATTTTTTTATAGGTGAGTTTCTTGTTCCATTTCTTTGCCAAAGATCAGCTTGATTGTTTTATAGGATGAGTACAAAAGCCATCACCTACATACCTATCATATAACTTTTTAACATAATTAAACACCCCTGATTATGAATGATGTACAAGCAGGGTATTCTTCTGACACTTTACTTCCATTAATCTTTTAATGAAAAATACATGGCTGAGGTAATTCACCTATTTGGCCAAATCTCAAATCCAATAAAACAGTGCTAGAAAATTAGATTACTTAATATTAAGAAGTACCTTTTTTCCAGAAGAGCATTCAGATGGCAGAACACAGCTTTATAGCTTTTTACTGCAGCTGCACCCCTTTGTTTTCAAAATCTGATCTGAAGTAGGTTAGTTCTTTAAACATAAGATACATAGAATGAAACAGAATTATTATTTTTAATTTTGCAGTAAAATTATGAATACATGAACAAAAACAAAAGCACTGAGGCTTTTTATCAAAGTAGTGTTTACAAAGACAAATGCCAAAACATGTGAAAGAATAAACAACTTGACATACAAAATAAACCACAAACAATTTAAATACAACACACAGTATACACATTGAATTAAAATATATTGTATTGGGTTTTTTTTGCCCCACGCACTGAAAAGTCCTGTTTTTGCTGCATCATGTGTCTCTTCCTGAAGCAGCTGCTGTCCACAACCAGGCATTGAAACACATTGCAGCCCTTCCACTTCCAAGGGGCTTTGGTGAGAACTTTGTCCTCAGGACATTAATCACAATCTCTGTGCCTGGCAGCGGATTTCTCAGGGGTCAACTGCCTGTCTTTTCCCTGTGTAAATGTTGAATTTACAGGTGCATCCACTTGTGGCATCAGCAGGACAAAGACTTAGAAGCTCCACTCTGTTGGCTTTCCCTTCATGTACTGTTTGACCCCATTCCTGGGGTTTTGAGGCCACCATACACTCTTTAGCAGAAAGGTTCTGTCAGAGTGGGAGTAGGACTGACTGGCCAAGGAATCTAGAGGGTCTGAGGTGGTCCCCTAAGGCAACCATATACTGTACTGGAGTTCTTTCTTTTCATTATTGTCCTCGTCTTCCTTGGGGTTGCTGGTATACAGAATCCAGGGGATGACCTCAGACCTTGTCCTGGACATCACACTGGAATACTGTATGGCTTCTCTAACATTGTCAGCTGTTAGTAGCCCCAGCACTGAAACATATCCCTAAGTGACACTTAATTCCATCTCTGATTCACCATGTCTATAATCCTTTCCCGAAGATTAGAAAGTAATTTTCTAGTTTGCCTGTGGGACCGTTGAAGTTAACAAATGTGGTCCACACCCAGTAGGTTTTAAAAGTCACCAAGTTCTGAAACAGAAGAGCAGCATAACGGTCGGCTCTCACTCTCCCATCTATGCCTATGCACTGTGCATACAATTTCTTCTCCTTCTCTTGACTGATGGATATAAGTTGGATATCAGGGAGAAGTGTATGTGGCTTTGGCATCAGTGAATTCACCAGTGCGTTGGTCCTTGTAAGTGGTGCTTATTGAGGGGAATGAGTTGAAGATGATACCTTCCAGTTCCTAGGAGTTGGTGAGCAGAGAGGTAGAGATGACCCATCCTGAGCCGGTGTGTGCGGAGACTGCATGTACTTTGTTGGTGGTGAAGGTGAGCAGAGAGGCTAGGATGGCATGTTTTGAGCTGGTGTGTACAGAGACTGCATGTACTGTGTTTGGGGAGGGGGTGAGCAGAGAGGTGGGGATTGCACAACCTGATCTGGTGTGTGTGGAAATAGCTCTTTGAGGGGTGGAGGGCTGTGTGGAGACCTGTGATCAGCTGGGTACTGCAGCCTGCACAGCACAGCCATGCTCTCTTCAGGATGATTTGTGATTTTTTAATAACCCTCACTTTTATTGTTTTGCTTAATCATTTACTTTTAAGACACAATATTTCAATATCAACCACTTTGCAGGGAGAACACACAGAACACTCAAACCACTAATGTAAAAAAGCCTGCTACTTGTGAATTGTTTCACGTTTTTTTTTTAATATCATAAAAAATTAAACTAAAATTGTGCAAAACACACTAAAAATACGCTGGGCAAACGTTCCAAGGTCAAATTCTTCCAGCACGGGGGTACCTTTAAAGCAGAGACGACGGCACCAAAATTTTTTGGCGCGCCTTCTCTTTAAAGCCCTGGCCAAATATGAAGACAGTACGTACAGTTATAATTCAAACGGAATTAAAAACTACTCATCCCAGTAACCATGGTGGTGCTTGTGATCATTGCGTTTAACCAACGAAACAGGGCGAAAAATCAGTCACATGATTTTGGGGCAGAGTTTCGAAAGCTTAACCTATCAGCAATAAAGCAAAATTTACACGATAGGCTACCTCAAACTGTCAGTTACACGACTGTGTATGTCGCTTAAGCCACTCCTATTTGGCATTTTAGTTCTGGAGGCGAGAAGACGCCCCCCCCCCCCCCCGGGTGCCTGATTTGCCGCCATCTTTAACCGCTTCGTGTCCAAATCGCAGTAGCTACGCATACAAAATAAAGTTCATCCCAGCTACAAAACATATATTTTTGTAGTAAGAGGGAGCTAAACATCAGTATTTACTGCTATTAATTAGTGTACGATTTATAGTTGAAATCTGAGCCTAAATATAAAGTTAAAATCTCGACAAAGCAATGTAGGATATACAGAGAAAATAAATCCTTTCTGACATCTAAAATCAGTTTCGATCAAGGTCTCTAAAACGAACAAGAAAAAGAGGATTTTCGGAGGGCAATTACACTGTATTTATATAGAATAAGTGATTTATGAGCAATCTAATTTCTTGTTCGTTTAAAACAGTGAAATGTCAGCTGCAAAAGATCGCACCAGAAACAGCACTCTCTCTGCCTGTCATAGACGTTCAGGAAAGGCTGAATGAAGTCATGGTGATCAATAATAAAAGTTGTAGGACAAGAAACAAAAGATAGTGAAAACTTAAGATTTTTAAGGCTAAAACTCAAATTCATTCTACAAATTAAGGCAAATGAAAATTCAGGACGTTAAAGTGCTAGAGGTGTAAAAAAATACAAAAATGCACATGAGCAAAAAGTTTTAGAAATGGAGCAAACAGAATAAAAGCCATGCCTATAGTGCAGAAGAGGGATGCAGGAACACTTGCTTAGATATACAAAAAAATCACAAAAAGGTGTATGTTACAAAAGAACATGTAAACATGTACATCAATTTCCCTTCGCGATCAATAGTCTTATCTATAAACATGAAACAGAGTGAGGAATCAGAAATTAGCATGCATAAAAACAGCAATTCTGTCAGTGAGCCCTAAATGAATTAATAGCAACTATGGTTTCATGGAGGGCTTCTCAGATAGTTGGGCATTTAGGTAAACTGCCAGGTGAAAGGACTTGTAAACATATTTTGTTAAAGCAAGTCAGTTTTTTCCGCAACACATAAAATACATTTTTCCAAGAAAGTTTAGCCTTTGTCACTAATGAAACCACTAAATAAAGACATAAATATAGAAATCTTAAGATTTGTTTTATTTAATGTTGGTAGCAGGATGAACTGTCAGGTTGAGCTAAGGGTATATTTTGTCGCAGAGTTGCTATAAGATGTTAACAGTGAAAAGGTATTTAGAAATGAGTTATTTCAAGATGAAAATTTTCAGAATTATTGCAAATCTAGCAGGATAGAGAAAGCACAGAAAACTGGCAGTTAGATTGATCAGATTAGTATTAAAAGTCATTTAGCAAAGGGAATAAGAAGAGTGACAAACTAGTATACTTTAGATCTTTTTTTCTGAACCAGGGAAAATCTGATCATGTTTCCTTATAGCAATAATAAAAAAAAATATTTTATATATTACCATTAAAGGTGGTGTCACGCCCTCTGCAGCCAGAGGGCGCTCCTTCTCTGTCCTGTCCCTAATTTCCGGTCTGCTGTCCTTCCTGTCCCTCGTTTGGATGTCCTCAGACCCGCCTAGCACCAGGGCGCCCCACATCCACTCCCTGAGGGCATAGGTTTCTATACGGCATTCCTGAACTCTTTGCACTAATGAGCCCGGGCCTTTTTCCCGTCTCGCCGCTACGCATATGGGTCTTTTTCTGCTCTCCTGCTCCCCACGGTTAGTCCCTTTGGACGTCCGTGACAGGTGGCATCTCAAAGCAATACAGTAGATGTAAAAACAGATAAAAGGACCACAGATTACAAAGTAAATACATATAAGAAAGACAAGCAGTTAGAGGTGCTACCAAAATTAGAAAATGAAGCAGATACAGACACTAAGTCTTCTGAAAAGAAAGGTTCTGAGGTTAGATTTAAATGCACTCAGGATACGTGACTGATATCACTGGGAATACAAATTGAGAGCTCTGGGGTGCAGCTAGAGAAGACCCTGTCACCCACAGAATGTAGATGTTCTTGAGGACAGCTAGAAGACCAGAGTCAGACGGACAAAGGTGGTGGAGTAGACAGATAATAAGCCATATACTGTAGGTACAGAATGAGGATGAGGAATTTGAAGTTGACTCGAAACCTGATAGGTAACCAGTGCAAGGACTTGAAAACAGGTGTCATCATCATTGATAGGATTCTCGCTGTCATATTCTGAACATATTGAAGATTGCTCAGTGTTGATTTAATTTTCCCAGTGAACAGGATGTGCATTTATTAATTCTAGGAAAAAAAAGCCTTTCTTAATTTCTCTAGTTCTTAGTTTCTCTAGTTCCCTTTAAAATAAACTATTATCCCACAATGCAGAGTATTAAATGGCCAGTATTTACACATGATATTTGTGATTTAAAGAAATGAACACAAGCAGCTTTTGGGGATTTAAGTGTTGGCTGAGTTATTGCAGGATAAAAGACTAGAGATGTTGGTAAGAAGAAGACAATTTTGGGAAAGCTAAGGAATACACTGATAACAAGAACACTTCCTAATGGGGTTAGGCATACTTTTGATGAAGATGATGAAGTTAACAGACTGTATGTTTACATAGATACTGAAATGAGGATTGTATTTTAGATTTTGTGCAGTTACTAGTATTGAACTGTGTGTTGGATGCACATGAATTGAAGGAATGGGCAAACATAGCTGATGCGGATCCACAGAGCCAGCATATTAAGATGTTTATAATTAGAGGTAATTTGTTTAAATAACTAGGTATGGATACTGATGTGCAAGAGAGGTGAAAAGGCCAGCACTATAAAATATTTTATTCTCAGTGAGATGCTGTCATTTCATAGTGGGTTTCTAACACTGTGTATAGTTCCATCTATTTCTAATCTCTTTATCCAGTACAGAGGATTTGGAGCCTATCCCAGTAAGCAACAGACAAAAGGCAGAATACACCCTGGATATAGCGCCAGTCCATCACAGGACAGACAGACACAAACACACACACACCAGGGCCAGTTTTCCCATAAACCAATTAACTTACCAGTATGTTTTGGAGTGCGAGAGGGAGTCATATCACACATATGGAGAAAAACCATGTAACCCAGAGAGAACATGCAAACCCCACACACACAGGATGGCAGGAATTGAATCTAGGACCCCAGTGCTCCAAGATAGCAATGCTAACCACTTTGCCACCATTATAAATGGATGGATATCTTAGTTATCGTTCTAGTTCACAGGTTTGCATGCATAATTTAATTTTGAAAGGCGCTGAGGCATCAGGTACTACTGTTGTATTTATGAAAAAGAAACAAAACAAAAAGCATACTAACAACTGTGTCATCCTACTCTTTAGTTAATACAATTTATTATTTATAAACAGTTAACATTGTTAGCAAAATATTTTGAATTATATTTAACCCTATTTCTTCTTTAGTTTTGTATTTAACTTATTATATGATAGTCAGATTTAATGTATATTTGAACAATGAAAATATATTTTTACAAGATGCGGGGGAAAGTGCAACAACTTATTACAGTGCTAAATGTAATATTGATTGCTAATAGTTTATGCTAACACCTAACTTTCTTAATTAGGTGTAATTAAAACAGTGAACTAAGTGTAACATACCATTCAGAAATACAATCGAGAATAGTTTTGTGGTGTTTGTATGGATGAAACGTTTCTAAAATGTATAACGTAACAAAATTAAAGACGATTAAATTCTGTAATCTTTCCACTTGTAATGTCATTAGACAGAACAAGAAGTTTCTGCTTTGTCTAAGGATGGTATCAAAAAGTAGTCTAAGTGGTGAGAAAGCTGTGCTTAATGATAATTAAGTGACTTAAAAGTAAAAAGAGATGCTTCATATTGCTTGATTAATTTTAAAAACTAAGTTATAAATGCAGACGCGATCGCTGCCATAAGCGCTCCAGGCAGTAGAACGTTCGTTCTGTACTGCTAAGCTCCGCGCCTCCTCCCTCTCTCGGTGCCGCGCCCCTCTCTGACGGAGCGCAGTGGGCGGTACGCTATTTTCAGAGCCTCTGATTGGGAAAAAAAGACCTGCTGATGAGTTTCACACAACAGGAAGAGAAAAGAATGGGATTTTTTCTCTTCGAAAAGTGTGTTGTCTTTATGAAATGTGTGTATTTTAAACGTTTAATTAAGAAGTAAAAACCTTACAGCGTACACAGAGATTCTGAGCTGATCACGAGGAAGAAAAATCTCCCATTTTTCGCGCATAAAAAGTGGTTTTTAACTCTCGTAACCCATTTTTATAGGTTTTAAAGTCGTGCAATGTCTAAGTTAAGCAGGAACACATCATTATATCTCATTTTTTATTTCTTTAAAAAAAAATTTAAAAATCGTTTGCCCAGCCTACTAAAAACAACATATAAAACTACTTTATGTAAGTACTTTTATAATGTATCTTTGTTTCAGGATATATTGATTATTGTCTTTAATTTGAACTTTGCAAGTGTTTACAGGAAATGTTAAAATGAGTATGTCAGATTTTTCCCAAAAGATCTTTGATGCAGGGATTATTTATGAACAAATTGGGTAAGTAGATTTAAAGAAGTAGGACTACAGATGAAGCTAATGTTTTCATCAAATACACCATAAGTCCTTGCCGCAGTGTAGCAGTCTATTGTTGTGATGCATGGGTTGGCATTTTTTTTACCCGCACCCGACCCGATTTAAAATGATAAAAGTACTGACCCGAAGCAGGTCTGAACTTGCTCCATTAAAACTTACACCAAACAATATCTGAACATTTATTTGATCAAGATTTATTGAAACAGCATATCTAGTTTCCTTGTTTTAAACGGATACCGTGGACAGCAACGGTCACCAATAAAGAGGTTCTGGAGCGCATCAAGCGAGAAATTTTGCTTGAGGGAAAGTTCACCAGACTCCGGCTCACTTTTTTTGGTCACGTGATGCGATCAGATTCATTGGAGAAAGCAATGATGCTTTGAATGGTCAGTGGAACAAGAAGACGAGGCCGCCAAAGAACGCGGTGGCTCGATGCCATCAAAATGGACTCTGGTATAGAACAGCTGAAAGGGAAAGTCGAAGACTGGAAAGCGTGGCGAGAGATGGCCTATAGAATCGCCAAGAGTCGGATCCGACTGACAGGATAACATCATCAAAGTAGCCTAGTCATTTTTGTGAAGTTCTTCACAATTGATAACATAACCTTTGCTTTTTTCTATTGTTGTGCTGACTAGCTCACCAAACTTCTCCCACCTGGCTCTTTTGATCTCTCTTCTTTATTTTTCTCTCACTGTTTCATGAGTTGTGTCCTGATCTGGAGTTGTGTCATTATGTTTTTTTTTCTTTGTAATACACTGTTGTTTGTTTGGTTATGTTTTCTCCCACTTTGCCTTTTGATATAACCATATGGGACTTAAATATCGTAAAACTTCAGTTTTAAAACTTAAAATCACTTTAATTTAAGATACAAATGATCAGTTTTCTGCAACATTTTGCTTTTGGGCATATCTCAACCCGCACCTGCCCAACCTGATCTAAAATCTTTTTTTTTTAACTAGTCAACCCACGCATTACTAGTTGTCATGAGTGCATGGTTACGCTGTTTACGTTGTGATATGTGAGTGTGGTTCGACCGTTGCACTTATTATTGTTGGTAATGTTTAGTACTTACTTTGGAATATCTTTCTTTGAGTTTAAAAGTTCAAAGTGTAATTTAAAGAAGCAGTCATAGCAGAAGGGTTATCATGGATCATTGGCTCAAATCTGGGACTCTGAAATGCAAATATAGCTATGATAGTTCAAGTTTAAGTTCAAGTTCAAGTTTATTGTCATTACACTCATATACATGGTATATGGTATAACGAGGTGCTATTTAGCTAGCTCTCGGACATAAGTAGTGCAAGAGAAAAAAAACAACAACAATACAATTGTGTAGCAAAAGAAAGACAGAGGTTGACACAGGCAGTGTGCAAAAAACAACAGACAATGTGCAAAAAACAACAACAGGCAATGTGCAAAACAACAAAAAGGTAACAGGTTATGTGCAAAAATATTAATCAACAGAATAAAATAAAGGGATAGAAATTATGGAGAGTGAGCTTTTGACATGTATGGTAGAAGTAGATTTTCAATGTGTGTTTGGGTTTTTGTAAGAAAGAAAGAAAGGAAGAAGGCACTGTGAGGTTCAGATCATAGGTGAGAGTGAGAGTGAGAGAGAGAGAGGCTGGGAATTTAACAGTTTGATAGTGCGGGGGTAAAAACTGTCTCTGAGTCTGGTAGTCCGGGCCCGAATGCTCCAGTACCGTTTTCCAGATGGTAGCAGATCATAAAGTCTGTAGCTGGGGTGTGTGGGGTCTTTGATAATGCTTAGAGCTTTCCTTAGGCACTGTCTGTCATAAATGTCCTGGATAGATGGGAGGGTAACCCCAGTGATGGACTGGGCAGTTTTTACCACCCGCTGTAGGGCTTTGCGGTCAGCAGCACTGCAGTTGCCATACCACACTGTGATGCAGCCTGTCAGTGTGCTTTCTGTAGTGCATCTGTAAAAGTTAGTGAGGATCTGGGGACATATCTTAGCCTTCTTCAACCATCTTAGGAAGTACAGGCGCTGTTGTGCTTTCTTGATCAGACAGGTGGTGTTGAGAGATCATGTGAGGTCCTCGGTGATATGGACACCAAGGAATTTAAAGTTACTGACCCTTTCCACTTTAGTCCCGTTGATGTGGATAGGGGCATGTCCGGTTTGCAGTTTCCTGAGATCAACGATCAGCTCCTTGGTTTGGCTGACGTTGAGGGTGAGGTTGTTGTCATCACACCATGTTGTAAGGAGATTGACCTCCTCCCTGTAGGCCCTCTCATCATTGTCTGTGATCAGACCTACAACTGTGGTGTCATCGGCAAACTTGATGATGGAGTTGGTGTTGTGTTTGGCCTTACAGTCGTGGGTATAGAGGGAGTAGAGCAATGGACTAACCACATACCCCTGGGGGACCCCAGTGTTCAGAGTTAGTGTGCCGGAGGTGTGGTTTCCAAGCCTGACAGCCTGAGGTCTGCCTGTCAGAATGTCCCGAATCCAGTTGCAGAGTGTGGTGTTGAGACCCAGTGCACTGAGTTTCTTGACTCGTTTCTCTGGGATGATAGTGTTAAAAGCTGAACTGAAGTCGATGAATAGTATTCTTGTGTATGTGTTCTTTTTGTCCAAATGGGATAGGGCCTTGTGTGTGGCAATGGAGATTGCGTCGTCTGTGGATCTGTTGGACAGGTAGGCAAACTGGTACGGGTCCACTGTGTTTGGGATGGTGTCCTTAATGTGCTTCATGACCAGGCCCTTGAAGCACTTCATGATGACAGGTGTTAGTGCCACTGGTAGTCATTAAGACATGTCACTGTGGTTTTCTTTGGTATTGGGATGATGGTGGTTGTCTTGAAGCAGGTGGGGACTACGGCTTGGGCCAGAGGCATGTTGAAAATGTCTGTGAATACACCCGCCAGTTGATTGGCGCAGGCTCTGAGGACGCGACTGGGTATGCCGTCGGGTCCTGCAGCCTTGCGTGTGTTCACTTTTAGCAGAGATCTCCTCACCTCATCTGCAGACAGTCAAATCAGTGATAGTGATAGCGCAAGTGCGAGTAAGATGCAGAATAGAAGTGAAAATGCAAGAGAGGTAATTTGTGAACCATACCAGCAGTGCTGTTATTCTAATTACAACAGTTTGATAAATGCGATGTGCAAGGAATCAGAAGGTGTGCTTGATTTGATGTCTTCGTCTATTCCAGAACATGAGACTAAAGTTGTCCAGCTTGGATCCAGATATCACTTCTCTGATTGCTCAAAAAAAGCAGCTCCATTCTTGACATTAACTTTTTAAGTAATAAAAACATTTGCAAAATATGCAGTTATGTTTGTAAAATATTAGTACTTTTAATAAAATGTAATTCAATATCAGTTATTTTTAGTACATTAATAGGTCATGATTTTTACAGGGTAAGAAGTGGACGTAGGTATAGGTGGTCAACCGCATCTGTGACTTGGTGTAAGTGCTAGAACTTTGAGAACCACTGGTCTAGACTACTCACAGTGAAGGTAAATAACCATAGTAAATCATTAGGATGATCTATGTTTTACTGCAAGTTTATGTCTCCCAAAACCTTCTGAGGAAGCAAATCAGGTACTATAGGAAAGACTGCTTACCTTGTTAAATTTTAAACTGACCCCAGTCATAATACTATGTAGTTTAGACCCTACTTTACATATAAGGTTTTTGTACACTGGTTGAGGCACTATACTTGAATGCAGGGTGTTAGGTCAAAGTTCTCAATTTCTATGTTGGCTTAAAAACTGTTATATCTTATGTGTATGTTTCTCAGGGTTTCAAAGCCTGTAGGAACAATTGTTGTGTCATACAAATGACAATGTTCAGGTGTCTGTGAAGCAGAAGTCTCTTTATTTCATATGCATATGGAAGTCCGGCTTGCAACCACCAGACTTAAAAATAAGTAGCTTAAGATGGTCTTTTATACCTTAAAACTAACAAGTTACTATGACACATTCTAAACAAATGATAAGACAGCAACACATGCCATTAATTATATCTAAGTTGCAGACTAGACAACAGTTAGATCTTTTCACATTCTGGGCGTACAGCCAGCTTGCCAAATACAAACCCTTTATCACACTGACCAAGGAAAGGCAGCATCTTTATATAATTGGGCACAATGCAAACGTCAAGCCACTACACTGCATAGTTTGCAAAAATACAAAAACAAAAAATGATATTATTATTTCACTTCCCAGGTGTCTTTCTTATCTCTTCATTCCCCCCTTAGAACCATATTGTTCTACCAATCATGTTCTGCCATTAGATAAGAGATGTAGAAACCTTTCCCATGTAATCATTTTTGACATCCGTTATCTCTTCAGGGTGTACTATCAGCACGGAAGCAGCAGCTCTAGTCTACATGTTTTTCAAGCAGGATATTAACAATATAATAATCACAAATGATACCAGACCCACAAATATGTATTGAACCAGACAGCCTCCACATGTTCCTAGCACAGACTGCAGCCACGCACCAATGCCCCATTCATCTGGATTATAATTATGATATAAATGTGCTGTGCTAAGTCATTAATGTGTTCAGAATTGTCTGGAATACAGTACTGCAAAGTCTTCGCTCACCTAAGCAGCCTATCACCCTAATAGAGGATGGCCTAAAACTGTAATTATAGCGGGGAGCATATGGTTAGTTCCAGTCTAATACATTTGAGTTATACTCAGACTAAAAGCAGAACTATTTACCCATGCCAATAAACCTAAATAATTCAATTCAATTCAATTCAACTTTATTGTCATTAAACTTACAGAGGTGCATAGTATAATGAAAAGTGTTTCTCATTAGTCACTCGGGTGCAGTATATAAATAGGACAGAAGATAAGACAATAGACAGTTACACAATAGCAATAACAGTAACATGTAATAACATATCATAAATAACATGTAATCAAGTAATCAAAACTGTGCAAAATTCCGCAAACAGAGAAAATATAACAGGACAAAAACAGTGAAAGGTAATTCTTGAAACAGTGCAAAAATAGTATGGTTGAAAATAGTATGGTTAATTAATAAATATTAAATATTATTATGCCTGTTACAGTTTTACTGGGCTATCGAGGGGACAGTACAATTTCTGCTTACATGTATGTGTAGTGGTGTAGGAGTACAGTCGTTGTGGGTACAGGAAGACGTTAGGAGAGATCATAATATGGTGGAAGGGAGTGGGGGCGTCACCAACTTGACAGCTCTGGGTAAGAAGCTATTTTGGAGTCTAGTTGTGTGCGACTGGAGTGACCGGAACCTTCTGCCAGATGGTAGGGGAACAAACAAGTTATGACTGGGGTGAGTGGGGTCAGACATAATTTTGGTGGCTTTTCTCAGACTCCTGGTGTTGTATATTTCCTGGATGGATGGTAAGGCACTGTCGATGATGTGTGGGCAGTTTTGACCACCGGCTGTAGTGCCTTACGGTCGGATGCGGTGCAGTTGCCGTACCAGACTGTGATGCAGCTGGTCAGTATGCTCTCCACCGTACATCTGTAGAAGCTGGTGAGGATCAGTGGATGTAGGTGTATTTTCTTCAGCCTTCTCAGGAAGTACAGCTGCTGTTGTGCCTTCTTGATGAGACTGGAGGTGTTCAGATTCCATGTAAGGTTCTTAGAGATGTGAACACCTAGGAATTTGAAGTTATTCACCATCTCCACTGCAGACCCTTCTATGTAGATGGGGGAGTGAACTTTTCCTTGTCTTCTAAAGTCAACAATCAGCTCTTTGGTTTTGCTGATGTTGAGACATAGGTTGTTGGTCCGGCACCGGTCTGCAACTTGTTTTATCTCCTCCCTGTAGGCAGTCTCATCATTGTCAGTGATCAGGCCCACGACAGTGGTAACATCAGCATACTTGATGGTGGTGTTTGTGCTGAACTTAGGAGTACAGTCGTGGGTGAACAGGGAGTAAAGCAGTGGGCTGAGCACACAGCCTTGAGGGGCACCGGTGTTAAGGGTGAGTGTGTTGGAGGTGAGGTTGCCAATCCTGACAGTCTGGGGTCTGCTGGTGGGGAAGTCTAGGATCCAGCTCCAGAGGGTTGTATCTAAACCTAGAGCCCTGAGTTTGGTAGAAAGTTTTATGGGTATGATGGTGTTAAATGCTGAGCTAAAGACAATGAACAGCATTCTTGTATAGGTGTTCCTTTTATCCAGGTGGGTTAGTGTGGTGTGTAAAGCTATAGAGATTGCATCCTCTGTGGAGCGGTTTGTGCGATAGGCAAACTGGAGAGGATCCAGTGTTTTTGGAATGCTGGCTTTAATGTGTGGAATAAATAGTTTTTCAAAGCACTTCATTAAGATGGGGGTGAGTGCAATAGGGTGGTAGCCGTTTAGGCATGTGGGGGCTGATTTTTCCAGTACTGGCACGATGGTGGTCGTCTTGAAGCAGCTAATTACAGTGGCCTGGGCCAAGGACATGTTGAAGATGTCGGTACAAACATCAACTATCTGCCAGGCACATGTTCTGAGTACCAGGCCAGAGATACCATCAGGTCCAGCAGCTTTATGTGTGTTCACTCTATTTAGTGATTTCCAGACATTTAGCTTGGATAGTGTGGGGGGTTGGGTGGTAGGGGAGTCGGTGGTCCAGGTGGTTGGTTCAGGGTTTTGAGTTTCGAAGCGTGCGTGGAAGGTGTTAAGCTTGTTTGGAAGAGAGGGTTCAATAGCGCTTACAGGGCTTTTTTTGCTCTTGTAGCTTGTGATTGTATTTATGTCTTGCCATATGCGTCGTGGGTTAGTGTTGGTGTTGTTGTAACAGAAGGAATAGGGTTCTTGATCCCGAGATGAAGTAAAACAGATGAGTTTATTGCATGCAAGGAACAATAAAGCCGAAGCTTGTTTCCCGCAAGAAACAACAAAACCGAAGTATTGTTCATCGTACTGGTACAAACTTTTGGGTTATATAGTGTTTTCTTCTCCGTTTCTGACGTCACTTGGTCTGATGGTAAAGAGGGGGGTTCATGGTATTCGGCCAGTTTACGATGTTCTGGACAAATGGTCAGTTTAAGATTACACCCAGGGGGGTTCCTAGCTTGCATTTGCAATCATTATCAGTTAACCCCCTTTCCTGCCATAAACCCCAGCTTGTGACTTAGAAGTCTAAACCCCCTACAGAAAGGATTCAATTCAAACCCCCGTCTTCACATCTTTCTTCGTTCCCCCCTTATAAAATATGGCATACGTAAGTGTAGCCTTTTTTTATACATACAATGTCAGGGCAGATCTTTCCTTTCTTGGCGAACAGATATGTATTGCCATGACATTGTACGTTCCACGGTTATAGCAAGATGTGATACATATTTTTGTGCACGTGATGATTACAATTATACATATAAACAATACTATTCCTACAAATAAACACTGTAAAAAGGTTCCACCCCAGGCCCCAAACACAGACTTTACCCAAGATCCAATTCCCCAATTTTCAGTATAATAGTCCTGATATTTCTGTCCCTCATTGTAAATGTGTTGGGCCAGATCTGAGATGTGCTCAGAATTATCAGGAATATATGTGCAGAATTCAGTGCCAATTACTGCACAAGTTCCTCCTTGGGCCGCCAGTACATAATCTAAAGCTAGTCAGTTCTGCATGGCCACTGTTCTGAGGGCTACCATCTCATCACTAACAGCCTTCAGACTAGATGAGGTAGAATTTGCTAATTCTTCTAAAGTCGAGGCCATTTGAATTAACTCTCGACTCAGAAAGTTCATGCCGGCTTGTGGAAATATTATACCTAAATAATATTCCCAATCAGCCAGTTTTCTTTGTGGTCTGTGGTTAGGTCCGAAGGGGCTGTGGGTTTGAACACGGATATGAGGAACCACATATCCTAAATAACATGAGCCAGACCACTGGGCTGGCAACCATGGGTAGGCTCGTTTTCCACAAATGAAGTATGTTCCGTTTGGCGCTCCCCATGCCTCTGAAAATAAGAAGCTTATACTGAATTGTGGGGTGTGCCGATCCCATCCTGGAATTTGGAAGGTAAAGGTGGATATATTTGCAGCGATGGTAAGGTTGCAATGACTCCATCCAACCAAGTGCAGACCATTAGTGTGCTGAAAACATGTTTCCCTCACATTCCTTATTTAGAGTCAGGTATGGTCGTGTATGGCATCTGTTATATTTAGGAGTGTAAGAGCCTGTGAAACTCGTGGGCTCTAAGCCTCGCTCCTGTAGATATTGTAATGTTGTGCAGGTTAAAGTCGTGTTATGGCAACCCCCATAGTTTGTCATATTAAAATCTCCTAAATTATCCCTCCAAATGATCATGCCTATGACTTCCTCGAGACGCCAAGGAATGGCCCCCATAGGAAGTCCTCCCTGTACATATTTGGGTAATGTGGCACACACCCAGCAGGCACTTTGGTTGGTTTTCTTAGCTGTCAGATAGGAGAAGCCTAAAAAGGAATTAATTCCATGTTCTCCTTTGTGGGAGTGATGATCATTAATCCCTGTGGAACATAGTCCTACAGTAACCATTAACGTTATTAAAAGAAATGATTTCATTCTGAGTCTGCAACTGGGGATGAGGCTCGTTGGCAGTGTGACGCGTGGATCCAGCGATCTTTTCCTTCCACTCGAACCGCAGACTCGGTTGTCAACAGGATCTGGTAGGGTCCGTCCCACCTGGGCTGGAGAACCTATGAAGGAAATTTCCTGATCCACACCCACTCTCCTGGGATGAGGTTGTGCCCTCCTTCAGGTGGTGGTCCCCATGCCTCCATGACCTGCTCGCGGGCTCCTTGGGTGGCCTCTGTCAGGAACTTGCAATAATACAAAGGAATGGTTGATCCATCTGAGGAAACCCCAGTCTCCGCACCTGTAAGAGAGCTTGTTTCAAATTATTACAGGTGGCTTTTGCTGCGGGAACCAAGGCAATCTTGTCCTTGTACTGCACTCCCCCCTTAAGCAGATCTGTTAAGAGTTGTGCTCACCCTGTAAAAACATTGCACCCAGACCATGTTAAAATTTCACAATGCTAGACACAAAAGGGCCTTATCATAACTGCTTCTATTAGACACTCTAAAGCTGAAGCAACTCAGACTTGTGGGTTTCCTCGTCAGGGGAAGCACTCAGAATACCATCAACATATTGAGTGATCACAGTCAGTTCAAGCCACGTGATACCCTTTTCTGGATAGTCATTCTCTGTAATGCATAATATTCCAACCCAATAGATCTGGAATAAAACCACCCATTAAAATCTGGTTCTCGGCAAGTAAAACTTGCTGTCCCAATACTCCTGTGGCCTCCTGCCGTCTTCCCATATACATTAATCTATAGCACTGCATAACTGTTGAGCAGAGGTGGCGCTGTGTGTTACTTTAGTTTCCTGACTCCCATGTCACATGGTCTGTGATTGAAACCTGTAAAACTGGTTTAATTCATCACAGCCAGCACTCTTGAGGTGTGAGGGTCTTCTGCTCAGAATGAAACGCTAAAATGTTTGTGTATATTTTAATGGTAGTGGGGGCAGGGTGTGTGGGAACAGGTTTGGTTGAAATTGCATTGGAGATCTATGTTCTTCACACCTGAAACATTTTCTCTGAAATCATTTTCTTCGCAGTTTAACCGATCTTGTTACAGCATGTTACAGTTTACTATTATTAACCATATTAATTTTAAGTGCTTAATGTAAAATCTTGTAAAAATATATTTTCATTGTTCAAATATACATTAAGTCTGACTATCATATAATAAGTTAAATACAAAACTAAAGAAAAAATAGGGTTTGCATACGGTAATATGTTTATGTTACGCGATTAAAAAATAAATAAATAAAAATGAAAAGTCCAGCACCAGCTGGATTCAAACACACAACCTGCCAGTTGGTAGTCACGCACCTAGACCAGTAGGCTACAAGACAGCTCACATGAACAGGCAGGCGAAACAACCCTACACAGCCCTGTCGCAGTACACGGATATAATCATACCGTTATTAAATTCTTTAGATACGCGATTCCATATTATATTCCCTTTTAATCAAATTCTAAAAGTATGGTTGTTGACTCCGGTATCACGTTAGTTAAAGACTTCGAAGCTTACAATGTTTAGGGAGAAATGGAATACCGGTGTGTATTTTTCCAAGTATACAGCTTGTCCAAAGTCATCCATTATTAATACTATTAGTAATATCTTCAGTAAAGGCTTTGATGCATAAATATTTCTGATAAAGGTAGGTTGTGTACTTTTGTCCAACTGAGCAATCTTGCTTTCATAAAATATACCAACATTTTAATCACTGATTATTAACATGCTGTAATACACAGTTCAAAATTAAAGGCTCAAATGCTGTAAATGAGAGGTTAAGCTCCCCCTGGCAGTTTTACAAGGCGACGCCGGATAGTTTCCGGCAGAGCGTCAAATGATATGTGACACCACGTGATACCGCGTGACACCGCGACACGCCCACCGGGGTATGCCGCGAAATACCTCATCCATTTTGAATGGCTGCATCTGTATCTTTTCTTCCGGGTTTTTGTTTTCCCCGTAAACACACTTTTAAGTCACATCCCAATTTCTTTTTTCTTTTTTTCCATGTATCTGCCACCACTGGTGCCGGCCGTGTGTGAGGTAACAGCTCATACAGTAAGGGGATGCTTTCACTTGAAAAACCTGTGCATTCCTGCACTCATTCAGCCAAGGGCGTCTGTTACCTCCAGATCTAAATGCCTCTCAGAGACTTTAGAGAGGACTTACACCACACTGTTCACAGGTAAGGAACGAGACCTTGAAAACCCCCTTTCTTGATCAGTAATTCACCATACCCAGAACGCCAGCATCACTGCTTTTGCCCCGGGGTGGACTTACGCACTGAGCTCAATCAGGGCGATTCTCGGGTCTCAAGAACTTTTAAATCCTGCTACTTAATGCTTTGATCTTTTATTATGAGGTGTGTTTATGTTAGTGTCGTGCGTGTGTATATGTATTTCACAAACAAGGAAAACACCAAAAACATACATACATATATATCTCTTCTACTCCTGTTTCCTTTTAAAACAAAAAAACCATGCCACGCTAATCCGTGCACGATCAAGGCATAGCTAATCTCAGGACCCCGGGTGCAATTAAGGCCCACACCAATCCTGGATTATACGTGCATTTAATGTTCCACTCAGCTCCAGAACCCCGGGCGCAATTAAGGCCCACACCGATCCTGAGCCTCAGAACTCCGGGCGCAATTAAGGCCCACACCAGTCCTGAATTACGTGCATTTAATGCACCACTCAGCTCCAGAACCCCGGGCGCAATTAAGGCCCACACCGATCCTGAGCCTCAGAACTCCGGGCGCAATTAAGGCCCAAACCAGTTCTGACCTTCAGAACTCCGGGCGCAATTAAGGCCCACACCAGTCCTGAACTACGTGCATTTAATGCACCACTTGCTCTAGAACCCCGGGCGCAATTAAGGCCCACACCGATCCTGAGCCTCAGAACTCCGGGCGCAATTAAGGCCCAAACCAGTTCTGACCTTCAGAACTCCGAGCGTAATTAAGGCCCACACCAGTCTTGAACTTCGCGGTGAGGGTCCAAAACCCGTTCAAAAACTCCAGGCGCAATTAAGGCATACACCAGCTTCGAACACTTGTACACAATACCGCGGACCGCCTGCCAGACCAAATTCTTGGTTTACAGCAAACAACCCATTACATACACTGGTGTCTTCTCCGGGCCAGAGGAATTCAGGAACTCACGTTTACTCTGTCATCTCGGGCGATTCTCGCAGGGAGCAGAGACTTCCCAATTGGTCAGAGAGAGTCGGGACTTTTTTTTTAAAAAGAGGAGTCCTTACCTCTTAGTAATGTGAGCGCTGACCGTCTCTCCTGCCGATAGGAAGTTCTGCGCCTTCTGGAGCATCCTGCCGACTACGCCAAATTTGTTGTAACAGAACGAATAAGGTTCTTGATCCCGAGATGAAGTAAAACAGATGAGTTTATTGCATGCAAGGAACAATAAAGCCGAAGTCTTGTTTCCCGCAAGAAACAACAAAACCGAAGTATTTTTCACCGTACTGGTACAAACTTTTGGGTTATATAGTATTTTCTTCTCCATTTCTGACGTCACTCGGTCTGATGGTAAAGAGGGGGGTTCATGGTATTTGGCCAGTTTACGATGTTCTGGACAAATGGTCAGTTTAAGATTACACCCAGGGGGGTTCCTAGCTTGCATCTGCAATCCTTATCAGTTAACCCCCTTTCCTGCCATAAACCCCAGCTTGTGACTTAGAAGTCAAAACCCCCTACAGAAAGGATTAAATTCAAACCCCCGTCTTCACATCTTTCTTCAGTGTTGTAGTGGTGTTCTATCTGGGATTTGTACTGTTTCTTGGCAGATTTTATGCTAGCTCCTAATTTTTTCCTAGCCCCTATCAGTTCTTCCACATTACCAAATTTGAAGGCTGCATCACGGGCTTTGAGCAGGGAGCGGATCTCTGTGATCATCCAAGGTTTTTGATTCGGGAGTTTGCGTATCTTTTTAACACTCACCACATCATCAGCACATTTGCTGATATAGCTAGTGACTGCTGATGCATACATATCAATATCGGTGTGGGATCCATGGGAGGCTGCATCTTTGAACACACTCCAGTCTGTGCACTCAAAACAGTCCTGAAGCATTGATTCTGCCTCTTTGGTCCATGTTTTTACAGTTATAGCTGGAGCCTTGGTGCGTTTGAGAAGTCGTCTGTAGGCTGGGAGTAGGAACAGGGAGATGTGGTCCAAGAGGGGGGGTGAGGTACTGCTTTGTAAGCACCGGGTACATTAGTATAAACAAGGTCAAGTGTGTTGTTTCCTCTGGTGGGGCAGTCAACGTGTTGGTTGTAGCTAGGCAGGAGTGATTTCAGATTTCCCTGATTAAAATTGACTGCAATAATAAAAACACCATCAGGGTTTACTAATAGCTTTGGACAGCGTTTTGACTGCTTCCTTAGCATTAGCGTTAGGAGGTATGTATACAGCAGTAATAATGACCGACGTGAATTCCCTAGGTAGGTAGAAGGGTCGGCATTTTACCATTAAATATTCTAAGTCGGGTGAGCAGTGGATCGCGATTTCTGTAGTATCTCTGCACCATGCTTGGTTGACATAAATACACAGACCTCCTCCTTTATTTTTACCAGAGGCGGCTGTTCTGTCCGGTATGTTGTTGTGAAGCCACGTTTCCGTAAACACAAGAGTGCAGCAGTCTTTTATTTCCTGGCAAGTAGTGAGCCTGAGTTTTATTTCGTCCAGTTTGTTATCTAGGGACCGTAAGTTAGCGAGGAACAGGCTGGGTATAGGTGGTCTGTTGCGCTGTTCTTTTAGTCTTATTTGCAGCCCGGCTCTCTTACCGCGTTTCTGTTTGCGCTCGCACCGCTTGCGCCGTCTCCTCTCCCGGCAGTCACGGTCAGGTGGCTCTGCGGCTTCCGGGTCTGCGGTGTAGAGGATCGACGAGCTGATGTAATCAAGGTCAAGCCAACTAAAGGAGAAATCCCTGCAGTTGGTTCTGATGTCCAGTAATGTTTTCCGGTCGTAGGAGAAGTAAGCTTTAGTGTTTTGTGTAAATAACATGACAAAAAACATAAGAATAACGAACAAAAAGCACCATTGTTTAAGAGCTAATGAAGCCACTGCGTCCATGCGTGCCACCATCTTGAAAGCTAATATGGTGGCGCACATGGACAAATAATTACCTCTTTCAAAGGAGATTACTCCCATGAGCATCTTGTATAGCAATACAAACCTAACAGCTCTGATTATTACTTGTGGCTGATAGATATGACAACACAGAAACACAGAAACATTAACAACATAATTATTTATGTTCACTCAGTCTCCAGTGCAGTGGCTCAGTGGCAGTGCGATGCGTAGATCCAGTGATCTCATCCTGTCACTCGGATGGCTAAGTCAGTAGTCAGTATCACTTGATATAGTCCCTCCCCAGCGGGGTTGTAACATCTGGCAGAGTATATCTTCCTCAACCACACCCACTTGCCAGGTATCAGGTCATGTCTTCCCTCTACTGGAGGTCCCCAAGCCTCCAGCACCTGTTCTGCAGCCCCATCCACCGCTTCAATTAACAACCTACAATACTACAATAGAGAATTAGATAGCAAATTCAACGATCCCTTAGCCAGATTTGGCCCTCCACTAAGTTTCATTGGTTGGCCCGTGACGATATCAAACAGGCTCAGTTACACAGCCCGCAGGCTACACAGGATAGCAAACAGAGCATCTACCCATGGTGTTCCTTCAGTCTGATGTTTTGTCGATCTTTCAGAGTTCTTTTCCTTCATTTCACTGTTCCTGTAGACAGAGGGTGATGGGTGCAATGAAGGTCCCATCTCACCCCGAACAGCACAGCCACTGCCTGACACACCTTCCCTGTGAAGTGTATCCCTTGATCATAATAAAAGTGGCAGGGCAGTGCCCACCGAGGGCTTATCTCTATTATCAAGTCTTTTTACCTCCCATTAGCAGTGCTTGCACTTTTGCATACATGCTTTGCAAGTTATTAAATTAAATCTGTCTCCGCTTTCCATAAAATTAGGAAAGCATAGTTGTACATTCTTGGTAACATCAGGTTTTAACCCACTCAAGTAAGTTTGTTTCATTACTGTGGAAGTATTCTCATTCACTTCCTTTTCATCGGCTAACCCCGAGGATACTATCCATAAAGTTATAAACCTTACTGTAAAATCTGAAACATCCTCACTTTCCATCTGCTGACATGCTGTTACTTTTCTCCAATCAGTTTTTGGTGGGTAATGCTCTTTCAATAATCTCCACACTAATTCCCACCCTTCACCCAGATTCTCTCTTAAGGCGTTCTATTTCTTCCTTTGCTTTTTATTTTTCTGCATTTATAATTTCGTTTCGTTCAGCCATTGCTTTTAGCTTTTCTGTCAGGGATTTTTGCATCTTATCCCATCCCGTTTTCTCTATGATATTCTGTTGAATTCTCCAATATTCCTCTAAAATAAAACCTTTCTCTGTTTATTTTCAGCCCATTGTTCATATACTTTTCTACAGTCCTGTTCAGACCAAATTCCGTCTGACAGTCCATATTTCTTTTTAGGTTTCACTTTGCATTCATCTAATTTCTTTTTTTCTCTGACACCCAGTCAGACACCTCTACTAATTTTTCATCACACCAAACCAATTTCTCGTCTCCCACTCGCCCCGCAGAATCCCCCAGTCGAGACAGCCTGACAAACTATCAAAATTCGGAACACGGACCAGGTTCCAAATCCTGGCTTTAATAACACATTTTAATCGAATTACCACCCCTTGGCTCTTCTGCGAGTACAGTTTGAGTTACTACTGTCAGCAGTACTGCAGTCGTGTACCAGGATACAACACCAGGATTTTTTTGCGTACCGGGAGCACTTTTAGGAACAGACTGCTCCAGCTACGGTGTTCAAGGGAATGTTTCCGCAGGTCTTTCCACCCAGAGGCTGTCAGGGTGTATAACTCTGCCCTAGCCTAGGACTGTTAGTAGGCTGGGCAAACAATTTTTACTTTTTTTTTTAAGGAAATAAAAATGAGATATATCGATGTGTTCCTGCTTAACTTAGACATTGCACGACTTTAAAACCTATAAAAAAAAGTTTCGAGAGTTAAAAACCACTTTTTATGCGCAACAAATGGGTGATTTTTCTTCCTCGTGATCAGCTCAGAATCTTTGTGTACGCTGTAAGGTTTTTACTTGTTAATTAAACGTTTAAAATACATGAATTTCATAAAGACAACAAACGTTTCGAAGAGAAAAAACCCCATTCTTTTCTCTTCCTGTTGTGTGAAACTGATCAGCAGGTCTTTTTTTCCCAATCAGAGGCTATGAAAATAGCGTACCGCCCACTGCGCTCCATCAGAGAGGGGCACGGCACCGAGAGAGGGAGGAGGCACGGAGCTCAGCAGTACAGAACGAACGTTCTGCTGCCTGGAGCGCTGATGGCAGCAATCGCGTCTGCAGTTACAACTTAGTTTTTAAAATTAATCAAGCAATATGAAACATCTCTTTTTACTTTTAAGTCACTTAATTATCATTAAGCACAGCTTTCTCACCACTTAGACTACTTTTTGATACCATCCTTAGACAAAGCAGAAAGTTGTTGTTCTGTCTAATGACATTACAAGTGGAAATACAGATTTTAATAGTCTTTAATTTTGTTATGTTATACATTTTAGAAACGTTTCATCCATACAAACACCACAAAACTATTCTCGATTGTATTTCTAAATGGTATGTTAAACTTAGTTCACTGTTTTAAATACATCTAATTAAGAAAGTTAGGTGTTAGCATAAACTATTAGCAATCAATATTATTAAATTTAGCACTGTAATAAGTTGTTGCACATTTTGTAAAAATATATTTTCATTGTTCAAATATACATTAAATCTGACTATCATATAATAAGTTAAATACAAAACTAAAGAAAAAATAGGGTTAAATATAATTCAAAATATTTTGCTAACAATGTTAACTGTTTATGAATAATAACATTTATTAACTAAGGAGTAGGATGGCACAGTTGTTAGTATGCTTTTTGTTTTGTTTCTTTTTCATAAATACAACAGTAGTACCTGATGTCTCAGTGGCTTTCAAAATTAAATTATGCATGCAAACCTGTGAACTAGAAAGATAACTAAGATATCCATCTATTTCAAATGGTGGCTAAGTGGTTAGCATTGCTCTCTTGCAGCACTGGGGTCCTAGGTTCAATTCCTGCCATCCTGTGTGTGTGCATGTTCTCTCTGGTTTTTCTCCATATGTGTGATATGACTCCCTCTCGCGCTTCAAAACATACTGGTAAGGTAATTGGTTTATGGGAAAACTGGCCCTGGTGTGTGTGTGTTTGTGTCTGTCTGTCCTGTGATGGACTGGCGCTATGACCAGGGTATATTTTGCCTTCTGTCCGTTCCTTACTGGGATAGGCTCCAAATCCTCTGTACTGGATAAAGAGATTAGAAATGGATGGAAGTAAAGGCAATGTGTGGATGGACCATGAAATGGCAGCATCTCACTGAGAATAAAATATTTTATAGTGCTGGCTTAAGGAAACAGCCTTTCCACCTCTCTTGCACATCAGTATCCATACCTAGTTATTTAAACAAATTGCCGCTAATTATAAACAACTTAATATGCTGACTCTGTGGATCTGCATCAGCTGTGTTTGCCCATTCCTTCAATTCATGTGCATCCAACACACAGTTCAATGCTAGCAACTACACAAAATCTAAAACACAATCCTCATTTCAGTATCTATGTAAACATACAGTCTGTTAACTTCATAATATTCATCAAAAGTATGCCTAACCCCATTAGAAAGTGTTCTTGTTATCAGTGTATTCCTCAGCTCTCCCAAAATTATCTTCTTCTTACTAACATCTCTAGTCTTTTATCCTGCAATAACTCAGCCAACACTTAAATCCCCAAAAGCTGCTTGTGTTAATTTCTTTAAATCACAAATATCATGTGTAAATACTGTCCATGTGATACTCTGCATTGTGGAATAATAGTTTATTTTAAAGGGAACTAGAGAAATTAAGAAAGTGTTTTTTTCTAGAATTAATAAATGCACATCCTGTTCACTGGGGAAATTAAATCCACACTGAGCAATCTTCAACTTTGTTCAGAATATGACAGCGAGAATCCTATCAGGGATGCATTACACCTGTTTTCAAGTCCTTGCACTGGTTACCTATCGGGTTTCGAGTCAACTTCAAAATCCTCATCCTCGTTCCTACAGTATATGGCTTATCTGTCTACTCCCCACTTTTGTCCATCTGACTCTGGTCTTCTAGCTGTCCTCAAGAACATCTACATTCTGTGGGTGACAGGGTCTTATCTAGCTGCACCCCAGAACTCTCAATTTGTATTACCAGTGATATCAGTCATGTACCCTGAGTGCATTTAAATTTAACCTCAGAACCTTTCTTTTCAGAAGACAGTGTCTGTATCTGCTTCATTTTCTAATTTTGGTAGCACCTCTAACTGCTTGTCTTTCTTATATGTATTTACTTTGTAATCTGTGGTCCTCTTATTTGTTTTTACATCTACTGTATTGCTTTGAGATGCCACTTTTAAAGGTGATATATAAAATACATTTTTTTATTATTGTTATAGAGAAACTGGTCCCTGGTTCAGAAAAAAAGATATAAAGTATACTAGTTTGTCACTCTTCTCATTCCCTTTGCTAAATGACTTTTCATACTAATCTGATCAAACTGCCTGTTTTCTGTACTTTCTCTATCCTGCTATATTTGCAATTATTCTGAAAATTTTCTTCTTGAAATAACTCATTTCTAAATACCTTTTTTCACTATTACCATCTTGCAGCAACTCTGCAACAAAATATACACTTAGCGCAACCTGACAGTTCATTCTGCTACTAACATTGAATAAAAAAATCTTAAGATTTCTAAATTTATGTCTTTATTTAGTGGTTTCATTAGAAGGCTAAACCTTCTTGGAAAAATGTATTTTATGTGTTGCTGAAAAAACTGACTTGCTTTAACAAAATATGTTTACAAATCCTTTCACCTGGCAATTTACCTGAATGCCCAACTATCTGAGAAGCCCTCCATGAAACCATGGTTGCTATTAATTCATTTAGGGCTCACTGACAGAACTGCTGTTTTTTATGCATGTTAATTTTCTGATTCCTCAATCTGTTTTATGTTTATAGATAAGACTTTATTGATTGCAAAGGGAAACTGATGTACATGTTCATGTACATGATGAACATGTTTGCATGTTCTTTTGTAACATACACCTTTTTGTGATTTTTTTGTATATCTAAGCAAGTGTTCCTGCATCCCTCTTCTGCACTATAGTCGTGGCTTTTTTCTGTTTGCTTATTTCAAAGCAACACCTGCTCCATTTCTAAAACTTTTTACACCTCTAGCACTTTAACGTCCTGAATTTTCATTTGCCTTAATTTGTAGAATGAATTTGAGTTTTAGCCTTAAAAAGCTTAAGTTTTCACTATCTTTTGTTTCTTGTCCTACAACTGTTATTATTGATCACCGAATTATTGTACTTGACATGACTTCATTCACCCTTTTCTGAAGTCTATGACAGGCAGAGAGAGTGCTGTTTCTGGTGCGATCTTTTGCAGCTGACATTTCACTGTTTTAAGCGAACAAGAAATTAGATTGCTCATAAATCACTTATTCTATATAAACACAGCGTAATTGCCCTCCGAATATCCTCTTTTTCTTGTTCGTTTTAGAGACCTTGATCAAAACTGATTTTAGATGTCAGAAAGGATTTATTTTCTCTGTATTTCCTACATTGCTTTGTCGAGATTTTAACTTTATATTTAGGCTCAGATTTCAACTATAGATCGTACACTAATTAAAAGCAGAAAATACTGATGTTTTGCTCCCTCTTACCACAAAAAATGTTTGTAGCTGAGATTAACTTTATTTCGTACGCGTAGCTACTGTGATTCGGACACGGAACAGTTAAAGATGGCGACAAATCAGGCACCCAGAGTGGGGGGGGGAGGGGGGGGCATTTTCTCGCCTCCGTAACTGAAATGCCAAATAGGAGTGGCTTAAGCGACATACACAGTCGTGTAACTGACAGTTTGAGGTAGCCTATCGTGTAAATTTCGCTTTGTTGCTGATAGGTTAAGCTTTCGAAACTCTGCCCCAAAGTCATGTGACTGATTTTTCGCCCTGTTTTGTTGGTTAACGCAATGATCACAAGCACCACCATGGTAACTGGGATGTGTACTTTTTAATTCCGTTTGAATTATAACTGTACGTACTGTCTTCATATTTGGCCAGGGCTTTAAAGAGAAGGCGCGCCAAAAAAATTCCAAAAAAAAGTTTGTAAAAATACAAAAACAAAAAATGATATTATCTCACTTCCCAGGTGTCTCTCTTATCTCTTCACAATGGATGGAATATAAAGACAGGTTTTGCTGAGCTGTAGCGATCTGAAACACAGTGATCAAAGAAATTGTCTGACATATATTAGTTAATGAAGTGCCTGGTTGATATGAATCATCAGGCAAGAAAACACAGAAAAGGGGAGAGATATGAGGAAGGGGGACATGAGGAGAGAGGAGAAGCATGTGCCAGACAAGAGGATCATGTTCAGCACCCAAAAACCAAGACACCTTAACAGACTAGTACAGAGCACTAGAGACAGCCCGATATTCACTTTATGCTGCATCTCAAACCACAGTGATTTTATAGCACTCAGATAAACCAGTACAAAGCACTAGAAGGCAGGAAATGATAAATGTTCACTCAACTAAATAAACTTGTATTTAGTGTTTCTCTTTCTATTATTGTCATTGTTAAAAAAAAACACCTTAATGTAGCATTTAATCCATTTTTAAATGTACAACAGCATTTATGTTGCAGTTAAACTTGAGATTGTAGAGAATAAAGATATTTTATCTCTGTAGAGAATAAAGATATCTTCCCAAATTCTTTTAAAGTCTTCCCAAAGTAATAATTATCATAATTGCTTACATTATATAGCACTTTTTCTGGACACTCAAAGCACTTTACAGGTAATGGTGACCCCCTCCACCACCACCAACATGCAGCTTCCACCGGGATGATGCAATGGCAGCCATAGTGCACAAGAACACTCATCGTACATCAGCTTTCAGTGAGGGGGAGAGCAGAGTAATGAAGCCAATTCCTACATGGGGATTATTAGGAGGCCATGACTGGTAAGGGTAAATGGGAAATTTGGCCAGGACACTGGGGTTACATCCCCACTCTTTTCAAGAAAGACCCTGGGATTTTTAATGACCACAGGGAGCAGGACCTCGGTTTCATGTCTCCGCCAAAGGACGGCGCCTGTTTACAGTATAGGGTCCCCGTCAACTGGCCCCACTAACACCTCTTCCAGCAGCAACCTTAGTTTTTCCCAGGAGGTCTCCCATCCAGGTACTGACCAGGTTCACAGATGCTTAGCTTCAGTGGGTTGCCAGTTCTGAGTTGCAGAGTGATATGGCTGCTGGCTGCTGGTTAACACCCAGCGACAAGAAGACCTCGATTCTGACTTTACACAATTGATACAAATCAATTCTGAGTATTTTATACAATTATTTAGTCTGAATGATGGATTTTTCTCAGTGTTTTAGACATGTTAAGTACCATAACTCGACAAACAGTTAAACTTCCAGTAAAGAATCCCGTTGCTACATCATACAAGTCTTTCCCATGTAGTGTGCTCTCATGAGGCACCAGTTCTGTAGGGTTTTGGGCATTTACTGGGACAATTATCAAGTGTAGCAGTAAGTCACAAAATGATTCTTTTAATGGCCTTAGAATCCAACCATGTGTAGGGAAAACCGGTTCAGGGACGCCAAATATGTAATCATAGTGGCTCTCTGAAGGCACCAGTTCTGTAGGGTTTGGGCATTTACTGAGACAATTATTAATTGTAGCAGTAAATCACAAAGTTGATTCTTTTGATGGCTTTAGAATCCAACCATGCGACATAACTCAAACAACGCGCACACACAGGTACTAATACATGAGGATACATTTATTAAGACATAGAATATGCATGTAAACCTAACAGATCTTATCGAGAGGGTTAGCAGAATACAAAGGTATATATTCAATCAGTTACAAAGTGTTACACATATCAAGAGGACATACGTTCAGTATATCATTCATTAAGACCGTTTCATAAATGAACTTGGTTATAACTTCTATATTAGATACTCAAACAAGTACATAACTCTTAGGAATTAAATTGATATCAACTGGTTGGGATAACAATTGAATTCTCGAGCTGTAATGCATTGAAGTTGAATACTCATCCAATCTTTGGGGATTCAGATCTCCTGCGGGCACAAAGAAACAGTTGCAGCTGTTGCTATCCAATCCGCGCTCTCTGGCTCCGTGCCAGGCTGTGCTGTGCGGCTTGCGACGGTGCGCTGCTGATGCTCATTGTTGGCTTTAACTAGCAAAGTTTGTGCACAGGAGAAAAGATGACTGTGGGTCCCAGCAAGTCAGGAAGAGGACCGGTTCGTTCCTGATGAAGAGCTAGTTCTGAATAGTGATTCAGCTGTCCACAGTTCCGACCTGTTCACGAGGCCTGCTGCTGGTTACTCTCTGGCAACCTCCACTCTAGACTCTTAGAACAATGGAAGGTTCTGGCACTCGGACACACTGGCCGTTCCGTGGTTGTCCGGGCTGAGTCTCAGGATGGTCAGGAGGCGCGCTGCGAGAATGTCCTACCCTTGGGAGCCTTCTGCTCCTGGGCCGTCCTGCCCTGGAATTCTCCTTTGAATTCCCTTTAGAACAGTCCACAGAATCCTCTCCAGAATCTTATTGAATCTCTCTGAATCTCCCTTTCTGAATCTGAATCTGAATCTGAATCTCACAGGCTCTCTGTGTTGCCTGTTTTTACCTGGAGGAACTTCAGCTCATTGATTGGCTGAAAGTTCCATGGGCATCAGAGTCCCACGTGGGTTACTCGGCCCTACCGGTCCCTGATTGGTTGATCAAGGTGAGATATGAGTCACTTACTCCTGACACTTAGTAATGCAGTCCAGATGTCCAACTGGCACTCCCTAAACAGATAGGCGCCAATGGATGACCATTGATCATGATAGCCAGGCTTAGCTAAGTGCATCCCCCTTTGGGAGCTGTCCTTATCAAAAGAAAACATCTTGCATGAATAGTTTCTCTGTGGCTGCACCACAGAGATGAACAGAGAAATGGGGCCTCATTTGGGAAGCTCAGAAACACTTAATTCTGCCTTATTATTAAGCCTCGCTGCTACATATCCCCCCTTTTTGAAGGCCACGAGGTCCCGAGGCATTGTTGCCTTCAAAACAAAACAGAGTTAAGTGATGTCCCTTGCCATTAGAACATTAATCTTAAATGTCTACATTACTCCTCGAGAATTCATACCGGAACCAGCATTGGATACAAACAGGATGAATAACATCTGGAGTATGTATAAACACGGTAGGAGACATTATCTCAGTCTAGGAATTACACATGAGGAAGTTCACTATCAATATCTGATACCTCTGTAGTAGATATTTGGGGAGAAGTCACTTCCTTTCTTTTGACATGCTACCTTTGACTCATTCATGCTACCCAGAGTACATCTTGATGTGAGACTACATCATTCAGAGTACACTGTCAGTCATGATCCAGCTACCTGGCAGTAGTGTTACAATAACAACAGTTCCTGTTCCCAGCCCCCGATAAACCACAACACCTGTGTTGGGTATCTGCTAGGGTGGTTTGGAGGTTTGGTCCATTAAAGCAAACTAAACCTGTACCTCTTCAGGGCATACTGTTTCTTGGATTTCTATCCAATTCAATAGTGTGGCACCTGAAGGCATCCACGACCTCAAGTTTGGTCTTATATTGTCTGGTTCCAGACCGTACAGTGTTAAGTTACCATGCTGTACTATGGCCTCCTCGGGAAAACTATTGGTTAGGTAGCTGCATTGTGGTAGCTGTATCATACCTGTCACATGTCACAGTGTCTGTTAAATGTGGTGTGCTGACCAGCCATTTACTTCCCACCTGCTCTTCATGGGGTTCATTAACCTCCCTCTGCTCGTTAGTAGCTTTACACCCTTCATTGGTGAATCGTTTAGACACAGCCAATGGATAGCTTTGGTAGCCATACTCATCTCAAGATTTGGAACCGAATTCAATCTTGGATTGCCTTCTGGGTGAGCTATGAGCGATGGGGTTAATGTCACGCACTCCTCTACTGAGAAGAGTGGAATCAAGTGGGTTGGGATTTGTGCCGTGGTTAGACTGGCTACAGTGGCACTAAACTCCCGTAACAGGTCTTGTATCAACATTCTGGCCTGTTGCACACAAGCATAAAACCCACTGTATAACACCAACAATCATGTCCACTGGTTGGGGAATAAGATTTAACCCTGTTGCATAGGAAATTGCCTGTAGGGTTTTCCCTAAGCTTTCCAACTTTTGCTGCTGTCGATACAGTCTGTCACTACCCTCTGGCATCTCTGACCCCTGCCTTCTTGGGGCAGTCAGGGTGAGAGTGCCAGTAGCACACAAACCTACCAGAAATAGCAAATGCACAACAGTGGTGGCAGCAATCAGTCCTCCCAAAAGTCTTTTCGGGTGGCTGATCCCAGTCATCTCCTTCTGAGTGACTGTTGCCTTTCTAAGCTGGCGCAGCATGTACATGGTGTCTTTCTCAGTATGCCCTGTGGCATCTTGGGCACCAACATCCTGGAAATCTGGGGAGATCTGACGCAGCGGCTGATGCTGCTCATCCGTTTCCAGGGCATCTGCTTTTTCGATTTGTTCATGCCTGTGTTCTAGGAACCCTGCAGGGGGCGGTGCAGCGGTGGAGCATGCCTGACCCTCGGCTGAGTGGTCATCTGGAGCACCTGAGTGATCTGGGATTGTTACCCTATTCTCACTGTTCAGGTCCACCCTGCACACTTCCTGATTGAGGAATCCTTCTATCGGCATGTTTACAATTGTTCGGTGGGGGTAGGTGTAGGACACCTGCTCGCTCCCCCCTTGCCTCCCTAGGGGTTCAGGGAGCTGCCCCAGCACTGGGATAGCTAGTTCACTGTCTTTGAACTCACTATCACTCACCAGGCCCATGTCAGTGCAGGCGGGGATTCTGACACCCCTCTTTGCGATGTTCTGCACTGGCAGGCGGGTGGCTTAACCATCCAGCTCCAGTCTGGCTGAACAACTGTTGGTCAGACTCAGACTGACAAACTGAGCTGGTGGCTGTAAGAAAACCGGCTCGGCTTTCATTCCCTGTCCCTTCCTGGGGACTGGGTGTGTTGGCAACCCTGCCCTTGAGGCAGGAACAATCAGGTCAGTCTCACTCACTACCTGGTAGTTGTGAGAAATAATATTACCTGACTGCAGGTTCCCTGGGTCACAGCAGAGGGAATCGGCATCTGGGATCAGGTGTGTCTACAGCGCAGTAGTCTCAGCGTCCAGCTGGACCTCCTGTCTAACCTGTGAATGTTGCACCAGGGGCACCTGGCGGTGGCCCTGCGACAGCTGCTCAAGCAGATCCTCACTAATAGAGGACCTGTCAGGGCTAAGGGTGAGGGCTTCATCACCAACCTGCTCTCCTGCCATCTGGATCCCTTCCACCACTGCAGGGTGGTGGTCCTGACCCCTCTTGGGTGCCAGGGTGCACAGGGAAAGCTCCTTTTCATCGCCAGGTGGGGAGATCTGCTCCTCTTTAGGGACGTAAAAGGTGTATGCTTTACCTGGTGGATCAGGCGGCTGCTTGGAGCACCGCTCCTGTGGCAGGGAGGCTGTTGTGACCTCAGCCGGGACACGACTTCCCTGTATATCCGGGGAACAAGAAAATATTTTTATTTCTTGTCCAGATGGAACAGAAGGAATCTTCACATAGGCTTCTGTGTTCGGTGGGCACTGTGTGAGCACAGTCTGCCTCTTGGCCCCCCTTTCCTTCTGTACAGAAGGCTTAGGAGCCTTGACCTGTTTCCACACCTTGCCTTTCTGGTGATCCACCAAAGGTTCCTCTCTGAGTCGCATGCCCTTTTCTTTTTCTATCCCGTTTGAGCTTGCCGTGTGACATCAAACACCTTTCAACCTCAGTGTCAATCAGTGTCTCACTGGGTAAGACATCTCCCATGGCAGCCTTGAGGTAAAAGCTTCTTGCTTTTCCTCTGTGTTTTACTGCCTGCTCTGTGACTTCAGGTGTGGAGTCAGCACTCACTTGGGAGTGGCTGAATTCATCCAGGCAGGAACCCTTCCGCTCAATCAGATAGACTGAGGGAGGGAGAGGGGGCGGGTCTCCGCCTCCTCCAGTGGATATCAGCTCATTCACGCTTCCGGCAGCCTTGGGGAGCGGTTGTCCCTGTCCTAATAAAGCTTGTTCAAGCCTGGCCAGGCGGGCGGCTACTGAATCCTTTTGTTCAGCTTTTTCTAGCCCTTTCCCTCCCCCCGTGTTCTCATGGCACTTAGGATGCTGGATGCGGTCCTGTGTGAGTGCATTGGAACGGGGCTTAGCCAGCTCAGGAGCCTGTGCTCCTTCGAGCAGGGGGGAATTAACCAGGGGGGCGAACACAGTCGCTTTAACAGCTTTTTGCTCAGAGCGACTTTGGACATCATACTCCCAGGCTTTCTGCACGAATCTCTTAATATCAGTCATTTTCATGGTCTGTGCATCTGTATGCATTAAGATCATCTTTCTGACTGATGGGTGGAGATTCGCAATGAATAAACCCTTGAAATGTGTGTTCTCTTCGCAACCCTCATCATTTCGCCCTGCAAAATAAGTTCGTCTAAGTCTCTCGTAATATTCGCGAGGGGACTCTGCTCTCTCGTGCTTAATGTTAAGAGCGGCGGCTATCGCAGCAGTCGGGTCAATAAACGCACTGTATTCGTCGATAAGTGCTTGACATAGCTGCTCAAAGTCATTACAGACTTCTTTCATCTGCCTAGCCATCCAGTCATGTACAGGTCTGCTGGTAGTTTTCCTGACCAGAAACACTTTCTCCTGTTCTGTGGCGTTTGGCAGGTACTGCAGGTTATACCTGAGGTCCTGAATATAACTCTCGATATTATTCTCTGACACTGCGGGGTCAAATCTCTCTATGTCCTTCGCTAGCTCTCTCAGAGAATGGAGATTTATTCTACTAGCTTCTCCGCTGACGGAGATATGGAAGAGATCGTGGTCAGACCTGTCGCTGCTAGAGAGAGTGGGTAATAGCGACTCGAATTCAGACCTTTTAGCAACCATCGTTAAAGTATTACTTTTAAGTACGAAATCACAGTTTTACCACAGAAAACCACAAGATCAAGTATGCAATCAACCCGGTAGATCGCAAAAGATCACAAAACAATCAAGCACTGCTTAAAGAGCAAGGGGAACTTTTTTCCTTTCAGCTTTCAGCACACTGTATTGTCGTGTATGAAACCCGCGGCGTTTTATATTGAATTATTACGCTTGGCTGACTCATTTCAGTCTTGCCACGCCCACCCAGGGACGCCAAATAATGTAGGGAAAACCGGTTCAGGGACGCCAAATATGTAATCATAGTGGCTCTCTGAAGGCACCAGTTCTGTAGGGTTTGGGCATTTACTGAGACAATTATTAATTGTAGCAGTAAATCACAAAGTTGATTCTTTTGATGGCTTTAGAATCCAACCATGCGACATAACTCAAACAACGCGCAAACACAGGTACTAATACACGAGGATACATTTATTAAGACATAGAATATGCATGTAAACCTAACAGATCTTATCGAGAGGGTTAGCAGAATACAAAGGTATATATTCAATCAGTTACAAAGTGTTACACATATCAAGAGGACATACGTTCAGTATATCATTCATTAAGACCGTTTCATAAATGAACTTGGTTATAACTTCTATATTAGATACTCAAACAAGTACATAACTCTTAGGAATTAAATTGATATCAACTGGTTGGGGTAACAATTGAATTCTCGAGCTGTAATGCAGTGAAGTTGAATACTCATCCAATCTCTGGGGATTCAGATCTCCTGCAGACACAAAGAAACAGCTGCAGGCTTGTTGCTGTCCAATCCATGCTCTCTGGCTCGGTGGCAAGCAGTGGCTGTGCTGTTATGGCTTGCAACGTGGTGGAGATCCTGTGATGCTCTGCGCTGCTCTCTGAAGACCGGCTAGTTAGTGTTGGCTTTAACTAGCGAAGTTTGTGCACAGGAGAAAAGTTACTGTGGGTCCCAGCAGGTCAGGAAGAGGACCTGTTCGTTCCTGATGAAGCTAGTTCTGAATACTGATTCAGCTGTCCACAGTTCTGACCTGTTCATGAGGTTTGCTGCTGATGCTAACCTCGGGTGGATCCTTTGGTTACTCGTGGCAACCTCCGCTCTGCACTCTTAGAAGAAAGCAAAGTTCTGGCACTCAGGCACACTGGCCGTTATGTGGTGGTCCGGGCTGAGTCTCAGGATGGTCAGGAGGCGCACTGCGAAAATGTCCAGCCCCTGGGAGCCCTTCTGGGCCGTCCTGCCCTGGAATTCTTTCGCACCCCTGGAATTCTTCTTTGAATAGTTCTCCTTCGAACTCTTCTCTGTGTTGCCTGTTTTTACCTGGAGGAACTTCAGCTCGTTTTTTGGCTGAAAGTTTTATGGGCATCAAAGACCCACGTGGTTACTCTGCCCTACCAGTTCCTGATTGGTTGATCAAGGTGAGATATGAGTCACTTACTCCTGACACTTAGGAATGCAGTCCAGATGTCCATCTGGCACTCCCTAGACAATAGGCGCCAATGGATGACCATTGATCATGATAGCCAGGCTTAGCTAAGTGCATCCCCATTTGGGAGCTGTCCCTTATCAAAAGAAACCTTAAATCAGCCTGCATTAATAGCTTCTCTGTGGCTGCACCACAGAGATGAAGAGAGAGATAGGGCCTCATTTGGGAAAGCACAGCAACATTTTATTCTGTCTTTTTAACAAGCATTGCCGCTACACCCACTTCACTTTGCATGTCTCCACTATATTCTCACCAGTGAAGAAGTTAAAGACACTGTTTTTATACATACACACTGACTTGACTGCTCCAGTTTCGTGTCCATTTCTTCTTTTATTTCTGCAGTGACTTCACGGGGAAGCGTGTGTCCAACATGATCTCTGTCCCAGATCTCCTCCTGCTCCCGACTCCTTCTCCCACAGCTGCAATCTCCACTTCAGGTTCTCAATTTCCTTCTTCAGTTGCGCCATTTCACTCCTGAAACTGTCCTGCACACACTGTGTGATTTTAAACATGGACCGCCTCACCAGAATCTGAGAGACGCTGCAGAGATTGTCTTGAAACTCGTCCTCAGAGTTAGACATCCTGTTTCGGAAAACTGACATTCCGTACATGATCAACTTGAGCTAAACCTTCATGATTAACTGAAGCTTATTTTTCCAAAATGTATCCAAACATTCTTTTTTTCAGAATTGAACAGAAATACAAATATATTTCTCTGCTGTTCTACTGAAATCATATGTGGGTGTATATCCATGGCTAGGGTGTGAATTCACACTGGAAGCAGTGGGCGTTACTGACTTACTTGTTGAAGCCCCTCAAGATCTTTGCAAAGGATCAGGATTTTTTTTTAATTCTTTTTCTAAATATTTTATGTCTAGAAAACCAACAACGATGAAGAGGGAAAGATAATGTTAAAGATAATAAAAGAATATATGATTTGAATAAAGCAAGCCCTGTACATACTTGTAGAGCCATTTTTCCTATTATGAATTGGATATAGCGCAAATACTAAATATTTTTTATATTGCAGAGATCTTTGTTGGATATAGCGCAATCTTATTATGAATCTAACATCTCACGCATAAGAAAAGAGTGCATGCAGTGTAGTAGCATGTAGCTGCTCAGTATTTCTTTACAAGCTCAGTATTTCTTTACAAATTCAGTGTTTATTTACAAATGGCAAACTAACCAGTTATGAGCTTTGCTGGATTATTTCATTATTTTTAGATTTTTTAATATTTTGTGCCTTCTTTATTATAATTAAAGATGACAACGATCAGTACAGAAAGCGCTGTGCTAGTAAATATGCTGGTGGAGATTGAAAAAAAATGACTTACTGTAGAACAAAAGTTGGATGTAACTAATATTTTATTAATTTTAGTTTTCTATGTACTGCCTGATGTATTATTTATTTTATGTATTTAGGGTACTTTTTTGCATGGTAAGATTATTTTGTTTTGTTTGCCTCTAATTGTGTTTTTCCCATTATAACAAGTATTAGTATGGCGCACTTTTCAAAAGCGCGAGGTAACACAGGAACACAGCTGTTGGTGTATGGCAGAAATGACGGTATTTTACATTATGCAAGTGTGTGACAGCTCTCCAGCTCTATCTGTTCATTGATATCAGTCATTGATCTTCTGTCTCGCTCTCAACTTGTTTGCAGTCTCACCTCCTGCTGGTCCATTGTCAGAGTGACTGATGAGTCTCAGGACTGTTCTCACCTGTCACCACCCAGTAATACTTCTGCCCTCTCAGTCACAGAGGAGCTCTGGACCAGTCTAAGAGCTGCAGTTTGCAGGTGGCAATTTGAATTCCCCAATTGCAGCTGGCAAGTCATATATCAGATTTTAGACATTTATTCATTTCTGTTTCTAAATTCTTTATTTTCTTAACCTTTGTTTTAATGAAATAGGTATATGGCCTGAGGGTATGAAACCTCATCAACATATAACCTTTGATTTCAATTTGGAATCTAATTTGGCATTAGAACTGATACATATAAATTTTACTGTATTTGTCCAAGGGTTACATGGTGGCACAGTGGTCAGCATTGATGCCTCACAGTGGTGGAGCCCTAGATTTATTTCTTGGGATACTATGTGTGTGGAGTTTGAATGTTCTGCCCATGTTTGTGTGCATTTTCTCCGGGTGCTTTTACTTTCTGGCATCTCATAGTATACATTGTATAAAGATCGCCTATTCTGATCGCCCTATCATCTCATATCGCCGACCACCTAATCTGCGTAACCTCCTTGTTCACAGCTCCCTTGACCGCCCTCAACAACCATCCACACCAGGCACTTTCCCTTGCAACAGAGCTCGCTGTATCACCTGCAAGTACACAGCCACCACCACACTCATTCAAGGCCCCTCAGGACAATTCCGGATCACCCAGACAGCATCTTGTACCTCCAGCAACCTTATTTACTGTATCTCTTGCAGTAAATGCCCAGCCATCTACATTGGAGAAACAGGAAGGAGACTCGGAGACCGCTTCAGAGAACACGTCAGGGCTGTGAAGATTAAAGATCTCTCCAAGCCCATTGTTTCTCATTTCACCTCTGACGGCCACGACCACACTAATCTCTCCGTCTGTGTTCTCAAAGACGGTTTTCCGAACTCATACATCAGAAAGACCACCGAAACTAAAATTATTCTGCAGTTAGGATCACACATTCTCCCTTCCCTTAACGACAGATTACTGTTCTTTTAAATTTTCTCCATTCATTGGAAGTTTCATTTCACACCTCTCTGCACCCATTCTGACTTCACACCTCTCGATTGGCCTCTCTTTCTGTCCCCTGCTCCCGCCTCTCACTCCTCCTCCCTCCCAACCTTTGTTCTCCCGCTACTTTACCTTTGCCTACTGCCCTGTCTCTCTCACACCTGAAGAAGGCTCCACGGCCGAAACGTTGTGTTCTCTTTCTTCTTTTTTTCAGCATGGAATAGACCTATTACTTGTTCCATTGTATAAAGATTACATTTTCCGCTCACTTTTTTTTTCCCTTATCCAAAATTTCATCCAAAAAGTGGCCTTTCTGGAGAGACTTGAGGTACCCCAAATCTATCCTTAATACCTGGGCAAGACAAATCCTCTCATTTCAAAACAACAGCTGTCAGACCTATCTCTCTCTCTTTCTGTGCACTTACTCACCTTTCTATACATTTCTATTAACAGAAGTAGTGATGTTACTGACCTGACAAGGTTTTCTTTGTATCTCAAAATAGAATTCTTAGCTATTTTGGGCACTGTCCTGTAAAGATTAGTTGTTTTGATCATTTCAAGATAAACTGGCTACCAGACTAATTGTCTATACAGTTTTCTCAGTTCTTTTGATCACTGTTTTTCAGTCTCACCTCATCTGTTTTTCTCTCACCTTTGACATTAAACAGATACACACAGAAAGCAAGCCACAGCTCACTAAACAAAACATTGACCTGAGTCTCTCTGCATCTAACTCTCCTGGCCTCACCCACTTCTCTCTCACCTTTGAGTAGAACCAGACACAAACACAACATTCCACAGCTCAATCATCTTGTAGCTAACTGTAGTTTTATCCTTACCATAATTGAAAGTGTGAAAATGTCTAAATTATCAATAAGACTTTATTATAAAAGTACTGTTTTACTTTGAAAAACAAAATACTATAAGGTTTTTTTATAATGAGATGACAAAATAGAATACACAATAGAACAAGGATATTTACAAAAGGTGCCTATAGCCATGCTGTTACCAACAGTAAAAAGCAGTAACCAGAGGCGCTGTACACAGTGCAGTCCTACCTATTATGCTCTGTTTGGGCCTCTTCGTAAAGCAGGTCCTGTCCACAGGAGCACATCACAGTCTGTATACTTCCAGGGAGCGTCATAGCAAATTCCTTCTTTTGTGCAAAATATTTAAGAGACAGTAGTCTTATGAATGAGTTTCAAAAAAACTTTTTTGTGCAACCTGACTATCTTATAGTTTGATTTTAAAATATTGCCACTATTACAGAATTTAGTGCATATCTCGCATATAAATGCAATACATACCCATTAACAGAATGGTGACAGTTTAATTAGTCTTTCATATTCAATCATATCCAATTGAACTGAATGTTGCCATGTACCTTTACCCGGTGGTTTTATCACCAAAAACATTACAGTGGGATGGAACTGTGCCCCTGGGGTCCGCTGTACCTCAGCTGTGCTCTATGGCAGTCTGGAGATCAATGCTGGCAAACCAATTTATCTGCTCAAATGCTCAAACAAGGAAAGAAATCTGTTTCTAGACAATTTGCAATTTGATTAAATACATGCATAATTTAGTGCTGGGTAAACTATTAAGGTGTAAGATGGTCAAGGATCAACAGGAAGTTTTTTTTTTTTTAAATAAGAACATCCAAATCACACAACATGGGCCTCAAACCACGACCCTGAGATTAAGAAGCTCATGCAATACCAACTGAGTCAGTTTTTATTGTCTTTGTTAATCAAGGGGCGGTGTGGTGGCTCTGTGGCTAAGGATCTGTGCCTGTGGCAGGAAAGTTGCCAGGTCGTATCCCATGGCTGGCAGAGGAATCCTACTCCCTTGGGTCCCTGAGCAAGGCCCTTAACCCCAACTGCTCTAGGTGTGCCTAACCCTGCACTCTGACCCCAGGCTTCTCTCCCTGTCTGTGTGTCTCATGGAGAGCAAGTTGCAGTATGCGAAAAAGACATTTCCTAATAAAGTGATAATAAAGTGATCGTATATAAAAGCACCAGAATACAAAATTCAAAATGTAAAAGTATATACAAGTGTACAAAAGGACTAAAAGAAGTAAAATTAAATGTAAGATGTTAAATAATGGATTAAATGATTAATCTACATAATAACAATCCTATAAGAAAGAAAGAAGTTAACAGAAATTAAACAGTTTTTACAATGGTTCACCTGCAGTGTGCTATTTTTTAACAGGCAGTGGCTGAAACACTGGCGGGAGGTTTGATCATCCCTTCTATTGTGAATTTAAAGAAGTATAATGTTATATTAGCCATATACAATTTCTTGCATTAGGAATTCGGCTTTTCGCATACCCCAGCTTTTCTCCATGTTTTCCAAAGTTTCTCCACTTTTCTCCAAGTATAAAAGTTGCCTTTTAATTATGTGGTGATCCAAAGTCTACTGCCACCCACTGTGTCGTTTGTTGATTATTGAAAGCAGAGCAAATGTCAGTAATCACAAAAGATTATGGTTGCGATAAAAAGTGCTCAGTTCTTTCACACAGATGAAGATTAGAATGTATATCATGGGAATATATTCACTCTCCTTTCTAACAAGGAAAGAAATATTTGATCATTGATTGGTCATCAGTTGTTTTGATCCAATAGGTATATTGTGATGTAGTGCCAGGTACCATTGAGGTGTAATATGTACAAGAATGAACTCTTTGTCTACTTAAAACCCCATAGTGCGCCACAGTTACGCAGATAGTTCCAAAACCCTTAAGTTAGTTTATCTAAGAAAAATAACCCTTTTACACCACTCCACAAACTGTCACACATGCAACTGCTTTCAGATATCATCAATATTAAAATCATAGAGTTTGTTTCCACAGCAGTTATTGTATAATAAACCCAATGAATTTATGGAACACTACAAATCACAATACAAACACTCATCCAGCACAGCACGTCAATATCATCAATTTTGACCAGCATAATCAAATCAAAATGCCACAAACCTTATTGCATATGAAATAGGATAATCTCAACCTCAAAGTGCACATTTCAAATCCAAATCTACCAATGCAATATTCACATAAAATAATTATTTTCCCTGATGACGCAGCATACACGATGCGCTCAGATGAATGAACGTCTTGCGTATTTGTCATTTTTAAAGTGAAAACATTATAACAAAGGTAAATATCAGTATACACATTAAATATATATATATACAGTATATATCATAAACCTTCATTCTTGCTGTAAAAAAACGGTCATTCTCATTCTGCACCATTCATTGATAAGATATATAATTTCAAGTACCACAAATTCTTGCAGATTCCTAAAAAAACCGATAGGTTTTCTGTGTTGTTTAGCTTTGTTGATTTGTGCAAATAGTTGTCAGTCTGTGAATTCTGACCATTAGTGATTTAGGGTGCGTCTAAATCCATCAAAATGATGGCCTGAAACCTAATTCAATAGACTAGCTGTTGCTGCACGCATCGCACAGATGCATTTACAGTGGATATAAAGTCTACACACCCTTATTTAATGTGACCTTGCAATCAACAAAATTCAAAAGAAAAACAACTAGATTATTATTAGGAATAATAATAATAATAAATAATTTCAAAATAATTTAAATTAAAAAACCTACAACACCCTGGTTGCATGCGTATGCACACCCCCCAACTAATGATTTGTGGAAGCCCCTTTTGCATTTATTACAGCAGTAAGTCTTTGTGAAGTCTCTATCAACTATGCACACCTGGACTTTGCAATTTTATCCCATTCTTCCTTGCAAAAGTGTTCAAGCTCCTTCAAATTGCCAGGCGATCATCTCCTGTGCACAGCCCTCTTTAGGTCATTTCACAGGTTTTCTATGGGATTGAGGTCTGGGCTCATACTGGGCCATTCCAAGACTTGTATCTTTCTTTTCTGGAGCCATTCCTTGGTTAACTTGGATGTGTGCTTTGGGTGGTTATCACATTGGAAGGAGACATTTCTCTTTATCTTCAGCTTTTTGACAGGCCAGCAGGATTTGTGCCAAAATATCTTGATATTTGGAGCTAGTCATTATCCCATCTGTCTTGGAGAGAGTCCCTGTCCCAGCTGAAGAGAAGCAGCCCCAAAGCATGATGCTGCCACTACCATGCCTCACAGTAGGTATGGTGTTCTTTGGATGATGAGCTGTGTTGTCTTTGAGCTAAACATATCTTTTAGATGTAAGGCCAAAAAGTTCAACTGTTGTCTAATCAGGCCATAAGACATTTTCCCACATGGTTTGGGGTGAATGAATGTATCTTTTTGCAAAATTTAGAAGGACTTGGATGTTCTTTTTTGTGAGAAATCATCCTGATCTTGGCAATGTCCCTTGGGTGGCACATTTTCTCCACTTATTGATGATACATCCAATGCCTTTGATATTCTTTTATACACCTCTCCTGATTGGTACCTTTCAACAATAAGATCCCATAGATGTTTTGTCAGCTCCTTGCGGACCATGTCTGTCCCAGTTGGATGCAACTGCAAAAGTTTCAAGGAAATCCTATAGGAACAGCAGATTTTTGTTTGGGGTAAATCAGAATCACTTTAATTGATGTAAGGTGTATGCTACTTACTTTTTGGATGTGATTTTGAAATGTGATAGGTTAACTCTGGACACAGCTATAGCCCCCATTATAAATGGGTGTGCACATTTATATAACCAGTGTGTTGTAGGTTTTGTAATTTCAATTATTTTTCCTAATAATTATCTATTTGTTTTTCTCTTGAATTTTGTTGGTTGCAAGGTCACATTAAAGATGGAAAATGTCTGGCATGATTTATCTTGATTTCTGGCTTTACATCACATAAACCTGCAATTTCAATAAGGGTGTGTAGACTTTTATATCCACTGTAAATACTGAGAACGCACCTTTACGCACACCTGTGAAAAAGTGTTTTGTGTTACTTTTCCACATACTAACATTGAGATAATGGCAAGCAAAGGGCAGAAAAAGGATAAAAAGATTAGTGTTCCTGAAGTTCTTGAAGACATCTGAAGAGTCAGATGATGCTCCGTCAGGTCCGGAGAGCGCCAATTCTTTCTCGGAGGATGCATTCGATGATGGACTGGATCCACTGTTGGATTTGTAAGTATAAGTGTATTTTCTACACCAGCAATACCTTTATTATTAGTTCTAAGGTTTTTATTTTTGTGTATATCAAAGGTTACCTGTAACGGACTGTAAATAGAAAGTGGTGCTTTTTGAGTCTCACAGGCTACACAGAAGTATAATTTTAGAAAATATTGTTGTTTGTGAAGAATTTCTTTCCTTGTTCTGGAATTGATTGTAAAAATTAAAAAGCGGTCCTTCTGATCTTATGGGCAACATAGAAATAAATTTTGGTTAATATTGTTTATGATGTAAACAATATTCTATATTCCCTTGTGTATTTGGCTGTTAACATCAGAAATGGCTCCTTTTACACAAAAAATATAATTTTCTACATAGTGTACACATAAATATACGTTCACAGTCAACATAGTCTACATGGACGTTACAGTGTACATAGAAATATAATTTTGGCAGTTAACTAAGATCAATTAATTGGCCATATATTCAATTCAATTCAATTTATTTTTAAATAGCGCCTTTCACAACAAGGTTGCCCCAAGGCGCTTAACAATGCAAGTGACCATACATTTTGTCAATACAGAACAGAAGACCAGAAGACATTGGAGGAGAGGAACTAAAAACTCCTTAGTAAAGAGAAAAAAAAATCAAGTGCCCAGCCTGGGCACCATCCGGACATGTGGGGAGGAGAATAGTATAGTTATATGATTTGTTGTATTAGGAATTAGTCTTTCCACATACGCCAACTTGCTCTCCATGAAACACACAGACAGGGAGAGAAGCTCGGGGTCAGAGAATAGGGTCAGCCATTTATACGGCGCCTCTGGAGCAGTTGGGGTTAAGGGCCTTGCTCAGGGGCCCAGCGGAGTAGGATTCTTCTGCCAGCCATGAGATACAAACCGGCAACCTTCCTGCCACAGGCGCAGATCCTTAGTCACTGAGCCACTGCACTGCCCTACTACTACCTGTGAGTTTTTATATTTATATGTTGCATTTTCTACAACAGCACATATCTTGGTTTTAAGAAGGGTCAGTTGTCAATAAAATACAGATAGCAGACCTGTGAGACTTGCAATTACAGGCAGTGTTAGCTCTTATTCCAGGGCCTTGGTTTGTAGCTCAATGATTACACATTCCCACATTCCCAGTGTTCTTTTTTACTTGTAAATAAAATTATAGTCAATAGTGAACTGGCAATAAAATGCAGAGAACAAACCTATGACACATGGAATTTCAGGCAGGCAGTATCAGCAATCTCTCCAGGGGCTTGGGCTTTAGCTTGATGATAACACATTCAGAGTGTTGTACTATTGTCTTAACTTTGCCACCTAGCAGTCAAGGGGAGGTGTGGAGGGTGAAAAGGGAAACTGATGTTATTTTGTCAGGCAGATTGTCTACAATCTCATTTTCTGGTGCTCAGTGATAAAAAAAATAAAGAAAATGTTATTTTTATTTTCTAAATTTGTTTTTAATTCTATATTTTATTTTCATAGAGAACATTGAAGAACCCCCCAGTCCTTCAACAAGTCAGCGCAGCCAGAGTACTGACAGTCCTCAGACAAAGACAGGGTGCCTGATTCCCACCATGCCACCCCAACCTTCTAGAACAATCTTTCCCATAGCCGCCGAGCCTGAGGGCAGGTGGAAGACCGAGAGAGAAGAAGACATGGAACTTGTCCAGTTTCACTTCTGTCCAGCATGGACACCTGGGGCCCAACTGGATACCTCCAAGAAATACCGTCCCCTTCACCTGTTTCAGCTCTTTTTTAGGTTGAGTGTACGGAGCCTTTGTACAAACACCAACAAAAACACTGAAAAGTGAAAGGTATAAAGTTGAGTGGCATCCTGTGTCTATAAAGGACTTGTACCAGTTTATAGGAATTCACATTTTTATGGGGCTTTAACATCTCACAACATGAGAGACTTCTGGAGTTCTCAGGTGCCCTACAATGTTCCTTTCTGTCACTCCATCATGACCCAGTAACTATTTGAGGCCATTTCTTGGAAACTGCACATCAGTGACCCAGAGGAGGACAGGGAAAACAAAAGGAAAAAAGGCACCCTTAATTCAACCCCCTGTCCTGGTTCAAACCCCTCTTAGACTTACATCTGCTGCCCTGTTGGTCTTTCTATCAGCCCTGGTAGAATCTCTCAGTTGATCATCTTCAGGTAGTACATGAAGAGGAAGCCAATGAAAATCACAGTCTACCTCAGGAAAAGGGCTGAGCTACAACTCCTTCATGAACCTCCTCAAGGTACCGTATCTGGGCACGGGGTATCACGTTTACGATTACAGTTTTTACTCCAGCTCAGCCCTTTTCCGTGACTACAGACTGAAATTCTGCATCTGTAGCATGATTAGAGAGAACCGTCTGGGATTTTCCAGCACAAAGGAGAATGCCCTCCCAAAAAGGGCTGAGACAGGGTGCCTGCGCTAGATCAAATGTGATAGCTGCTGTTTACCAAGTTGATGGACACATGCAAGGTGATGATATAGCATCATCCACAAGGCACACACAGGAGACACAGTCCAGTGTCCAGTGCAAGGTAAGGAGGCCTGATGGACTTGGCAGGTGCAGGCTGTGCTTATCCCTGTCCCCTCAAGACCTACAATCAGCACATGGAAGGGGTGGATCTATCAGACACCCTGATCAAGTACTTCAATTTAGCACACAAGGCCAGGAAGTGGTACAAGAAGCTGTTCTTCCATTTCATAGACATTGCTGTGGTGAACAGCTTCTTGCTGCACAAAGAGATGACAGGGCTGCAAAGCTCTTGGGCTCTGACTCACACAGCTTTCAGGGAGGAGCAGTGCAGACAGCTTGCCAGCGTGGGAAAGGTGTTGGACCCCTCTAGGAAGTCCACAACAGGGCACAGGGTGTGTGCTTTATGTGTGGAGAAAAAAAGTGAAAACAGCATGGAGGTGCAAGAAAAGCAATGCTTCATTATATCTCATTGTAGACAGAAATTGTTTCAAGGAGTAACGCCTGTGATTGAAAAAGTAGTACTCCTTTTGTCTTTAGTATGTATTCCATTTTGTTTGTATGTAAATTGCTTGGTTTTCATTTTGTATATTTCATGTTGTATTTTTTCACTTGTAGTTTTAAAAACTTTTAGTAAAAAAAAATAATATTAAAAGGCCTCCATGTTTTTCTTTTTGATATTTTTACACTTTCAAGCAAGTTAGGATAAAATTGCTGTTATCTACTTATGGATTCAAATAATCTATTTAGTGGTTTGATTAGTTTATGCAATTTGTTAGTCCTCCTGCCTCCCCGGTGTTTTCAATGTAACGAGAAAAAGGTTGAGGCCTTTTTTAACACCTTCTTGATCTCTTGTGAACAAAATAATTGAGGCTGGCTGTGGAGTCAGAGAATATGGTAGCCAGTTCATCTTCAAATGATCAAAAGAAGTTACTTTCACAGTGAAAAAAAAGATTTACCTTTACAGATCGAGAAAATCTTTGAAAGGGTAAAACAAATAACTTGTCAGGTCAGTTACATTAGAACTAGCAATAAGGAATAATCTGACATATTGGGTTTGCAATGCTTCAACTAATAAGTAACTGTGCTTGATACGAGACGTGCCAATAAAGAAGAGTGAGTAACTTTATCCCAGACCTGCTGTCTACCTCCTGCACTGATGACTGTAGTAAAACAGAGCACTTTTGTACTGATATCTTCACCCATGCACGCTTCTTAAGTGTTTGAAATGTTTATGGTATCGTCACCTTGTGGCTCTAATGTGGGAAAATAAATGAGTAAATAATAAATCTACAGCAATATCCCATCAAGCTCCATCAAGAGAGCCAGCCAACTTGTTCTTCAACTATGTGCATATTAGAATTTGAGATTTGCAGTGGATGTATTCATGCTCTTATGGCTATCACAGCCAAGTGAGATGGAACCTATGTGGGTTCAGGATGTTCAGTGGGAGCCAAAGTAATCTTCTTTAAAACAAAACTGTAATCCATAATCATAGTTGAGAATGGAGGCCAAAAGTCCAAAAACCCAGGACGAGAACATAACCAAACCAGAACTGTAAACCAAAAGTAAAAGGTAGTCCGAAGTCAGGAAGATACACAAAGAGAAAAAACACTAACCGGGGAAAAATCTCAACAGGTAAACCCAATACTGAGCCATGTGGCTAAGGTTAGTTGTGCTTAAATACATTGAGAGGAGAGGGTGTCAGAAAATAAGCTGTAGGGAAAACCGGTTCAGGGACGCCAAATATGTAATCATAGTGGCTCTCTGAAGGCACCAGTTCTGTAGGATTTGGGCATTTACTGAGACAATTATTAATTGTAGCAGTAAATCACAAAGTTGATTCTTTTGGTGGCTTTAGAATCCAACCATGCGACATAACTCAAACAACGCACACACAGGTACTAATACACGAGGATACATTTATTAATACATAGAATATGCATATAAACCTAACAGATCTTATCGAGAGGGTTATCAGAATACAAAAGGTATATTCGGTCAGTTACAAAGAGTTACACATATCAAGAGGACATACGTTCAGTATATCATTCATTAAGAATGATATAAGAAGATATGAGACCCTTCACATGAATGCCTGAAACAGAACCCAGGATTTTACACTATATTCCCCATTATAAAATGGATAATTCCGGTCCTAAAGTCTGATTGCCCGACATACATTCAAAGAAGTCCAATATTTTCTAATATAGGCACATCCCGGAATTTTGACTTCACTGTGTGATGAAGAAATTTTAAAGACTACTTCTTAGCGTAGATATAAAAGCTTGGATTCCCATGTACAGTATCTTATACACATATCTTTTTCTGTTGTCTTTGTTGATCTCTTGAGGATCCTTGTGATATTTTGAGCTCTCATTGAATGATAAAAGTGTCGCAGTTTAAATCATTTTCATTGTTAGAAATTCTGAAACGTTCTGTTAAAAGCAAGGGAGTTTTTATATCTTTTATATAAGAAAATGCCCGATGAACTAGGGATTGAACAGTTTTTTAGTGTTTGTACAATCGATGGAAATGTTCAAATAAATGTGCTAAAGAAATAAACAAAAAAGTAAGTTATTCCTTTATCATATTGGCTAATAATGTCCCATCCTTGTTAGTTAGATCAACAAAATGCTGTGATGTTACTTTTTGTCGATGAAAAAATAAAGTATTTTTATTTAAAATGATGGTTACAAATAATATGGACCAGCGTAATACTTTGAGTTTACAACTTGTCCAAGGTCATTCATTATTAATACTATTAGTGATATCTTTGGTAAAGACTGACAGCAGGAACATTTCTATTTTTAGCTCAGCTATTGCTACAGTAATTGCTATTGATACTGAGTCTCTGTGTCTACATTGTTTGTGAACTAACCGGTTTCACAGGTTTTTTCAACCCCCAGCCATTGTTGTTTCATCAGTTGTTATCATGTAAAGCGCTTTGAGGAGCCACCTTTAAAGGTGCCATATAAAATAAAGTTTATTATTATTATTAATATTGATCATATTTTTCCTCCCAGAACTTCCCACAGAAGGCAGGGTGAACTTGGTTACAACTTCTACATTAGATACTCAAACAAGTACATAACTCTTAGGAATTAAATTGATATCAACTGGTTGGGATAACAATTGAATTCTCGAGCTGTAATGCATTGAAGTTGAATACTCATCCAATTTTTGGGGATTCAGATCTCCTGCGGGCACAAAGAAACAGTTGCAGGCTGTTGCTGTCCAATCCGCGCTCTCTGGCTCGGTGCCAGGCTGTGCTGTGCGGCTTGCGACGGTGCGCTGCTGATGCTCACTGTTGGCTTTAACTAGCAAAGTTTGTGCACAGGAGAAAAGATGACTGTGGGTCCCAGCAAGTCAGGAAGAGGACCGGTTCGTTCCTGATGAAGAGCTAGTTCTGAATAGTAATTCAGCTGTCCACAGTTCCGACCGGTTCACGAGGCCTGCTGCTGGTTACTCTCTGGCAACCTCCACTCTAGACTCTTAGAACAAAGGAAAGTTCTGGCACTTGGACACACTGGCCGTTCCGTGGTTGTCCGGGCTGAGTCTCAGGATGGTCAGGAGGCGCACTGCGAGAATGTCCTGCCCTTGGGATTCTCCTTTGAATTCCCTTTAGAATTGTTGAATCTGAATCTGAATCTCAATCTCAATCTCTCAGGCTCTCTGTGCTGCCTGTTTTTACCTGGAGGAACTTCAGCTCATTGATTGGTTGAAAGTTCCATGGGCATCAGAGTCCCATGTGGGTTACTCGGCCCTACCAGTCCCTGATTGGTTGATCAAGGTGAGATATGAGTCACTTAGTCCTGACACTTAGTAATGCAGTCCAGATGTCCAACTGGCACTCCCTAGACAGATAGGCACCAATGGATGACCATTGATCATGATAGCCAGGCTTAGCTTAGTGCATCCCCCTTTGGGAGCTGTCCTTATCAAAAGAAAACATCTTGCATGAATGGTTTCTCTGTGGCTGCACCACAGAGATGAACAGAGAAATGGGGCCTCATTTGGGAAGCTCAGAAACACTTAATTCTGCATTATTATTAAGCCTCGCCGCTACAAAGCAAACCGATAGGTTAGCTGATTTAACGTAATCTATGCCTTTTTGTAAGGCTTGACCGGGATGCCAGGGTTGTAACATTACCCCCTCCTAGAGGGATGGCTCCTGACCCTCGAGGGGTGATTTGGGAAGTCACGATGAAAATCCTGGATAAGGGTTGGGTCCAGGATATCTTTTTATTCCCAATCGACAAGGTACTGGAAGGAACCACGTGACCATCGAGTCCAAGATCTTATTTACTATGATGGCAGGGAGTCCATCGATTAACCACAGTGGTCGAGGTCTGGGTTGGGTTCTGGACAGGGTGGACCTGTGGTATGGCTTAAGGAGGGACACATGGAAAGTGGGATGAATTTTAAGGGTAGGAGGTAGTGCTAATTGGTAGGTTACAGGAGTAAGATGCGTGAGGATGCGAAAAAGGGCCAATATATCTAGGAACCAGCTTGTACGATGGTTGCCTTAGGGGAATGTTGCACGTAGAAAGCCAGACAAACTGCCCATGTTGTAGTCGGGGTATAACTCTACGGTACCGGTCAGCTGTCTTCTTCTGATGGTCTGCTGTACGCAGAAAGGTGGTGTTGGCTGTCTTCCAGAGATTGGTGATATATTCCTGAACAGATGGTAATAGAATGTGGGAGGGGATTCCCGGATGAGTGAGGGTTGAAAGCCTAGAGGGCATTGGGTGACATTCCCGTAGCTGAGGTCCATAAGGAGTTATGTGCGTATTTTGCCCATGGAAGTAATGATACACAGTTGTCATGTGTAGTTGATACATATGCTTGTAGAAAACTCTGAAGTTCTTGATTAATGCACTCTGTCTGCCCATTGGATTGCGGGTGGTATCCTGAAGTTAGTGAAAACGAGGCTCCAAGTGCTGCACAGAAAGCCTTCCAGCATTTAGAAATAAACTGGGGACCCCCTATCAGATACTATGTCCTCAGGAATACCATGGAGCCTGAACATATGTGGTACAAACAGGTCCACTAATTCCTGAGCAGAAGGCAACAAGGGTAGTGGTAGTGGTAGAGAAATGAGCTGATTTTGAAAAGCGGTCCAGGACAACCATAATTGTGATGTGACCCTGACTAACCAAAAAATCTGTGATAAAGTCTAAAGAGAGGTGCAACCAGGGACAGGAAGAGGTTGTAGTGGTCCTGTCACTTTCATTTGGGGGAACATTTTCATTTGAGCACAGATGATACAAGTCTTGACATAATCCATAACATCCTCCTTCATTGTAGGCCATCAGAAATCTCTTGAAATAAATTCTAAAGTGCATCATATCCCAGGGTGTCCAGCAAAACGAGAGTCATGTCCCCATTGAGGTACCGAGGATCTAACCAAATCTGTGATGAACAGTTTATCAGTAGGGCACTGGCAAGGTACAGAGTATCCTGCCAGAGCACTCTTGACCACCTCTACAATGTCCCTGCTAGAAACTTACTGGGTGGAATGATGGGTTCAGGGACCTGTTCAACCTCGGAGGGGTCGTGGATGCAGGGTGTCAGCTTTCGTGATCTTGGATCCTGGAGTGTAGGTGATGGGGAAACGGAACCTGAAGAAAAATAGAGACCATCTAGCTTGGCAAGGACACGGTGTTTGGCAGATTGTAGATAGGTCAAGTTCTTATGATCTGTATATATGAGAAATGGGTGTTGGGCTCCCTCATGCCAGTGTCTCCATTCTTCCAAGGCCAGCTTGATTGCCAGGAATTATGATTTTCAACATCATAGTTCATCTCAGTGGTTGATAGTCTTTTTGAAAAGAAAGCACAGGGGTGAAGGATCTGTTTTTCTCCAAAGCATTGTGAAAGGACAGCACCTACATTGTGAAAGGACAGCACCTACTGTACACCATGACCAGATGCATCCACCTCAACCATGAAGGGTAGTGGAGGATCAGGATGTTTCAGAATTGGAGCAGTAGTAAATAAGTGTTTCAGTTGCTGAAATGCTTCTTTGGCTTGAGAGGTCCATTTGCCCTGAGACGGTCTCTTACGAGTTAGCATTGTGATCGGAGAAAGCACAGAGCTGAAATTACAATTAAATCATCGGTAGAATTGGAAAAGCCAAGAAATCACTGTATTTGTTTCAAATTCTGGGTGTCGGCCAGTCCCTTATGGTGGCTACTTTACTAGAATCCTTTTATATTCTATCTGGAGAGAGTATCATAGAAACTGTATCATGGATACGTGAAAAGTACATATCTCAAGTTTGACATAAAGCTTATTCCTTGACCTGGGACACGTTTTCAGAAGTAATCCTGGAGACACCTGAGATCCATCTAATGTTTGCACACGGAGTGGTGGTGTTACCTGAAAAAGCGGAATATTTCATGCATGAGCGATGGACAGTCTACAAAATTCCCCACTGCCCCTGAGTCAACAAAAGCGAGGAGAGAAAAACATTTGTTTCCCCAGTATAACATGGCCGGAATAAAATGTCCAGTAGGAAAATTAGATGGAGGAATATTTTTTACTCACCTTGGACTCCTTTCTGACCAGTGGGCACTTCTGACACTGCTGTAATGCAGGGCAGCCAGCTCCGTAATGCCCTGGGTTCCCACAATATAGACAGCATCCAACTTGTCGACACTTTTCCTTTTATTCGAGAGTAAGCCAAGTGTGAGCAATATTCGTTTGTTCTTCCGGTTCTAGTGACCATGTGTTGGGGGGTTTCAAATCTCAGTGCCCTTGCTTTTCCATGTCTTCGCTGCCTTATCCTGTCCTCTAATTCCATCACCAGTGTAATCACCTCTTCTAAAGTTTTGCCCTTCAATTATTATGCCCTTGTTTTTATTAGGAGATAAGAACTTCATCAGCCTAAGATGTTTCTGCTGCTGCTATATGAAAATCAATTGCATATTCCGCAGTTGTTGTCTGCCTTGTTGAAGGGAAGAGAGACGGGCGGCAAGGTCTTCTACTGTAGATGGATGGTTGAATACTACCTTTAATTTTATTTCAAAGAGATCCTAGTCTTGAACTTGGGTGCCTCCTGTTCCAACAGAGAAGTAGCCCATTGTAGTGCATGGCCAGTCAGCAAAGAAATTACAAAAGCTACTTTTTCATGTAACATGGGAAAGTTCTCCGAATGCAATTTAAAAAACTGAGAGCATTGTGCTAAAAAACTTCTGCACTTGGTGGGGTTGCCATCAAACTGGTTTGGCACTGTTATAGGAACAGGGCGACTGGTGGGCATTACTGAAGGTGTAGGTGGTGCGGATGGGGTTGTTATTGATGCAGCAGGAATGGCTGGCATGTCTGACAGGTGCCCCAAGATTTTTTTGTACAGGCACCTGTAACTGGGTTAATGCTTGAGAATGTTGAGCCAATACTGTAAGGATTTCCTCCTGTTCTGCGGGATCCATGTTAGCGGCTAAGTATTCTTTTACAATAGAGGCTATCACAGCCGAGTGAGATGGACCCTATGCGAATTCAGAGGTTCAGTGGGAGCCAAAGTAATCTTCTTTAAAACAAAACTGTAATCCATAATCGTAGTTGAGAAATGAGGCCAGAAGTCCAAAAACCCAGGAGAAGTACGTAACCAAACCAGAACCATAAGCCAAGAATCTATGTCAGAAAGTAAAAGATAGTCCAAAGCCAGGAAGGTACACAAGGAGAAATGTGACAACCTATCTCTTTCCAATATTTTTTCTGGTGCAGTTACAGATGCAGCTATGTCATCGCGCATCATGACATGCGATGACGTGCAATACTGCGGTACGTGATTGGTTGATCGACAGGGGCACTCATGGTGCATTGGTCGGTCGTAGAAATATTTAAATGTCTTTACTGTGCCCATTTTAGTATTGAATATTTATATGGAATTTTATCACTGAAGGGAAATCTTAGTAGCTGAGCATAAATAGAATAGGAGCATAACGAGTGTGAAAGCCATAAACGATATTAATTTTAGAACATAAACATACAGTATTACAGTATATGGCTGGTCTCGATACTTTAAAGAAAAAATACACACGAGTATTCCATTTCTCCCTAAACATTTTAAGCATCAAAGTCTTTAACTAACGTGAAATAATGTGTATAAAAAGTGGTAGTTTTAAGCTTTTCTGCTAATATAATATGGAATCGTGTATCTAAAGAAATTAATAACGATATAATTATATTCATATACTGCAACACAATAGTACACGCTGTACAATGTCTGTTGATACTGTATGTGTAGGACTGTTTCACCTCTTCTCATGTGACCTGGTCCTGTGGTCTACATGCCTGACTTCTGAACCACACGTTGGGTGTTCAAATCTAGCCGGTGCTATGACTTTTCTGTTAACAAACATTTCTTTGAAAAAATAAAATAGCAATATTATGGACAATTAATTGACTTTTTATATTTCTAAATATCACAACATGTTCGAATTTAAGTCATTTTTAATAACAATGAATAGCACCTTCTTTCCTTCTGATAACGGTCCCTGCTTCTGCTTCCTGCTTCAATTGTGTGTGTGTGTGTGGGGGGGGATCTCTTTAGATCTACCTTCAGATTAAAAAGGTTATTAATCATATCTTCGTGTCGCATCTTCCCAGTGTAGCTGATCTTTTGCTGCCTGGGTAAACTATCACTAAGCTTTAGCGAACTTAACATTTCTATTATCAACAAATTGTAAATACGACGTTTACATTGGCATTATTAATTTTTCACTTGAGCGTATGGAGGATTGTCAGCTGTCACTGAAAGCAGACCCCCCCACCTTAGGCTGCGCAAACGATCTTTTACATTTTTATAGAGAAATGGAGGCTGTACAGTATGCATTACAATTGTAACATTGCCATAGCCGGCACAGGGACGCCAAATTAAATGTAGCGTAGTGTGCTCTCTGAAGGCACCAGTTCTGTAGGGTTTGGGCATTTACTGGGACAATTATTAATAGTAGCAGTAAATCACAAAATTGATTCTTTTGATGGCTTAAGAATCCAACCATGCAACATAACTCAAACAACGCACACACACAGGTACTAATACACAAGAATACATTTATTAATGCATAGAATATGCATGTAAAACTAACAGATCTTATCGAGAGGGTTATCAGAATACAAAAGGTATATATTCAGTCAGTTACAAAGAGTTACACATATCAAGAGGACATAGGTTCAGTATATCATTCATTTAGACCGTTTCGTAAATGCACTTGGTTATAACTTCTACATTAGATACTCAAAACAAGTATATATTCAAGTACATAACTATTAGGAATTAAATAGATATCAACTGGTTGGGATAACAATTGAATTCTCGAGCTGTAATGCATTGAAGTTGAATACTCATCCAATCTCTGGGGATTCAGATCTCCTGCGGGCACAAAGAAACAGTTGCAGGCTGTTGCTGTCCAATCCGGGCTCTCTGGCTCGGTGCCAGGCTGTGTTGTGCGGCTTGTGACGGTGCGCTGCTGATGCTCACTGACCGGCTAGTTAGTGTTGGCTTTAACTAGCAAAGTTTGCGCACAGGAGAAAAGATGACTGTGGGTCCCAGCAAGTCAGGAAAAAGACCAGTTTGTTCCTGATGAAGAGCTAGTTCTGAATAGTGATTCAGCTGTCCACAGTTCTGACCTGTTCACGAGGCCTGCTGCTGGTGCTAACCTCGGGTGGATCCTCTGGTTACTCTCTGGCAACCTCCGCTCTAGACTCTTAGAACAAAGGAAAGTTCTGGCACTCTGACACACTGGCCGTTCCGTGGTTGTCCGGGCTGAGTGTCAGGATGGTCAGGAGTCACGCTGCGAGAATGTCCTGCCCTTAGAGCCTTCTGCTCCTGGGCCGTCCTGCCCTGGAATTCTCCTTTGAATTCCCTTTAGAAAAGTCCACAGAATTCTCCACTGAATCCCTTCTGAATCTCTCAGGCTCTCTGTGTTGCCTGTTTTTACCTGGAGGAACTTCAGCTCGTTGATTGGCTGAAAGTTCCATGGGCATTAGAGTCCCACGTGGGTTACTCGGCCCTACCAGTCCCTGATTAGTTGATCAAGGTGAGATATGAGTCACTTACTCCTGACACTTAGGAATGCAGTCCAGATAGGCACCAATGGATGACCATTGATCATAATAGCCAGGCTTAGCTAAGTGCATCCCCCTTTGGGAGCTGTCCTAAGAAACCTTATCAAAGGAAACCTTAAATCAGCCTGCATGAATAGTTTCTCTGTGGCTGCACCACAGAGATGAACAGAGAAATGGGGCCTCATTTGGGAAGGCTCAGAACACTTAATTCTTTCTTATTAATAAGCCTCGCCGCTACACAATATAAACATTTATATTGATTTAAATCGCAAACGCGTGTTTAATTAAATTTTGATTCACAGTCAGACAAATGCAACATAAATTGTTATAATAATAATAATAATAATAAACTTTATTTTATATAGCGCCTTTAAAGGTGGCTTCTCAAAGCGCTTTACAGGATGACAATAACAATAAATAAGAAGACTACAACAATAAATAAGAAAATTTCACAAGACAGGACACAATTATAATTACAACAATACAACAATAACAATAGAGGAGACCGTGGAAGATGGTATTAAGAAGAGCAGAGGGGTTGAAGAATGGAACCAGTTAAGTAAAGGCTTTTCTGAAAAGGAGGGTTTTGAGTCTGGATTTGAAGGAGTTTAGAGAAGGTGACTCTCTAATATCCTTGGGCAAGGAGTTCCAGAGCTTGGGGGCATAGCAGGAGAAGGCCCTGTCGACCATACAATGTAGATGGGCTTGGGGGACAGTAAGGAGGGCAGAATTTGAAGAGCGGAGGTTGCGAGGTGGGGAGTAGGGCGATAAAAGTTCAGACAGGTATTGAGGTGCCAAGCCATGTAAAGCCTTGTAGGTGAGCATGAGGATTTTAAAGTCTACGCGGAATTTGACCGGAAGCCAGTGCAAGGACTCCAGGATAGGAGTAATGTGAACACTTGCACTAGATCTGGTCAGGATTCTGGCTGCTGAATTTTGGACATACTGCAGCTCGTTCAGAGTAGATTTAGATACCCCAGGGAGCAGAGCATTGCAGTAGTCAATTCGAGAGAATACAAATATGTTGATCAGCTTTTCAGCCACAGTTAATGATAGCATAGGGCGTAGTCTTGCGATATTTCTAAGGTGAAAAAAAGATGTTTTGACAGTATGCTGTACATGTGGGTCGAATGTTAAGCCAGAATCGAATATAACCCCAAGGTTTTTCAATTTTGATTGGAGCTCAAGTACAGACCCATCTACAGACAGGGTTACAGGACTGGCTTTACGAAGTTGGTGGGGGGTACCAATAAGCATGACTTCAGTCTTGTCACAGTTAAGATGAAGGAAGTTTTGAGTCATCCAAATTTTTATGTCAGAGATGCAATTAGATAGAATAGAGACAGCCACATCAGTGTCGGGTTTGGTATGGATGTATATTTGAGTATCGTCAGCGTAAAAATGAAAGCTGAGGCCATGTGATCTTAAAAGCTGACCAAGTGGGAACATGTAAATGCTGAAGAGCAAGGGGCCCAGTATTGAGCCCTGAGGGACACCAGACTTGACAAGACCAATTTCAGACCTGTACCCATTGAGAGAGACAAAGTGACAGCGATCAGTGAGGTAAGACTTAAACCATTTGAGGGCAGTGTCAGAGACTCCAAACACAGTCTCGAGACGAGAAAGCAAGATGTTATGGTCAACAGTGTCAAAGGCAGCACTGAGATCAAGAAGGATGAGTATGGAAAGAGAACCAGAATCAGAAGCTATTAGGAGATCGTTGGTGACTTTGACTAGGGCGGTTTCTGTGCTGTGAAGTTGACGGAAGCCAGATTGGAGGGGTTGGAAAAGGTTGTTTGTCATGAGGTGGTTATGTAACTGAAGTGTGACAGCACGTTCTAGAATTTTAGAGAGAAAGGGTAAGTTGGAGATGGGGCGAAAGTTGTTAAGATTGTCGAGAGCCATGTTAGGCTTCTTTGGCACTGGGGTAATAGCAGCAGTTTTGAGGACCGTTGGTACAATGCCGGTGCTCAAGGATTCATGTATTATATTGAGGACAATGGGACAGAGAGAAGAGAAACAGGACTGGAATAAAGTGGTGGGAATGGGATCTAAAATAGATGTGGTGGGTTTCATGCGCGTAACTAGTTTGTTTAGGGATGCTGAGTCAAGAAGAGAGAAGCTGGAGAGACGGGAACCAGAGAAGTTGGATGAGGAGGAAGGAGGTATGGAAATTATATCCGTAGTGGAGAGAATGTGATGCCGGATGTTGTCAACCTTAGAACTAAAGAAATCTAAGAATGTGTTGCAAAGTTGTGATGAGGCAGGTAATGTGGTGGGGCAGTTTGGCTTGAGCAGTCTGTTGATGGTGGAGAAAAGATGTCGGGGATTGTTTTGGTGATTTTCAATGATGTGAGAGAAGTAGGTGGATCTAGCAGACTCTATAGTAACCTTATAATCAGATAAGTAATCTCTCCAGGCCTGATAATGTACATTGAGGCTGGAAAGACGCCACCTACGCTCAAGTTTGCGAGAGGCTGCCTTCATGGAACGCAGATGGTCATTGTACCAGGGGGCAGGGCGAGAGAAGGAGATGGTTCGAGTTTTTAAAGGAGCAAAGGTGTCGAGGGTAGATAAAAGAGCATTGTCAAGTAACTGTATTTTGTCCTCTAGAGGGTCAGAGGAAGAGAAACAGGATAAGGAGGACAGAACAGAATTTGCAAACCTTGGGTGATCAATTGATCGCCAGTTGCGGAAATTGACAGAGCGTGAAGGGGAAGTGTTAGAAACAGGTAATTCCAGATTGAAGAGAATGGCTAAGTGGTCAGAGAGGCCTAGATCAAGGGGGGAGCAGTGGGAGACAAAGGAGTCATTTGCAATAATTAGATCTTAGGTGTGTCCTTTGTTATGTGTAGGGGTACAAACAAACTGAGCAAGGTCAAAGCATCCCAAAAGAGAAAGGAAGTCTTTAGCCAGACTGGAGGAAGTTGAATCAATGTGTATATTAAAGTCCCCTAGAATAAGGATCCTTTTAAATGTAAGGGATAAGAATGAGAGAAAATCAGCAAACTCACCTAAGAAGACTCCACTGGGTTTGGGTGGTCTGTAAACTGTGGCAATAATAGTAGATTGGGGGATAGAAACATTTAAAACAAGACACTCAAAAGAAGAGGGAGGAGGTATAGCTATAGGACTTAGACTGTAAAAAAGGTTGTAAATAACAATGATGCCCCCGCCTCTGCCTGAAAGACGCGGAAGGTCAAAGAAACCATATCCAGGAGGAACTAGTTGGTTGAACAGGAGTCCATCGTTTTGTTTGTGCCATGTTTCGGTTAAGCACAGAAGGTCCAGTTGTTTTTCTTTGTCTTCTAAGTATCTTAATAGACTTTCAGCATAGCTTTCTCCCCGTTTAGATTTATGTTTCTTGGGATTTTGGGATCAAACATGGAAAGATTAGATTTTAATTGTTTTCATTTTTTAAATACAAGTGTAATCTATACTAAAAAGCTGTATTTATTTAATACCACTCAATACTTATATAAATGGAGTTTAGTTGATACTGTTTAAACTTTTAATTATTTTTAATTGTATTACAGCATTGTACACATGTTTCAAAGAGAAGAGAGAAAACGCAAGCTGTCTTCAGGTGTGATGGTCTTCTGCTCAGAATGAAACCCTAAAATGTAATGTAGGCTCTGAATGGGTTCAATTATTATTTGGGCTTGATTAAGGTTGTTGCCTTTCATCTAAAATCCTGCTTGAATCCTTCTAAACTAAAAATTAGACAAGAAGATAAGAGGCTCTGGTTAAATTTCTCTTTTTTAATTTCTCTTTTTTTCTTGGAAAAACATCTTGTCCACTGCAATCCGGGCACAGAAGGATTAAAAGAAGTCAGACAGGCAGGGGGGAGAGTGAGTTCTAAATAAAGAGGTATCCAGGTAACAGTGAAATGGGTGGACAGTCAGGGGAGATCACCCATTTTCCATGTAAATAGTTCCCTGGTTCCGCACCCCTTGGTGTTTCTCTTGCTCTCTCTCGGGTCACCTGATCATTAGCTCGAAAGATTTCAGTGCTTTGTGTATATTCTAATGGCAGTAGGGGCAGGATGTGTGGGAAAAGGTTTGGTTGAAATTGCATTGGAGATCTATGTTTCTTCACACCTGAAACATTTTCTCTCCCAGTTTAGCCGATCTTGTTACAGCATGTTACAGTTTACTATTATTAACCATGTTCATTTTAAGTGCTTAATGCCATTTTTTGACCATACGCGAATATTCTTATGTCCATATCTTCTCAAGGGAATCAGTGTGAATTGTAATACTAATTAAATCGCCGCAGGCACTTTCAACCCCCTCTGACAGCAGGAACATTCCTATTCTTAGCTCATTATTACAATATAGGGTGTTCAAACCATTTTTTTTTACACAGTGACACAGCGTCGCACTGTGAATCTGTTTTTCTGTGTTTACAAAGAAAGTATTAATGATAATAATGATAATCGGCCAGTGAAAGCGCTGTTGCCCTTCACATGAATGCCTGAAACAGAACCCAGGATTTTACACTATATTCCCCATTATAAAATGGATAATTCCGGTCCTAAAGTCTGATTGCCCGACATACATTCAAAGAAGTCCAATATTTTCTAATATAGGCACATCCCGGAATTTTGACTTCACTGTGTGATGAAGAAATTTTAAAGACTACTTCTTAGCGTAGATATAAAAGCTTGGATTCCCATGTACAGTATCTTATACACATATCTTTTTCTGTTGTCTTTGTTGATCTCTTGAGGATCCTTGTGATATTTTGAGCTCTCATTGAATGATAAAAGTGTCGCAGTTTAAATCATTTTCATTGTTAGAAATTCTGAAACGTTCTGTTAAAAGCAAGGGAGTTTTTATATCTTTTATATAAGAAAATGCCCGATGAACTAGGGATTGAACAGTTTTTTAGTGTTTGTACAATCGATGGAAATGTTCAAATAAATGTGCTAAAGAAATAAACAAAAAAGTAAGTTATTCCTTTATCATATTGGCTAATAATGTCCCATCCTTGTTAGTTAGATCAACAAAATGCTGTGATGTTACTTTTTGTCGATGAAAAAATAAAGTATTTTTATTTAAAATGATGGTTACAAATAATATGGACCAGCGTAATACTTTGAGTTTACAACTTGTCCAAGGTCATTCATTATTAATACTATTAGTGATATCTTTGGTAAAGACTGACAGCAGGAACATTTCTATTTTTAGCTCAGCTATTGCTACAGTAATTGCTATTGATACTGAGTCTCTGTGTCTACATTGTTTGTGAACTAACCGGTTTCACAGGTTTTTTCAACCCCCAGCCACTGTTGTTTCATTAGTTGTTATCATGTAAAGCGCTTTGAGGAGCCACCTTTAAAGGTGCCATATAAAATAAAGTTTATTATTATTATTAATATTGATCATATTTTTCCTCCCAGAACTTCCCACAGAAGGCAGGGTGAAGCGCTCCTTCTGGCTTTCCAGAGCTCTACTTATTATTTTACAAGATAACAACAACAACATAACAACAATTTACAAGTTCTGGGAGGAAAAATATTATCAATAATTACTTTTCGTTTAAAATGACAGTTGGAAAGAATGTGGACCAGCGTAATACTTTGAGTTTACAGCCTGTCCAAAGTCATTCATTATTAATACTATTAGTAATATGTTCGGTAAAGGCTTTGATGCATAAAATATTTCTGCATAATTAAAACATTTATGATAAAGGTAGGTTGTGAACTTTTGCCCAACTGAGCAATCTTCCTTTCATAAAATATACCAACTTTTTAATGACTGATGATTAACATGCTGTAACACACAGTTTAAATTTAAAAGCTCAAATGCTGTACATGAGAGGTTAAGCTTTATTGGCTCCTCCTGGTCTTTACAAGGTGATTCGGGATACTTTCCGAATGACATCAAATGAAGTGTTCCACTGCGTGATACTGCCTGAAATTGTGTTTTGATGCGACACGCCCACCGTGGTGTACCGTGAAATACCCCACGCGTTTTGAATGGCTGCATCTGTAGCTGAAATCTTGTTTCCGAAACTGCTTTCAGGGATCGATTTTTAGCCCAAGTCAAGTTGAAGAAAAGTGGTTTCGAGATCCTAGCTGAAAAAACATTTTCCACACTCCTCGGTGCCTGGTTGTCACGGTGCAACGTGCGGCAGTTGTATTCCAAAACTGAGTCAGTCAGATCAAATGAGTAACCAAGCATGATTGAAACTCATTCAAATGCAAGTGCTTCTATCCGTGGTCTTGATTGTTTCCCACTCGTTCCTTTTGGTTTGGGGAACATGTCAAAATCCTATGCCAAGAGAACTTCAGATAGAGTTCGTGGAAATGCTCAGTGGACACCCTAGGTAGGGTAAGGATCAGCATTTACACACGACTCAGATAATTTTTATTTTCAGGGATTTTGAGCTCACGTCAAGTTGAAGAAAAGTGATTTCGTGATCTTAGCTAAAAATGATTTTTTTTTTAAACTCCAGCGGTAGAATGCCTGTTTTTTTGTTAGTGTTTTAGTTCTACCAGAGTTTGAAGGATTTGCCCTATTTCTAGTGCTGTTTGTTTGTACAGCGGTTCTTCCAAAGTAGTATAGTGTTCCTGATTATTTAATTGTCTGTGTGCTTCTGCAATGTATTGTTCTCTATCCATGATAACTATTACACTCCCTTTGTCTGCTGGTTTTATGACTATATGTTTGTTTTCCTTTAAATGTTTTAAGGCTACGATTTCCTCCTTTGTTATGTTGTGTGAGTCCCTGTATGGTCGGAGTTTTTGTAGAATTGTGTTGTCCTCTTGGATTATTTCCTGGATTTCTGGTGGCAGTTGCTTTTCCCTTGGTTCCCAACTGGATTTAGGCAGGAAGGGAACCCTTTCTGTGTCGGTGTCTTTATCCTCAAAGAAGGCGGTCAGTTTAAGGCGACGGTGGTATTGTCGGATTTCGCTTTTCAGTCGGGTTTTCTGACCTTTCTTTGTCCCTACTGTGGGGACAAATGATAAGCCCTTATTGAGGAGGTTTATTTGTTCGGTTGTGGGGTGGAAGTTGTTGCTTAGATTTACAATGTTTTTGTTGTTCTTGTCCCCATCTTGTTCTGCGGCTTTGGGGCTTAGCAGTTTAAATGTTGTGACCAGTGGTCTAGCATTTTTTGAGCTGTTGCGGTGGTCCAGTGAATTCCATCTCTTTCTGTCTTGAAAAGGGCTTCTTCCAGTTTGGGGAGGTATGGCATGTTTTCCTGTATGTGATTGTTTATTGTGTCCAGGTTTTTCCTGAATCCTGGTTCCAGGAGTAATTAATCAGTGGGATGTATATTTCTGCAGATGGGAAGGTTCCCTTAGCTTCCCGTAGCATCTGTTGTAGTTGTTTGATGGCTGTTTCCTTTGCTTTTTGTGCCTTGTTATTGATTCCGAAGGACAGAATGATTTTCTCCACTCCTGTGTTCCGGGGGGTGTGTTGTAGGAGGTTTGCTGCATTGTAAAATGATGCTCCTGGGTAGCTTTGTATCTGTAGATCTGGATTTTCATAGGGGGGTATTCTTGATAAATTGGAGTCCCCTATGCAGAGCCAGCGTTTGTGGGTTTCCAGCTTCCAGTCCGTTAGCTTTCTTGTGGTCTTGTGATGTCGGTGTGGTCTGTATCTTGGTTGGGCTGGTGGTGGTGTGGGGGGTAATAGTCGGGGTCGGAGTCAGGGTTAGGATAAGGGTCGGGGTTAGGATCAGGGTTGGTGTCAGGGTTAAGATTAGGGGTAGGGTTAGGATCAGGGTCGGGGTTAGGATCAGGGTTAATGTCAGTGTTAGTATTAGGGTTAGGGTTAGGATCAGGGTTAATGTCAGTGTTAGTATTAGGGTTAGGGTTAGGATCAGGATCGGGGTTAGGATCGGGGTTAATGTCAGGGTTAGGATTAGGGTTGGGGATAAGGTTAGGGTTAGGGTTGGTGTCGGGGTTGGTGTTAACGTCAGTATAAGCGTTAGGGTTAAGGCTGAGGTTAGGGTCAGAGCTAGAGTCTTGGGAGAGGTGTACCCTGGTGGTGCTGTTTGGGATACAGATTCCAGTTAGGGTGTTTCTCATGGTTCCCTCTTGTCTTCTCTGTTCTCTTCGGATCCTTTGTGGCATGGGGATCGGAGGAAAGTCATCTATTTCCGGAGTATATGCTCTGGCTCTCATGGGGCCAGATTTCTGGGTTGGATGTCTGCTTTCCCAGTGTCTCTTCACTGGTTCTGGATGGGATTCTGCCTGGGTTACGTATGTCTCTTTCGAGCCATTTACCTCTTCCCTGATTAGTGTGTCGAGTATTTGGAATCTGTTTGGAGACGTGGGGATAGTGGATTCCTTGTTGCTAAGTGTAGCAGTAATCATAGCTTGTGTGTGGTCCAACGTGTCCTTCTGTATCCCATAATTTGTCTTTGCCCAGTTGGAGGCAACCGCGAAAGCTTGTTCCCAGCGGGGAAGCTCCAGGTCCTCCAGTCGTCTGGACAGATGTGTGAGAGTTTCCTCGAAGTGCTCTTTGAGGATCTCCAATGAGGTGTGGAGCCAGTTTTTGGCATTGCTTACTAGCTTCAAACATGTGAGTGCGGTTGGGTTGGCCGGTCTTATGAGGTGCTTGAGTTCCTCTGTCTTCCGTCGTAGGCTGGCGGGTGCCTGGTTCTCCCCTCCGGAAACTGCTGTGTTTTTTAGGTGGTGGACTGTCTGGATCATTTTGTAGATGATCCTGGTTCCTAGTTGGAAGGTATCCTGTCTGTTTGATGTGTTTGATGTGGTGTGGTTTGGTGTGTAGGCGGTGTGGGCGGCGGTGTGGAGAGTGACCGTACGGCAGCGTGCGTTGTCAACTCTGGGTTGACGCATACCATAACGATCCATACTTACCAGTAAAATGCCTAAAGCTTCGTTGGCACCGTTAGGTTTCCACTGTTAGGCAATTTACCTCTGTAGAGTCTGTGGCTCCGTGAAAAGGCAATCTTGCTTTTCTTTGTGTCGCGACGTTTCGACCTGCCTGGGTCTTCTTCAGGCGTTGTTATGGGGCACTGTGTCCCTGTTGGCCTGCTTTTATCTTGTTTTCAAAGGGGCGGTGAGTGTAGTTCCTCCCAGGTGGGTGGTTTGAATCCTATTCCTTTTGTTTCTGTGTGAGTAGGTGCAGTTTCAGTGGGTGAATGGGTTTCTGCTTTCCTGCATAGGATTATGTATGGGCCGTTAACCTCTCAATAGGCCGTTAGGACCTTTTGTTTTCCTTCCTGGTAGGACTGGTGTGTGGGCTGTGAAAGTTTCAATTGGTTTTAGGTCTTCTTTTGTTTGTTGCCTGAGTGCTGGAACAGTGACTGTGAAGAGTTCCAGTCCCTGTAGGATCTGGCTAGTTAGGGTAGGGGAACAAAGCTCTTTCTCCCAGATTTTCTGTAAGAAGGGACCATCTGGGACAAGGAGTGTTGCACTCTCCTTCCAATGACTGAAACCCTCCCAGTTTATTTTCTGATGTTCAGGCCTTGTGGAAAGGTAGTATGAAGTCTTTTGATCCACTCCGTTTCCTTTTTCTTTCTTTCCATCTCTGTCCAGTTGGGGTTGCTCTCCAGTCCTGTGGCCTCCAACGCTTCCAGCCCGTGCTGTAGGAAGTGTGCCACCAGGTGAGTCCTCCTTTCCCACTGGTTCCAGATGTTGTACCTGTGTTGTGCCAGTCGGGTTCGGATGGAGTTACCTGTTTCCCTCACATAGGTCACCCCGCACGTTTTGCACTGGATGCCATAGACAGCGTTATTGGTGTTTTCTGAGAGCGCCCTTTGCAACTGGAAGATTTCTTTGGTTTTGTTGTTTTGGATCGTTGTTTTCTGTTTGAAGTGTTTGGCTTTTGGTGTATTTGATCTGTTTTGTACAGGTTTTAGTTTGCTTTGGACTAAATAATCCTGTAGGTTTTATTTCTTTCTATATGCAGATATGATTTTGTGTTCCCTCAGTAGGTTTATGTTTTCTAATATCGTGGTGAATGTACACTTTAGCTTTTGGTTGGTTATTACGCTGAGTTGGGAGTATGTTGTGATGAGGGGTATTATTTTGCTGTCATCAGGTGTTTTTCTGTTTTTCTGTAGCATTTTTTACTTTGGCTACAAAGTCATAGGTGTCTTTGATGTAACTTGGGTGGTGTTTAGAAATGGGGTTGAGGAAATGGTCTAGATATTCTGCTATTCTGTAGGATTCACTGTTGCAGTCGGACACTATGGGCCTCCCAGGTGGAATTTCGTAGGGGAGTGGCCATGTTTCTGGGGCTTTATGAATTTTTGGGAGGAGGTAGAAGATCCTCGGTCGTGGTGATTCCTCTCCTCTTAGGTAGAATGCCCGTTTTTTTGTTAGGTGTTTTAGTTCAACCAGAGTTTGTAGGATTTGCCCTATTTCTAGTGCTGTTTGTTTGTACAGCGGTTCTTCCAAAGTAGTATAGTGTTCCTGATTATTTAATTGTCTGTTTGGTTCTGCAATGTATTGTTCTCTATCCATGATAACTATTGCACTCCCTTTGTCTGCTGGTTTTATGACTATATGTTTGTTTTCCTTTAAATGTTTTAAGGCTACGGTTTCCTCCTTTGTTATGTTGTGTGAGTCCCTGTATGGTCGGAGTTTTTGTAGAATTGTGTTGTCCTCTTGGATTATTTCCTGGATTTCTGCTGGCAGTTGCTTTTCCCTTAGTTCCTGTTGTTACAGAAGAAATAAGGTTCTTGATCCCGAGATGAAGTAAAACAGATGAGTTTATTGCATGCAAGGAACAATAAAGCCGAAGTCTTGTTTCCCGCAAGAAACAAGAAAACCGAAGTATTGTTCAATGTACTGTTACAAACTTTTGGGTTATATAGTGTTTTCTTCTCCGTTTCTGACGTCACTCGGTCTGATGGTAAAGAGGGGGGTTCATGGTATTTGGCCAGTTTACGATGTTTTGGACAAATGGTCAGTTTAACATTACACCCAGGGGGGTTCCTAGCTTGCATCTGCAATCCTTATCAGTTAACCCCCTTTCCTGCCATAAACCCCAGCTTGTGACTTAGAAGTCTAAACCCCCTACAGAAAGGATTCAATTCAAACCCCCGTCTTCACATCTTTCTTCATTCCCCCCTTATAAAATATGGCATACGTCAGTGTAGCCTTTTTTTATACATACAATGTCAGGGCAGATCTTTCCTTTCTTGGCGAACAGGTATGTATTGCCATGTCATTGTACGTTCCACGATTATAGCAAGATGTGATGATTACAATTATACATATAAACAATACTATTCCTACATATAAACACTATAAAAAGGTTCCACCCCATGCCCCAAACACAGACTTTACCCAAGACCCAGTTCACCAATTTTCATTATAATAGTCCTGATATTTCTGTCCCTCATTGTAAATGTGTTGGGCCAGATCTGAGATGTGCTCAGAATTATCAGGAATATATGTGCAGCCTTCAGACTAGATGAGGTAGAATTTGTTAATTCTTCTAAAGTCGAGGCCATTTGAATTAACTCTCGACTCAGAAAGTTTATGCCGGCTTGTGGAAATATTATACCTAAATAATATTCCCAATCAGCCAATTTTCTTTGTGGTCTGTGGTTAGGTCCGAAGGGGCTGTGGATTTGAACACGGATATGAGGAACCACATATCCTAAATAACATGAGCCAGACCACTGGGCTGGCAACCATGGGTAGGCTCGTTTTCCACAAATGAAAGATGTTCCGTTTGGCGCTCCCCATGCCTCTGAAAATAAGAAGCTTATACCGAATTGTGGGGTGTGCTGATCCCATCCTGGAATTTGGAAGGTAGTGGTGGATATATTTGCAGCGATTGTAAGGTTGCAACGACTCCATCCAACCAAGTGCAGACCATTAGTGTGCTGAAAACATATGTTTCCCTCACGTTCCTTATTTAGAGTCAGGCATGGTGGTGTATGGCTTCTGTTATATTAAAGTTTCCTAAATTATCCCTCCAAATGATCATGCCTATGACTTCCTCGCGACGCCAAGGAATGGCTCCCATAGGAAGTCCTCCCTGTACATATTTGGGTAATGCGGCACACACCCAGCAGGCACTTTGGTTGGTTTTCTTAGCTGTCAGATAGGAGAGGCCTAAAAAGGAATTAATTCCATGTTCTCCTTTGTGGGAGAGATGATCATTAATTCCTGCGGAACATAGTCCTACAGCAACAATTATCGTTATTAACAGAAATGATTTCATTCTGAGTCTGTAAATGGGGATGAGGCTCGTCGGCAGTGTGGCGCGTGGCTCCAGCGATCTTTTCCTTCCACTCGAACCGCAGACTCGGTTGTCAACGGGATCTGGTAGGGTCCGTCCCACCTGGGCTGGAGAACCTGTGAAGGAAATTTCCTGATCCACACCCACTCTCCTGGGATGAGGTTGTGCCCTCCTTCAGGTGGTGGTCCCCATGCCTCCAGGACCTGCTCGCAGGCTCCTTGGGTGGCCTCTGTCAGCAGCTTGCAATAATACAAAGGAATGGTTGATCCATCTGAGGAAACCCCAGTCTCAGCACCTGTAAGAGAGCTTGTTTCAAATTATTACAGGTGGCTTTTGCTGCGGGAACCAAGGCAATCTTGTCCTTGTACTGCACTCCCCCTTTAAGCAGATCTGTTAAGAGTTGTGCTCACCCTGTAAAAACATTGCACCCAGGCCCTGTTAAAATTTCACAATGCTAGACACAAAAGGGCCTTATCATAACTGCTTCTATTAGACACTCTAAAGCTGAAGCAACTCAGACTTGTGGGTTTCCTCGTCAGGGGAAGCACTCAGAATACCATCAACATACTGAGTGATCACAGCCAGTTGAAGCCACGTGATACCCTGTTCTGGATAGTCATTCTTTGTAATGCATAATATTCCAACCCAATAGATCTGGAATAAAACCACCCATTAAAATCTGGTACTCGGCAAGTAAAACTTGCTGTCCCAATACTCCTGTGGCATCCTGCCGTCTTCCCAAATACATTAATCTATAGCACACTGTCGAACAGAGGAGTGAAACAAGCATGACAGTAGTGCTCCAGTATCCCCTAACAGAGAAACCAACACTCCATTAACAGTACATTTTTAACCACTGGACTGGGACAGACTTAGGGAGGCTACAGGGGATTTACAGGATCTAATCGTTAGGTAAACAGATTTTCTCACAAGACGTTATTCTCCCCAGTCTCGATTCTAAACCTACAGCGTTTCAGCATGGCTGGTTTCGAGACATTCGAATAAAACCAAATTGTTTCCATTATTGCAACTAATTGTATAAAAATACAAAAAACTGTTTAACTACTTTTACGTCCACCTGTACTGTATTTATACGTTTCAGACGCTCTTATATTTTCCAATCTCCTTAAGTTGATTTTCGTCAAGTCTCTTTAGTTACGTCTCTAGCCAGTCCTGCTGGCTAAACACACTCACACCGTCATTTAGTAGACCAAAACTCACAGTTACACACATACATGCCGGCACACAAATTCATAAAACACACATACACATCGAGAATATATTTTTCTCTTCGTAATACAATGTGCTGTATTCTTGTTTTACTTCTACACGAATCCTTTTAATTCCTGAAGCGCACTCCAGGTTCGTTGCATTTCTAATTTCGGGTGCGGTACTTTAGCCCACCGGTCAATATCTTACGGTTTTGGATTTGATCGTATGGGGGAAATCAGGGAAGGTAGGTGCGAGTGCAGACCCCCCTCGACGGGGTGCGAGACAGTGTTAGAGTGGCGCTGTCATCAACGGCGCCAGCCCCTGCTACATCAAGTCCTTTCCCACTTCGAGTGAGAGTAGAGATCTGCGGGCGCCCTCCCTCTAACAGGGGAGACCCTGATCCGTCTTTATCACACTCATACCAAGTGTTATCCCAATCAGACCCCCCTTCTCCATATGGCCACTGAGGGAATTGATCCCAATTATTTTCGTTTCCTGCCTGTTTGTTCCCCTGTGGGAGAGCAGGATATTAGTCGCCGGCTGTAGCACATTAACCAGTGCAGCGTGACCAGGAGTTAATTCCTTCTTTAGTTTCTCATTCTCCTGTACTGCCTCTTTTAGCTTTTTTTCTATACTCTTTCGTAGCGAGTAAAGTATCTTTTCTTCCGGGTTTTTGTTTTCCCCATAAACACACTTTTAAATCACATCCCAATTTCTTTTTTTTTTCCTCATGTATCTGCCACCACTGGTGCCGGCCGTGCACCAGGGTGGGAGCTACATGCTTGTGCTTTTGCCAACCAATACTCATATGCTTTCTTTACAGGCGTCTTAGCTTTTTCCATATTTTTCTCCTTCTTTTCCGTCAACTTACACTTTTCCGATATATAAACGGACCCTTCCACCACTTTCTCAAACCATCAGTTAGCTCACATGTTCGGTCTCTATTACTTTTGTCGTGTGTGAGGTAACAGCTCATACAGTAAGGGGATGCTTTCACTTGAAAAACCTGTGCATTCCTGCACCCATTCACCCATTACCTCCGGATCTAAATACCTCTCAGAGACTTTAGAGAGGACTTACACCGCACTGTTCACAGGTAAGGGACGAGACCTCGAAAACCCCCTTTCTTGATCAGTAATTCACCATCCCCAGAACGCCAGCATCGCTGCTTTTGCCCCGGGGTGGACTTATGCACTGAGCTCAATCAGGGCGATTCTCGGGTCTCAACGTCCTTTAAATCCCGCTACTTAATGCTTTGCTCTTTTATTAGGAGGTGTGTTTATGTGTCGTGCGTGTGTATATGTATTTCACAAACAAGGAAAACACCAAAAACATGCATACATATATATCTTTTCTACTCCTGTTTCCTTTAAAACAAAAAAACCACGCCACGCCAATCCGTGCACGATCAAGGCGTAGCTAATCTCAGGACCCCGGGTGCAATTAAGGCCCACACCAATCCTGGATTATACGTGCATTTAATGCACCACTCAGCTCCAGAACTCCGGGCGCAATTAAGGCCCACACCAGTTCTGACCTTCAGAACTCTGGGCGCAATTAAGGCCCACACCAGTCCTGAACTACGTGCATTTAATGCACCACTTGCCCACACCAGTCCTGAACTTCACGGTAAGGGTCCAAAACCCGTTCAAAACTCCACGCGCAATTAAGGCATACACCAGCTTCGAACGCCTGTACACAATACCGCGGAACCCCTGCCAGACCAAATTCTGGGCTTACAGCAAACAACCCATTACATACACCGGTGTCTTCCCCGGGCCAGAGGAATTCAGAAACTCACGTTTACTCCATCATCTCGGGCGATTCTCGCAGGGAGCAGAGATTTTCCAATCGGTCAGGGAGAGTCGGGACTTTTAAATAAAAGAGGAGTCCTTACCTCTTAGTTATGTGCGCGCTGACCGTCTCTCCTGCAGATGGGATGTTCTGCGCCTTCTGGGGCATCCTTTCGACTACGCCAAATTTGTTGTAACAGAAGAAATAAGGTTCTTGATCCCGAGATGAAGTAAAACAGATGAGTTTATTGCATGCAAGGAACAATAAAGCCGAAGCCTTGTTTACCGCAAGAAACAACAAAACCGAAGTATTGTTCAACGTACTGTTACAAACTTTTGGGTTATATAGTGTTTTCTTCTCTGTTTCTGACGTCACTCGGTCTGATGGTAAAGAGGGGGGTTCATGGTATTTGGCCAGTTTACGATGTTCTGGACAAATGGTCAGTTTAACATTACACCCAGGGGGGTTCCTAGCTTGCATCTGTAATCCTTATCAGTTAACCCCCTTTCCTGCCATAAACCCCAGCTTGTGACTTAGAAGTCTAAACCCCCTGCAGAAAGGATTAAATTCAAACCCCCGTCTTCACATCTTTCTTCAGTTCCCAACTGGATTTAGGCAGGAAGGGAACCCTTTCTGTGTCGGTGTCTTTATCCTCAAAGAAGGCGGTCAGTTTAAGGCGATGGTGGTATTGTCGGATTTCGCTTTTCAGTCAGGTTTTCTGACCTTTCTTTGTCCCTACTGTGGGGACAAATGATAAGCCCTTATTGAGGAGGTTTATTTGTTCAGTTGTGGGGTGGAAGTTGTTGCTTAGATTTACAATGTTTTTGTTGTTCTTGTCCCCATCTTGTTCTGCGGCTTTGGGGCTTACCAGTTTACATGTTGTGACCAGTGGTCTAGCATTTTTTGAGCTGTTGCGGTGGTCCAGTGAATTCCATCTCTTTCTGTCTTGAAAAGGGCTTCTTCCTGTTTGGGGAGGTATGGCATGTTTTGCTGTATGTGATTGTTTATTGTGTCCAGGTTTTTACTGAATCCTGGTTCCAGGTCTCTGGAGTAATTAATCAGGGTCAGGGTCAGGGTCAGAGTCAGGGATAGGGTAGGGGAACAAAGCTCTTTCTCCCAGATTTTCTGTAAGAAGGGACCATCTGGGACAAGGAGTGTTGCACTCTCCTTCCAACGACTGAAACCCTCCCAGTTTATTTTCTGATGTTCAGGCCTTGTGGAAAGGTAGTATGAAGTCTTTTGATCCACTCCGTTTCCTTTTTCTTTCTTTCCATCTCTGTCCAGTTGAGGTTGCTCTCCAGTCCTGTGGCCTCCAGCGCTTCCAGCCCGTGCTGTAGGAAGTGTGCCACCAGGTGAGTCCTCCTTTCCCGCTGGTTCCGGATGTTGTACCTGTGTTGTGCCAGTCGGGTTCGGATGGAGTTACCTGTTTCCCCCACATAGGTCACCCCGCACGTTTTGCACTGGATGCCATAGACAGCGTTATTGGTGTTTTCTGAGAGCGCCCTTTGCAACTGGAAGATTTCTTTGGTTTTGTTGTTTTGGATCATTGTTTTCTGTTTGAAGTGTTTGGCTTTTGGTGTATTTGATCTGTTTTGTACTGGTTTTAGTTTGCTTTGGACTAAATAATCCTGTAGGTTTTTGTTTTTTCTATATGCAGATATGATTTTGTGTTCCCTCAGTAGGTTTGTGTTTTCTAATATCGTGGTAAATGTAGACTTTAGTTTTTGGTTGGTTATTACGCTGAGTTGGGAGTATGTTGTGATGAGGGGTATTATTTTGCTGTCATCAGGTGTTTTTCTGTTTAGAAATGTTTGTGCCACATTTCTGAGGAAACTTTGTGTGTATCCTCTCGGGCGTAGAGCTTGGAAGAGTGTGTGTTTGGCTTCCTCAAAGTCTTGTTGTTGTGTGCAGATTGTGTGGAAGCGTAGGAGTTGTGATTTTACCAGTCCTTTGAAAGTATGTTTTGGATGGAAGCTGTCTTTGTGCAGTAAGCCGTGTGTATCCGTGTCTTTGAAATATACCTTAATGTCCAGTTTGCCTGTGTTGTTGAAGGAGGAACCCTTGTATGTGGTGGTGTCTAGGAAATCTATCTGGTTTTCCTGCTTGGTGTATTTGAGTTTAATGGACCTGTGGTGTGTGTTGAGGGTGTTAATGAATTCTTGAAAGGCCTGTGGGCCGTGCGTCCAGGTTCCCCAGATGTCGTCGAGGTACATGAAGTAGTGTGTAGGTTTGTGTGTGCATTTTGGGAATACGGGCCATATAGATGTCAGCATAGGCCGGAGCAAAGCGTTTCCCCATAGCAGTTCCTTTTATTTGTAAGTAGTGATCCTCTTCAAATTCAAAATCGTTTTTGTTGAGGCTAATTTCCAATAGCTTCAAAATTTGGGTTTCTGGTCTGTTGCGGTCAGGGTATTTGTGAAACCACTCCCGGACTGCTTTCAGTCCCTCCGTAGTTTCAATGTTGGTGTATAAACTGTCAATGTCAATGGTGAACAGGAAAGCTTCCTGTTGTATTGTAGCATTTTTGACTTTGGCTACAGTCATAGGTGTCTTTGATGTAACTTGGGTGGTGTTTAGAAATGGGGTTGAGAAAATGGTCTAGATATTCTGCTATTCTGTAGGATTCACTGTTGCAGTCGGACACTATGGGCCTCCCAGGTGGAATTTCGTAGGGGAGTGGCCATGTTTCTGGGGCTTTATGAATTTTTGGGAGGAGGTAGAAGATCCTCGGTCGTGGTGATTCCTCTCCTCTTAGGTAGAATGCCCGTTTTTTTGTTAGGTGTTTTAGTTCAACCAGAGTTTGTAGGATTTGCCCTATTTCTAGTGCTGTTTGTTTGTACAGCGGTTCTTCCAAAGTAGTATAGTGTTCCTGATTATTTAATTGTCTGTGTGCTTCTGCAATGTATTGTTCTCTATCCATGATAACTATTGCACTCCCTTTGTCTGCTGGTTTTATGACTATATGTTTGTTTTCCTTTAAATGTTTTAAGGCTACGGTTTCCTCCTTTGTTATGTTGTGTGAGTCCCTGTATGGTCGGAGTTTTTGTAGAATTGTGTTGTCCTCTTGGATTATTTCCTGGATTTCTGGTGGCAGTTGCTTTTCCCTTGGTTCCCAACTGGATTTAGGCAGAAAGGGAACCCTTTCTGTGTCGGTGTCTTTATCCTCAAAGAAGGCGGTCAGTTTAAGGCGACGGTGGTATTGTCGGATTTCGCTTTTCAGTCGGGTTTTCTGACCTTTCTTTGTCCCTACTGTGGGGACAAATGATAAGCCCTTATTGAGGAGGTTTATTTGTTCGGTTGTGGGGTGGAAGTTGTTGCTTAGATTTACAATGTTTTTGTTGTTCTTGTCCCCATCTTGTTCTGCGGCTTTGGGGCTTACCAGTTTAAATGTTGTGACCAGTGGTCTAGCATTTTTTGAGCTGTTGCGGTGGTCCAGTGAATTCCATCTCTTTCTGTCTTGAAAAGGGCTTCTTCCAGTTTGGGGAGGTATGGCATGTTTTGCTGTATGTGATTGTTTATTGTGTCCAGGTTTTTCCTGAATCCTGGTTCCAGGTCTCTGGAGTAATTAATCAGTGGGATGTATATTTCTGCAGATGGGAAGGTTCATTTAGCTCTCCGTAGCATCTGTTGTAGTTGTTTGATGGCTGTTTCCTTTGCTTTTTGTGCCTTGTTATTGATTCCGAAGGACAGAATGATTTTCTCCACTCCTGTGTTCCGCTGGGTGTGTTGTAGGAGGTTTGCTGCATTGTAAAATGATGCTCCTGGGTAGCTTTCTATCTGTAGATCTGGATTTTCATAGGAGGGTATTCTTGATAAATTGGAGTCCCCTATGCAGAGTCAGCGTTTGTGGGTTTCCAGCTTCCAGTCCGTTAGCTTTCTTGTGGTCTTGTCATGTCGGTGTGGTCTGTATCTTGGTTGGGCTGGTGGTGGTGTGGGGGGGTAATAGTCGGGGTCGGAGTCAGGGTTAGGATCAGGGTCGGGGTTAGGATCAGGGTTAATGTCAGTGTTAGTATTAGGGTTAGGGTTAGGATCAGGGTCGGGGTTAGGATCAGGGTTAATGTCAGTGTTAGTATTAGGGTTAGGGTTAGGATCAGGGTCGGGGTTAGGATCGGGGTTAATGTCAGGGTTAGGATTAGGGTTGGGGATAAGGTTAGGGTTAGGGTTGGTGTCGGGGTTGGTGTTAACGTCAGTATAAGCGTTAGGGTTAGGGCTGAGGTTAGGGTCAGAGCTAGAGTCCTGGGAGAGGTGTACCCTGGTGGTGCTGTTTGGGATACAGATTCCAGTTAGGGTGTTTCTCATGGTTCCCTCTTGTCTTCTCTGCTCTCTTCGGATCCTTTGTGGCATGGGGATCGGAGGAAAGTCATCTATTTCCGGAGTATATGCTCTGGCTCTCATGGGGCCAGATTTCTGGGTTGGATGTCTGCTTTCCCAGTGTCTCTTCACTGGTTCTGGATGGGATTCTGCCTGGGTTACGTATGTCTCTTCCGAGCCATTTACCTCTTCCCTGATTAGTGTGTCGAGTATTTGGAATCTGTTTGGAGACGTGGGGATAGTGGATTCCTTGTTGCTAAGTGTAGCAGTAACCATACCTTGTGTATGGTCCAACGTGTCCTTCTGTATTTTCCTCCCATAATTTTTCTTTGCCCAGTTGGAGGCAACCGCGAAAGCTTGTTCCCAGCGGGGAAGCTCCAGGTCCTCCAGTCGTCTGGACAGATGTGTGAGAGTTTCCTCGTAGTGCTCTTCGAGGATCTGCAATGAGGTGTGGAGCCAGTTTTTGGCATTGCTTACTAGCTTCAAACATGTGAGTGCGGTTGGGTTGCCCGGTCTTATGAGGTGCTTGAGTTCCTCTGTCTTCCGTCGTAGGCTGGCGGGTGCCTGGTTCTCCCCTCCGGAAACTGCTGTGTTTTTTAGGTGGTGGACTGTCTGGATCATTTTGTAGATGATCCTGGTTCCTAGTTGGAAGGTATCCTGTCTGTTTGATGTGTTTGATGTGGTGTGGTTTGGTGTGTAGGCGGTGTGGGCGGCGGTGTGGAGAGTGACCGTACGGCAGCGTGCGTTGTCAACTCTGGGTTGACGCATACCATAACGATCCATACTTACCAGTAAAATGCCTAAAGCTTCGTTGGCACCGTTAGGTTTCCACTGTTAGGCAATTTACCTCTGTAGAGTCTGTGGCTCCGTGAAAAGGCAATCTTGCTTTTCTTTGTGTCGCGACGTTTCGACCTGCCTGGGTCTTCTTCAGGCGTTGTTATGGGGCACTGTGTCCCTGTTGGCCTGTTTTTATCTTGTTTTCAAAGGGGCGGTGAGTGTAGTTCCTCCTAGGGGGGTGGTTTGAATCCTATTCCTTTTGTTTCTGTGTGAGTAGGTGCAGTTTCAGTGGGTGAATGGGTTTCTGCTTTCCTGCTTAGGATTATGTATGGGCCGTTAACCTCTCAATAGGCCGTTAGGGTCTTTTGTTTTCTTTCCTGGTAGGACTGGTGTGTGGGCTGTGAATGTTTCAATTGGTTTTAGGTCTTCTTTTGTTTGTTGCCTGAGTGCTGGAACAGTGACTGTGAAGAGTTCCAGTCCCTGTAGGATCTGGCTAGTTAGGGTAGGGGAACAAAGCTCTTTCTCCCAGATTTTCTCTAAAAAGGGACCATCTGGGACAAGGAGTGTTGCACTCTCCTTCCAACGACTGAAACCCTCCCAGTTTATTTTCTGATGTTCAGGCCTTGTGGAAAGGTAGTATGAAGTCTTTTGATCCACTCCGTTTCCTTTTTCTTTCTTTCCATCTCTGTCCAGTTGGGGTTGCTCTCCAGTCCTGTGGCCTCCAGCGCTTCCAGCCCGTGCTGTAGGAAGTGTGCCACCAGGTGAGTCCTCCTTTCCCGCTGGTTCCGGATGTTGTACCTGTGTTGTGCCAGTCGGGTTCGGATGGAGTTACCTGTTTCCCCCACATAGGTCACCCCGCACGTTTTGCACTGGATGCCATAGACAGCGTTATTGGTGTTTTCTGAGAGCGCCCTTTGCAACTGGAAGATTTCTTTGGTTTTGTTGTTTTGGATCGTTGTTTTCTGTTTGAAGTGTTTGGCTTTTGGTGTATTTGATCTGTTTTGTACAGGTTTTAGTTTGCTTTGGACTAAATAATCCTGTAGGTTTTTGTTTTTTCTATATGCAGATATGATTTTGTGTTCCCTCAGTAGGTTTGTGTTTTCTAATATCGTGGTGAATGTAGACTTCAGTTTTTGGTTGGTTATTACGCTGAGTTGGGAGTATGTTGTGATGAGGGGTATTATTTTGCTGTCATCAGGTGTTTTTCTGTTTAGAAATGTTTGTACCACATTTCTGAGGAAACTTCGTGTGTATCCTCTCAGGCGTAGAGCTTGGAAGAGTGTGTGTTTGGCTTCCTCAAAGTCTTGTTGTTGTGTGCAGATTTTGTGGAAGCGTAGGAGTTGTGATTTTACCAGTCCTTTGAAAGTATGTTTTGGATGGAAGCTGTCTTTGTGCAGTAAGCCGTGTGTGTCCGTGTCTTTGAAATATACCTTAATGTCCAGTTTGCCTGTGTTGTTGAAGGAGGAACCCTTGTATGTGGTGGTGTCTAGGAAATCTATCTGGTTTTCCTGCTTGGTGTATTTGAGTTTAATGGACCTGTGGTGTGTGTTGAGGGTGTTAATGAATTCTTGAAAGGCCTGTGGGCCGTGCGTCCAGGTTCCCCAGATGTCGTCGAGGTACCTGAAGTAGTGTGTAGGTTTGTGTGTGCATTTTGGGAATACTGTGGTTTCCCAATGGGCCATATAGATGTCAGCATAGGCCGGAGCAAAGCGCTTCCCCATAGCAGTTCCTTTTATTTGTAAGTAGTGATGCTCTTCAAATTCAAAATCGTTTTTGTTGAGGCTAATTTCCAATAGCTTCAAAATTTGGGTTTCTGGTCTGTTGCGGTCAGGGTATTTGAGAAACCACTCCCGGACTGCTTTCAGTCCCTCCGTAGTTTCAATGTTGGTGTATAAACTGTCAATGTCAATGGTGAACAGGAAGGCTTCCTGTTGTATTGTAGCATTTTTGACTTTGGCTACAAAGTCATAGGTGTCTTTGATGTAACTTGGGTGGTGTTTAGAAATGGGGTTGAGGAAATGGTCTAGATATTCTGCTATTCTGTAGGATTCACTGTTGCAGTCGGACACTATGGGCCTCCCAGGTGGAATTTCGTAGGGGAGTGGCCATGTTTCTGGGGCTTTATGAATTTTTGGGAGGAGGTAGAAGATCCTCGGTCGTGGTGATTCCTCTCCTCTTAGGTAGAATGCCCGTTTTTTTGTTAGGTGTTTTAGTTCAACCAGAGTTTGTAGGATTTGCCCTATTTCTAGTGCTGTTTGTTTGTACAGCGGTTCTTCCAAAGTAGTATAGTGTTCCTGATTATTTAATTGTCTGTTTGGTTCTGCAATGTATTGTTCTCTATCCATGATAACTATTGCACTCCCTTTGTCTGCTGGTTTTATGACTATATGTTTGTTTTCCTTTAAATGTTTTAAGGCTACGGTTTCCTCCTTTGTTATGTTGTGTGAGTCCCTGTATGGTCGGAGTTTTTGTAGAATTGTGTTGTCCTCTTGGATTATTTCCTGGATTTCTGCTGGCAGTTGCTTTTCCCTTAGTTCCTGTTGTAACAGAAGAAATAAGGTTCTTGATCCCGAGATGAAGTAAAACAGATGAGTTTATTGCATGCAAGGAACAATAAAGCCGAAGTCTTGTTTCCCGCAAGAAACAAGAAAACCGAAGTATTGTTCAATGTACTGTTACAAACTTTTGGGTTATATAGTGTTTTCTTCTCCGTTTCTGACGTCACTCGGTCTGATGGTAAAGAGGGGGGTTCATGGTATTTGGCCAGTTTACGATGTTTTGGACAAATGGTCAGTTTAACATTACACCCAGGGGGGTTCCTAGCTTGCATCTGCAATCCTTATCAGTTAACCCCCTTTCCTGCCATAAACCCCAGCTTGTGACTTAGAAGTCTAAACCCCCTACAGAAAGGATTCAGTTCAAACCCCCGTCTTCACATCTTTCTTCATTCCCCCCTTATAAAATATGGCATACGTCAGTGTAGCCTTTTTTTATACATACAATGTCAGGGCAGATCTTTCCTTTCTTGGCGAACAGGTATGTATTGCCATGTCATTGTACGTTCCACGATTATAGCAAGATGTGATGATTACAATTATACATATAAACAATACTATTCCTACATATAAACACTATAAAAAGGTTCCACCCCATGCCCCAAACACAGACTTTACCCAAGACCCAGTTCACCAATTTTCATTATAATAGTCCTGATATTTCTGTCCCTCATTGTAAATGTGTTGGGCCAGATCTGAGATGTGCTCAGAATTATCAGGAATATATGTGCAGCCTTCAGACTAGATGAGGTAGAATTTGTTAATTCTTCTAAAGTCGAGGCCATTTGAATTAACTCTCGACTCAGAAAGTTTATGCCGGCTTGTGGAAATATTATACCTAAATAATATTCCCAATCAGCCAATTTTCTTTGTGGTCTGTGGTTAGGTCCGAAGGGGCTGTGGATTTGAACACGGATATGAGGAACCACATATCCTAAATAACATGAGCCAGACCACTGGGCTGGCAACCATGGGTAGGCTCGTTTTCCACAAATGAAAGATGTTCCGTTTGGCGCTCCCCATGCCTCTGAAAATAAGAAGCTTATACCGAATTGTGGGGTGTGCTGATCCCATCCTGGAATTTGGAAGGTAGTGGTGGATATATTTGCAGCGATTGTAAGGTTGCAACGACTCCATCCAACCAAGTGCAGACCATTAGTGTGCTGAAAACATATGTTTCCCTCACGTTCCTTATTTAGAGTCAGGCATGGTGGTGTATGGCTTCTGTTATATTAAAGTTTCCTAAATTATCCCTCCAAATGATCATGCCTATGACTTCCTCGCGACGCCAAGGAATGGCTCCCATAGGAAGTCCTCCCTGTACATATTTGGGTAATGCGGCACACACCCAGCAGGCACTTTGGTTGGTTTTCTTAGCTGTCAGATAGGAGAGGCCTAAAAAGGAATTAATTCCATGTTCTCCTTTGTGGGAGAGATGATCATTAATTCCTGCGGAACATAGTCCTACAGCAACAATTATCGTTATTAACAGAAATGATTTCATTCTGAGTCTGTAAATGGGGATGAGGCTCGTCGGCAGTGTGGCGCGTGGCTCCAGCGATCTTTTCCTTCCACTCGAACCGCAGACTCGGTTGTCAACGGGATCTGGTAGGGTCCGTCCCACCTGGGCTGGAGAACCTGTGAAGGAAATTTCCTGATCCACACCCACTCTCCTGGGATGAGGTTGTGCCCTCCTTCAGGTGGTGGTCCCCATGCCTCCAGGACCTGCTCGCAGGCTCCTTGGGTGGCCTCTGTCAGCAGCTTGCAATAATACAAAGGAATGGTTGATCCATCTGAGGAAACCCCAGTCTCAGCACCTGTAAGAGAGCTTGTTTCAAATTATTACAGGTGGCTTTTGCTGCGGGAACCAAGGCAATCTTGTCCTTGTACTGCACTCCCCCTTTAAGCAGATCTGTTAAGAGTTGTGCTCACCCTGTAAAAACATTGCACCCAGGCCCTGTTAAAATTTCACAATGCTAGACACAAAAGGGCCTTATCATAACTGCTTCTATTAGACACTCTAAAGCTGAAGCAACTCAGACTTGTGGGTTTCCTCGTCAGGGGAAGCACTCAGAATACCATCAACATACTGAGTGATCACAGCCAGTTGAAGCCACGTGATACCCTGTTCTGGATAGTCATTCTTTGTAATGCATAATATTCCAACCCAATAGATCTGGAATAAAACCACCCATTAAAATCTGGTACTCGGCAAGTAAAACTTGCTGTCCCAATACTCCTGTGGCATCCTGCCGTCTTCCCAAATACATTAATCTATAGCACACTGTCGAACAGAGGAGTGAAACAAGCATGACAGTAGTGCTCCAGTATCCCCTAACAGAGAAACCAACACTCCATTAACAGTACATTTTTAACCACTGGACTGGGACAGACTTAGGGAGGCTACAAGGGATTTACAGGATCTAATCGTTAGGTAAACAGATTTTCTCACAAGACGTTATTCTCCCCAGTCTCGATTCTAAACCTACAGCGTTTCAGCATGGCTGGTTTCGAGACATTCGAATAAAACCAAATTGTTTCCATTATTGCAACTAATTGTATAAAAATACAAAAAACTGTTTAACTACTTTTACGTCCACCTGTACTGTATTTATACGTTTCAGACGCTCTTATATTTTCCAATCTCCTTAAGTTGATTTTCGTCAAGTCTCTTTAGTTACGTCTCTAGCCAGTCCTGCTGGCTAAACACACTCACACCGTCATTTAGTAGACCAAAACTCACAGTTACACACATACATGCCGGCACACAAATTCATAAAACACACATACACATCGAGAATATATTTTTCTCTTCGTAATACAATGTGCTGTATTCTTGTTTTACTTCTACACGAATCCTTTTAATTCCTGAAGCGCACTCCAGGTTCGTTGCATTTCTAATTTCGGGTGCGGTACTTTAGCCCACCGGTCAATATCTTACGGTTTTGGATTTGATCGTATGGGGGAAATCAGGGAAGGTAGGTGCGAGTGCAGACCCCCCTCGACGGGGTGCGAGACAGTGTTAGAGTGGCGCTGTCATCAACGGCGCCAGCCCCTGCTACATCAAGTCCTTTCCCACTTCGAGTGAGAGTAGAGATCTGCGGGCGCCCTCCCTCTAACAGGGGAGACCCTGATCCGTCTTTATCACACTCATACCAAGTGTTATCCCAATCAGACCCCCCTTCTCCATATGGCCACTGAGGGAATTGATCCCAATTATTTTCGTTTCCTGCCTGTTTGTTCCCCTGTGGGAGAGCAGGATATTAGTCGCCGGCTGTAGCACATTAACCAGTGCAGCGTGACCAGGAGTTAATTCCTTCTTTAGTTTCTCATTCTCCTGTACTGCCTCTTTTAGCTTTTTTTCTATACTCTTTCGTAGCGAGTAAAGTATCTTTTCTTCCGGGTTTTTGTTTTCCCCATAAACACACTTTTAAATCACATCCCAATTTCTTTTTTTTTTCCTCATGTATCTGCCACCACTGGTGCCGGCCGTGCACCAGGGTGGGAGCTACATGCTTGTGCTTTTGCCAACCAATACTCATATGCTTTCTTTACAGGCGTCTTAGCTTTTTCCATATTTTTCTCCTTCTTTTCCGTCAACTTACACTTTTCCGATATATAAACGGACCCTTCCACCACTTTCTCAAACCATCAGTTAGCTCACATGTTCGGTCTCTATTACTTTTGTCGTGTGTGAGGTAACAGCTCATACAGTAAGGGGATGCTTTCACTTGAAAAACCTGTGCATTCCTGCACCCATTCACCCATTACCTCCGGATCTAAATACCTCTCAGAGACTTTAGAGAGGACTTACACCGCACTGTTCACAGGTAAGGGACGAGACCTCGAAAACCCCCTTTCTTGATCAGTAATTCACCATCCCCAGAACGCCAGCATCGCTGCTTTTGCCCCGGGGTGGACTTATGCACTGAGCTCAATCAGGGCGATTCTCGGGTCTCAACGTCCTTTAAATCCCGCTACTTAATGCTTTGCTCTTTTATTAGGAGGTGTGTTTATGTGTCGTGCGTGTGTATATGTATTTCACAAACAAGGAAAACACCAAAAACATGCATACATATATATCTTTTCTACTCCTGTTTCCTTTAAAACAAAAAAACCACGCCACGCCAATCCGTGCACGATCAAGGCGTAGCTAATCTCAGGACCCCGGGTGCAATTAAGGCCCACACCAATCCTGGATTATACGTGCATTTAATGCACCACTCAGCTCCAGAACTCCGGGCGCAATTAAGGCCCACACCAGTTCTGACCTTCAGAACTCTGGGCGCAATTAAGGCCCACACCAGTCCTGAACTACGTGCATTTAATGCACCACTTGCCCACACCAGTCCTGAACTTCACGGTAAGGGTCCAAAACCCGTTCAAAACTCCACGCGCAATTAAGGCATACACCAGCTTCGAACGCCTGTACACAATACCGCGGAACCCCTGCCAGACCAAATTCTGGGCTTACAGCAAACAACCCATTACATACACCGGTGTCTTCCCCGGGCCAGAGGAATTCAGAAACTCACGTTTACTCCATCATCTCGGGCGATTCTCGCAGGGAGCAGAGATTTTCCAATCGGTCAGGGAGAGTCGGGACTTTTAAATAAAAGAGGAGTCCTTACCTCTTAGTTATGTGCGCGCTGACCGTCTCTCCTGCAGATGGGATGTTCTGCGCCTTCTGGGGCATCCTTTCGACTACGCCAAATTTGTTGTAACAGAAGAAATAAGGTTCTTGATCCCGAGATGAAGTAAAACAGATGAGTTTATTGCATGCAAGGAACAATAAAGCCGAAGCCTTGTTTACCGCAAGAAACAACAAAACCGAAGTATTGTTCAACGTACTGTTACAAACTTTTGGGTTATATAGTGTTTTCTTCTCTGTTTCTGACGTCACTCGGTCTGATGGTAAAGAGGGGGGTTCATGGTATTTGGCCAGTTTACGATGTTCTGGACAAATGGTCAGTTTAACATTACACCCAGGGGGGTTCCTAGCTTGCATCTGTAATCCTTATCAGTTAACCCCCTTTCCTGCCATAAACCCCAGCTTGTGACTTAGAAGTCTAAACCCCCTGCAGAAAGGATTAAATTCAAACCCCCGTCTTCACATCTTTCTTCAGTTCCCAACTGGATTTAGGCAGGAAGGGAACCCTTTCTGTGTCGGTGTCTTTATCCTCAAAGAAGGCGGTCAGTTTAAGGCGATGGTGGTATTGTCGGATTTCGCTTTTCAGTCAGGTTTTCTGACCTTTCTTTGTCCCTACTGTGGGGACAAATGATAAGCCCTTATTGAGGAGGTTTATTTGTTCAGTTGTGGGGTGGAAGTTGTTGCTTAGATTTACAATGTTTTTGTTGTTCTTGTCCCCATCTTGTTCTGCGGCTTTGGGGCTTACCAGTTTACATGTTGTGACCAGTGGTCTAGCATTTTTTGAGCTGTTGCGGTGGTCCAGTGAATTCCATCTCTTTCTGTCTTGAAAAGGGCTTCTTCCTGTTTGGGGAGGTATGGCATGTTTTGCTGTATGTGATTGTTTATTGTGTCCAGGTTTTTACTGAATCCTGGTTCCAGGTCTCTGGAGTAATTAATCAGGGTCAGGGTCAGGGTCAGAGTCAGGGATAGGGTAGGGGAACAAAGCTCTTTCTCCCAGATTTTCTGTAAGAAGGGACCATCTGGGACAAGGAGTGTTGCACTCTCCTTCCAACGACTGAAACCCTCCCAGTTTATTTTCTGATGTTCAGGCCTTGTGGAAAGGTAGTATGAAGTCTTTTGATCCACTCCGTTTCCTTTTTCTTTCTTTCCATCTCTGTCCAGTTGAGGTTGCTCTCCAGTCCTGTGGCCTCCAGCGCTTCCAGCCCGTGCTGTAGGAAGTGTGCCACCAGGTGAGTCCTCCTTTCCCGCTGGTTCCGGATGTTGTACCTGTGTTGTGCCAGTCGGGTTCGGATGGAGTTACCTGTTTCCCCCACATAGGTCACCCCGCACGTTTTGCACTGGATGCCATAGACAGCGTTATTGGTGTTTTCTGAGAGCGCCCTTTGCAACTGGAAGATTTCTTTGGTTTTGTTGTTTTGGATCATTGTTTTCTGTTTGAAGTGTTTGGCTTTTGGTGTATTTGATCTGTTTTGTACTGGTTTTAGTTTGCTTTGGACTAAATAATCCTGTAGGTTTTTGTTTTTTCTATATGCAGATATGATTTTGTGTTCCCTCAGTAGGTTTGTGTTTTCTAATATCGTGGTAAATGTAGACTTTAGTTTTTGGTTGGTTATTACGCTGAGTTGGGAGTATGTTGTGATGAGGGGTATTATTTTGCTGTCATCAGGTGTTTTTCTGTTTAGAAATGTTTGTGCCACATTTCTGAGGAAACTTTGTGTGTATCCTCTCGGGCGTAGAGCTTGGAAGAGTGTGTGTTTGGCTTCCTCAAAGTCTTGTTGTTGTGTGCAGATTGTGTGGAAGCATAGGAGTTGTGATTTTACCAGTCCTTTGAAAGTATGTTTTGGATGGAAGCTGTCTTTGTGCAGTAAGCCGTGTGTATCCGTGTCTTTGAAATATACCTTAATGTCCAGTTTGCCTGTGTTGTTGAAGGAGGAACCCTTGTATGTGGTGGTGTCTAGGAAATCTATCTGGTTTTCCTGCTTGGTGTATTTGAGTTTAATGGACCTGTGGTGTGTGTTGAGGGTGTTAATGAATTCTTGAAAGGCCTGTGGGCCGTGCGTCCAGGTTCCCCAGATGTCGTCGAGGTACATGAAGTAGTGTGTAGGTTTGTGTGTGCATTTTGGGAATACGGGCCATATAGATGTCAGCATAGGCCGGAGCAAAGCGTTTCCCCATAGCAGTTCCTTTTATTTGTAAGTAGTGATCCTCTTCAAATTCAAAATCGTTTTTGTTGAGGCTAATTTCCAATAGCTTCAAAATTTGGGTTTCTGGTCTGTTGCGGTCAGGGTATTTGTGAAACCACTCCCGGACTGCTTTCAGTCCCTCCGTAGTTTCAATGTTGGTGTATAAACTGTCAATGTCAATGGTGAACAGGAAAGCTTCCTGTTGTATTGTAGCATTTTTGACTTTGGCTACAGTCATAGGTGTCTTTGATGTAACTTGGGTGGTGTTTAGAAATGGGGTTGAGAAAATGGTCTAGATATTCTGCTATTCTGTAGGATTCACTGTTGCAGTCGGACACTATGGGCCTCTCAGGTGGAATTTCGTAGGGGAGTGGCCATGTTTCTGGGGCTTTATGAATTTTTGGGAGGAGGTAGAAGATCCTCGGTCGTGGTGATTCCTCTCCTCTTAGGTAGAATGCCCGTTTTTTTGTTAGGTGTTTTAGTTCAACCAGAGTTTGTAGGATTTGCCCTATTTCTAGTGCTGTTTGTTTGTACAGCGGTTCTTCCAAAGTAGTATAGTGTTCCTGATTATTTAATTGTCTGTGTGCTTCTGCAATGTATTGTTCTCTATCCATGATAACTATTGCACTCCCTTTGTCTGCTGGTTTTATGACTATATGTTTGTTTTCCTTTAAATGTTTTAAGGCTACGGTTTCCTCCTTTGTTATGTTGTGTGAGTCCCTGTATGGTCGGAGTTTTTGTAGAATTGTGTTGTCCTCTTGGATTATTTCCTGGATTTCTGGTGGCAGTTGCTTTTCCCTTGGTTCCCAACTGGATTTAGGCAGGAAGGGAACCCTTTCTGTGTCGGTGTCTTTATCCTCAAAGAAGGCGGTCAGTTTAAGGCGACGGTGGTATTGTCGGATTTCGCTTTTCAGTCGGGTTTTCTGACCTTTCTTTGTCCCTACTGTGGGGACAAATGATAAGCCCTTATTGATGAGGTTTATTTGTTCGGTTGTGGGGTGGAAGTTGTTGCTTAGATTTACAATGTTTTTGTTGTTCTTGTCCCCATCTTGTTCTGCGGCTTTGGGGCTTACCAGTTTAAATGTTGTGACCAGTGGTCTAGCATTTTTTGAGCTGTTGCGGTGGTCCAGTGAATTCCATCTCTTTCTGTCTTGAAAAGGGCTTCTTCCAGTTTGGGGAGGTATGGCATGTTTTGCTGTATGTGATTGTTTATTGTGTCCAGGTTTTTCCTAAATCCTGGTTCCAGGTCTCTGGAGTAATTAATCAGTGGGATGTATATTTCTGCAGATGGGAAGGTTCATTTAGCTCTCCGTAGCATCTGTTGTAGTTGTTTGATGGCTGTTTCCTTTGCTTTTTGTGCCTTGATATTGATTCCGAAGGACAGAATGATTTTCTACACTTCTGTGTTCCGGGGGGTGTGTTGTAGGAGGTTTGCTGCATTGTAAAATGATGCTCCTGGGTAGCTTTCTATCTGTAGATCTGGATTTTCATAGGAGGGTATTCTTGATAAACTGGAGTCCCCTATGCAGAACCAGCGTTTGTGGGTTTCCAGCTTCCAGTCCGTTAGCTTTATTGTGATCTTGTCGTGTCGGTGTGGTCTGTATCTTGGTTGGGCTGGTGGTGGTGTGGGGGGGTAATAGTCGGGGTCGGAGTCAGGGTTAGGATAAGGGTCGGGGTTAGGATCAGGGTTGATGTCAGTGTTAGTATTAGGGTTAGGATCAGGGTCGGGGTTAGGATCAGGGTTAATGTCAGTGTTAGTATTAGGGTAGGGGAACAAAGCTCTTTCTCCCAGATTTTCTCTAAAAAGGGACCATCTGGGACAAGGAGTGTTGCACTCTCCTTCCAACGACTGAAACCCTCCCAGTTTATTTTCTGATGTTCAGGCCTTGTGGAAAGGTAGTATGAAGTCTTTTGATCCACTCCGTTTCCTTTTTCTTTCTTTCCATCTCTGTCCAGTTGGGGTTGCTCTCCAGTCCTGTGGCCTCCAGCGCTTCCAGCCCGTGCTGTAGGAAGTGTGCCACCAGGTGAGTCCTCCTTTCCCGCTGGTTCCGGATGTTGTACCTGTGTTGTGCCAGTCGGGTTCGGATGGAGTTACCTGTTTCCCCCACATAGGTCACCCCGCACGTTTTGCACTGGATGCCATAGACAGCGTTATTGGTGTTTTCTGAGAGCGCCCTTTGCAACTGGAAGATTTCTTTGGTTTTGTTGTTTTGGATCGTTGTTTTCTGTTTGAAGTGTTTGGCTTTTGGTGTATTTGATCTGTTTTGTACAGGTTTTAGTTTGCTTTGGACTAAATAATCCTGTAGGTTTTTGTTTTTTCTATATGCAGATATGATTTTGTGTTCCCTCAGTAGGTTTGTGTTTTCTAATATCGTGGTGAATGTAGACTTCAGTTTTTGGTTGGTTATTACGCTGAGTTGGGAGTATGTTGTGATGAGGGGTATTATTTTGCTGTCATCAGGTGTTTTTCTGTTTAGAAATGTTTGTGCCACATTTCTGAGGAAACTTCGTGTGTATCCTCTCAGGCGTAGAGCTTGGAAGAGTGTGTGTTTGGCTTCCTCAAAGTCTTGTTGTTGTGTGCAGATTTTGTGGAAGCGTAGGAGTTGTGATTTTACCAGTCCTTTGAAAGTATGTTTTGGATGGAAGCTGTCTTTGTGCAGTAAGCCGTGTGTGTCCGTGTCTTTGAAATATACCTTAATGTCCAGTTTGCCTGTGTTGTTGAAGGAGGAACCCTTGTATGTGGTGGTGTCTAGGAAATCTATCTGGTTTTCCTGCTTGGTGTATTTGAGTTTAATGGACCTGTGGTGTGTGTTGAGGGTGTTAATGAATTCTTGAAAGGCCTGTGGGCCGTGCGTCCAGGTTCCCCAGATGTCGTCGAGGTACCTGAAGTAGTGTGTAGGTTTGTGTGTGCATTTTGGGAATACTGTGGCTTCCCAATGGGCCATATAGATGTCAGCATAGGCCGGAGCAAAGCGCTTCCCCATAGCAGTTCCTTTTATTTGTAAGTAGTGATGCTCTTCAAATTCAAAATCGTTTTTGTTGAGGCTAATTTCCAATAGCTTCAGAATTTGGGTTTCTGGTCTGTTGCGGTCAGGGTATTTGAGAAACCACTCCCGGACTGCTTTCAGTCCCTCCGTAGTTTCAATGTTGGTGTATAAACTGTCAATGTCAATGGTGAACAGGAAGGCTTCCTGTTGTATTGTAGCATTTTTGACTTTGGCTACAAAGTCATAGGTGTCTTTGATGTAACTTGGGTGGTGTTTAGAAATGGGGTTGAGGAAATGGTCTAGATATTCTGCTATTCTGTAGGATTCACTGTTGCAGTCGGACACTATGGGCCTCCCAGGTGGAATTTCGTAGGGGAGTGGCCATGTTTCTGGGGCTTTATGAATTTTTGGGAGGAGGTAGAAGATCCTCGGTCGTGGTGATTCCTCTCCTCTTAGGTAGAATGCCTGTTTTTTTGTTAGGTGTTTTAGTTCAACCAGAGTTTGTAGGATTTGCCCTATTTCTAGTGCTGTTTGTTTGTACAGCGGTTCTTCCAAAGTAGTATAGTGTTCCTGATTATTTAATTGTCTGTGTGCTTCTGCAATGTATTGTTCTCTATCCATGATAACTATTGCACTCCCTTTGTCTGCTGGTTTTATGACTATATGTTTGTTTTCCTTTAAATGTTTTAAGGCTACGGTTTCCTCCTTTGTTATGTTGTGTGAGTCCCTGTATGGTCGGAGTTTTTGTAGAATTGTGTTGTCCTCTTGGATTATTTCCTGGATTTCTGGTGGCAGTTGGTTTTCCCTTGGTTCCCAACTGGATTTAGGCAGGAAGGGAACCCTTTCTGTGTCGGTGTCTTTATCCTCAAAGAAGGCAGTCAGTTTAAGGCGACGGTGGTATTGTCGGATTTCGCTTTTCAGTCGGGTTTTCTGACCTTTCTTTGTCCCTACTGTGGGGACAAATGATAAGCCCTTATTGAGGAGGTTTATTTGTTCAGTTGTGGGGTGGAAGTTGTTGCTTAGATTTACAATGTTTTTGTTGTTCTTGTCCCCATCTTGTTCTGCGGCTTTGGGGCTTACCAGTTTAAATGTTGTGACCAGTGGTCTAGCATTTTTTGAGCTGTTGCGGTGGTCCAGTGAATTCCATCTCTTTCTGTCTTGAAAAGGGCTTCTTCCAGTTTGGGGAGGTATGGCATGTTTTGCTGTATGTGATTGTTTATTGTGTCCAGGTTTTTCCTGAATCCTGGTTCCAGGTCTCTGGAGTAATTAATCAGTGGGATGTATATTTCTGCAGATGGGAAGGTTCCCTTAGCTTCCCGTAGCATCTGTTGTAGTTGTTTGATGGCTGTTTCCTTTGCTTTTTGTGCCTTGTTATTGATTCCAAAGGACAGAATGATTTTCTCCACTCCTGTGTTCCGGGGGGTGTGTTGTAGGAGGTTTGCTGCATTGTAAAATGATGCTCCTGGGTAGCTTTCTATCTGTAGATCTGGATTTTCATAGGGGGGTATTCTTGATAAATTGGAGTCCCCTATGCAGAGCCAGCGTTTGTGGGTTTCCAGCTTCCAGTCCGTTAGCTTTCTTGTGGTCTTGTCATGTCGGAGTGGTCTGTATCTTGGTTGGGCTGGTGGTGGTGTGGGGGGGTAATAGTCGGGGTCGGAGTCAGGGTTAGGATCAGGGTCGGGGTTAGGATCAGGGTTGATGTCAGTGTTAGTATTAGGGTTAGGGTTAGGATCAGGGTCGGGGTTAGGATCAGGGTTAATGTCAGTGTTAGTATTAGGGTTAGGGTTAGGATCAGGGTCGGGGTTAGGATCAGGGTTAATGTCAGTGTTAGTATTAGGGTTAGGGTTAGGATCAGGGTCGGGGTTAGGATCGGGGTTAATGTCAGGGTTAGGATTAGGGTTGGGGATAAGGTTAGGGTTAGGGTTGGTGTCGGGGTTGGTGTTAACGTCAGTATAAGCGTTAGGGTTAGGGCTGAGGTTAGGGTCAGAGCTAGAGTCCTGGGAGAGGTGTACCCTGGTGCTGCTGTTTGGGATACAGATTCCAGTTAGGGTGTTTCTCATGGTTCCCTCTTGTCTTCTCTGCTCTCTTCGGATCCTTTGTGGCATGGGGATCGGAGGAAAGTCATCTATTTCCGGAGTATATGCTCTGGCTCTCATGGGGCCAGATTTCTGGGTTGGATGTCTGCTTTCCCAGTGTCTCTTCACTGGTTCTGGATGGGATTCTGCCTGGGTTACGTATGTCTCTTCCGAGCCATTTACCTCTTCCCTGATTAGTGTGTCGAGTATTTGGAATCTGTTTGGAGACGTGGGGATAGTGGATTCCTTGTTGCTAAGTGTAGCAGTAACCATAGCTTGTGTATGGTCCAACGTGTCCTTCTGTATTTTCCTCCCATAATTTTTCTTTGCCCAGTTGGAGGCAACCGCGAAAGCTTGTTCCCAGCGGGGAAGCTCCAGGTCCTCCAGTCGTCTGGACAGATGTGTGAGAGTTTCCTCGTAGTGCTCTTCGAGGATCTGCAATGAGGTGTGGAGCCAGTTTTTGGCATTGCTTACTAGCTTCAAACATGTGAGTGCGGTTGGGTTGGCCGGTCTTATGAGGTGCTTGAGTTCCTCTGTCTTCCGTCGTAGGCTGGCGGGTGCCTGGTTCTCCCCTCCGGAAACTGCTGTGTTTTTTAGGTGGTGGACTGTCTGGATCATTTTGTAGATGATCCTGGTTCCTAGTTGGAAGGTATCCTGTCTGTTTGATGTGTTTGATGTGGTGTGGTTTGGTGTGTAGGCGGTGTGGAGAGTGACCGTACGGCAGCGTGCGTTGTCAACTCTGGGTTGACGCATACCATAACGATCCATACTTACCAGTAAAATGCCTAAAGCTTCGTTGGCACCGTTAGGTTTCCACTGTTAGGCAATTTACCTCTGTAGAGTCTGTGGCTCCGTGAAAAGGCAATCTTGCTTTTCTTTGTGTCGCGACGTTTCGACCTGCCTGGGTCTTCTTCAGGCGTTGTTATGGGGCACTGTGTCCCTGTTGGCCTGTTTTTATCTTGTTTTCAAAGGGGCGGTGAGTGTAGTTCCTCCTAGGGGGGTGGTTTGAATCCTATTCCTTTTGTTTCTGTGTGAGTAGGTGCAGTTTCAGTGGGTGAATGGGTTTCTGCTTTCCTGCTTAGGATTATGTATGGGCCGTTAATCTCTCAATAGGCCGTTAGGGTCTTTTGTTTTCCTTCCTGGTAGGACTGGTGTGTGGGCTGTGAAAGTTTCAATTGGTTTTAGGTCTTCTTTTGTTTGTTGCCTGAGTGCTGGAACAGTGACTGTGAAGAGTTCCAGTCCCTGTAGGATCTGGCTAGTTAGGGTAGGGGAACAAAGCTCTTTCTCCCAGATTTTCTCTAAAAAGGGACCATCTGGGACAAGGAGTGTTGCACTCTCCTTCCAACGACTGAAACCCTCCCAGTTTATTTTCTGATGTTCAGGCCTTGTGGAAAGGTAGTATGAAGTCTTTTGATCCACTCCGTTTCCTTTTTCTTTCTTTCCATCTCTGTCCAGTTGGGGTTGCTCTCCAGTCCTGTGGCCTCCAGCGCTTCCAGCCCGTGCTGTAGGAAGTGTGCCACCAGGTGAGTCCTCCTTTCCCGCTGGTTCCGGATGTTGTACCTGTGTTGTGCCAGTCGGGTTCGGATGGAGTTACCTGTTTCCCCCACATAGGTCACCCCGCACGTTTTGCACTGGATGCCATAGACAGCGTTATTGGTGTTTTCTGAGAGCGCCCTTTGCAACTGGAAGATTTCTTTGGTTTTGTTGTTTTGGATCGTTGTTTTCTGTTTGAAGTGTTTGGCTTTTGGTGTATTTGATCTGTTTTGTACAGGTTTTAGTTTGCTTTGGACTAAATAATCCTGTAGGTTTTTGTTTTTTCTATATGCAGATATGATTTTGTGTTCCCTCAGTAGGTTTGTGTTTTCTAATATCGTGGTGAATGTAGACTTCAGTTTTTGGTTGGTTATTACGCTGAGTTGGGAGTATGTTGTGATGAGGGGTATTATTTTGCTGTCATCAGGTGTTTTTCTGTTTAGAAATGTTTGTGCCACATTTCTGAGGAAACTTCGTGTGTATCCTCTCAGGCGTAGAGCTTGGAAGAGTGTGTGTTTGGCTTCCTCAAAGTCTTGTTGTTGTGTGCAGATTTTGTGGAAGCGTAGGAGTTGTGATTTTACCAGTCCTTTGAAAGTATGTTTTGGATGGAAGCTGTCTTTGTGCAGTAAGCCGTGTGTGTCCGTGTCTTTGAAATATACCTTAATGTCCAGTTTGCCTGTGTTGTTGAAGGAGGAACCCTTGTATGTGGTGGTGTCTAGGAAATCTATCTGGTTTTCCTGCTTGGTGTATTTGAGTTTAATGGACCTGTGGTGTGTGTTGAGGGTGTTAATGAATTCTTGAAAGGCCTGTGGGCCGTGCGTCCAGGTTCCCCAGATGTCGTCGAGGTACCTGAAGTAGTGTGTAGGTTTGTGTGTGCATTTTGGGAATACTGTGGCTTCCCAATGGGCCATATAGATGTCAGCATAGGCCGGAGCAAAGCGCTTCCCCATAGCAGTTCCTTTTATTTGTAAGTAGTGATGCTCTTCAAATTCAAAATCGTTTTTGTTGAGGCTAATTTCCAATAGCTTCAGAATTTGGGTTTCTGGTCTGTTGCGGTCAGGGTATTTGAGAAACCACTCCCGGACTGCTTTCAGTCCCTCCGTAGTTTCAATGTTGGTGTATAAACTGTCAATGTCAATGGTGAACAGGAAGGCTTCCTGTTGTATTGTAGCATTTTTGACTTTGGCTACAAAGTCATAGGTGTCTTTGATGTAACTTGGGTGGTGTTTAGAAATGGGGTTGAGGAAATGGTCTAGATATTCTGCTATTCTGTAGGATTCACTGTTGCAGTCGGACACTATGGGCCTCCCAGGTGGAATTTCGTAGGGGAGTGGCCATGTTTCTGGGGCTTTATGAATTTTTGGGAGGAGGTAGAAGATCCTCGGTCGTGGTGATTCCTCTCCTCTTAGGTAGAATGCCTGTTTTTTTGTTAGGTGTTTTAGTTCAACCAGAGTTTGTAGGATTTGCCCTATTTCTAGTGCTGTTTGTTTGTACAGCGGTTCTTCCAAAGTAGTATAGTGTTCCTGATTATTTAATTGTCTGTGTGCTTCTGCAATGTATTGTTCTCTATCCATGATAACTATTGCACTCCCTTTGTCTGCTGGTTTTATGACTATATGTTTGTTTTCCTTTAAATGTTTTAAGGCTACGGTTTCCTCCTTTGTTATGTTGTGTGAGTCCCTGTATGGTCGGAGTTTTTGTAGAATTGTGTTGTCCTCTTGGATTATTTCCTGGATTTCTGGTGGCAGTTGGTTTTCCCTTGGTTCCCAACTGGATTTAGGCAGGAAGGGAACCCTTTCTGTGTCGGTGTCTTTATCCTCAAAGAAGGCAGTCAGTTTAAGGCGACGGTGGTATTGTCGGATTTCGCTTTTCAGTCGGGTTTTCTGACCTTTCTTTGTCCCTACTGTGGGGACAAATGATAAGCCCTTATTGAGGAGGTTTATTTGTTCAGTTGTGGGGTGGAAGTTGTTGCTTAGATTTACAATGTTTTTGTTGTTCTTGTCCCCATCTTGTTCTGCGGCTTTGGGGCTTACCAGTTTAAATGTTGTGACCAGTGGTCTAGCATTTTTTGAGCTGTTGCGGTGGTCCAGTGAATTCCATCTCTTTCTGTCTTGAAAAGGGCTTCTTCCAGTTTGGGGAGGTATGGCATGTTTTGCTGTATGTGATTGTTTATTGTGTCCAGGTTTTTCCTGAATCCTGGTTCCAGGTCTCTGGAGTAATTAATCAGTGGGATGTATATTTCTGCAGATGGGAAGGTTCCCTTAGCTTCCCGTAGCATCTGTTGTAGTTGTTTGATGGCTGTTTCCTTTGCTTTTTGTGCCTTGTTATTGATTCCAAAGGACAGAATGATTTTCTCCACTCCTGTGTTCCGGGGGGTGTGTTGTAGGAGGTTTGCTGCATTGTAAAATGATGCTCCTGGGTAGCTTTCTATCTGTAGATCTGGATTTTCATAGGGGGGTATTCTTGATAAATTGGAGTCCCCTATGCAGAGCCAGCGTTTGTGGGTTTCCAGCTTCCAGTCCGTTAGCTTTCTTGTGGTCTTGTCATGTCGGAGTGGTCTGTATCTTGGTTGGGCTGGTGGTGGTGTGGGGGGGTAATAGTCGGGGTCGGAGTCAGGGTTAGGATCAGGGTCGGGGTTAGGATCAGGGTTGATGTCAGTGTTAGTATTAGGGTTAGGGTTAGGATCAGGGTCGGGGTTAGGATCAGGGTTAATGTCAGTGTTAGTATTAGGGTTAGGGTTAGGATCAGGGTCGGGGTTAGGATCAGGGTTAATGTCAGTGTTAGTATTAGGGTTAGGGTTAGGATCAGGGTCGGGGTTAGGATCGGGGTTAATGTCAGGGTTAGGATTAGGGTTGGGGATAAGGTTAGGGTTAGGGTTGGTGTCGGGGTTGGTGTTAACGTCAGTATAAGCGTTAGGGTTAGGGCTGAGGTTAGGGTCAGAGCTAGAGTCCTGGGAGAGGTGTACCCTGGTGCTGCTGTTTGGGATACAGATTCCAGTTAGGGTGTTTCTCATGGTTCCCTCTTGTCTTCTCTGCTCTCTTCGGATCCTTTGTGGCATGGGGATCGGAGGAAAGTCATCTATTTCCGGAGTATATGCTCTGGCTCTCATGGGGCCAGATTTCTGGGTTGGATGTCTGCTTTCCCAGTGTCTCTTCACTGGTTCTGGATGGGATTCTGCCTGGGTTACGTATGTCTCTTCCGAGCCATTTACCTCTTCCCTGATTAGTGTGTCGAGTATTTGGAATCTGTTTGGAGACGTGGGGATAGTGGATTCCTTGTTGCTAAGTGTAGCAGTAACCATAGCTTGTGTATGGTCCAACGTGTCCTTCTGTATTTTCCTCCCATAATTTTTCTTTGCCCAGTTGGAGGCAACCGCGAAAGCTTGTTCCCAGCGGGGAAGCTCCAGGTCCTCCAGTCGTCTGGACAGATGTGTGAGAGTTTCCTCGTAGTGCTCTTCGAGGATCTGCAATGAGGTGTGGAGCCAGTTTTTGGCATTGCTTACTAGCTTCAAACATGTGAGTGCGGTTGGGTTGGCCGGTCTTATGAGGTGCTTGAGTTCCTCTGTCTTCCGTCGTAGGCTGGCGGGTGCCTGGTTCTCCCCTCCGGAAACTGCTGTGTTTTTTAGGTGGTGGACTGTCTGGATCATTTTGTAGATGATCCTGGTTCCTAGTTGGAAGGTATCCTGTCTGTTTGATGTGTTTGATGTGGTGTGGTTTGGTGTGTAGGCGGTGTGGAGAGTGACCGTACGGCAGCGTGCGTTGTCAACTCTGGGTTGACGCATACCATAACGATCCATACTTACCAGTAAAATGCCTAAAGCTTCGTTGGCACCGTTAGGTTTCCACTGTTAGGCAATTTACCTCTGTAGAGTCTGTGGCTCCGTGAAAAGGCAATCTTGCTTTTCTTTGTGTCGCGACGTTTCGACCTGCCTGGGTCTTCTTCAGGCGTTGTTATGGGGCACTGTGTCCCTGTTGGCCTGTTTTTATCTTGTTTTCAAAGGGGCGGTGAGTGTAGTTCCTCCTAGGGGGGTGGTTTGAATCCTATTCCTTTTGTTTCTGTGTGAGTAGGTGCAGTTTCAGTGGGTGAATGGGTTTCTGCTTTCCTGCTTAGGATTATGTATGGGCCGTTAATCTCTCAATAGGCCGTTAGGGTCTTTTGTTTTCCTTCCTGGTAGGACTGGTGTGTGGGCTGTGAAAGTTTCAATTGGTTTTAGGTCTTCTTTTGTTTGTTGCCTGAGTGCTGGAACAGTGACTGTGAAGAGTTCCAGTCCCTGTAGGATCTGGCTAGTTAGGGTAGGGGAACAAAGCTCTTTCTCCCAGATTTTCTCTAAAAAGGGACCATCTGGGACAAGGAGTGTTGCACTCTCCTTCCAACGACTGAAACCCTCCCAGTTTATTTTCTGATGTTCAGGCCTTGTGGAAAGGTAGTATGAAGTCTTTTGATCCACTCCGTTTCCTTTTTCTTTCTTTCCATCTCTGTCCAGTTGGGGTTGCTCTCCAGTCCTGTGGCCTCCAGCGCTTCCAGCCCGTGCTGTAGGAAGTGTGCCACCAGGTGAGTCCTCCTTTCCCGCTGGTTCCGGATGTTGTACCTGTGTTGTGCCAGTCGGGTTCGGATGGAGTTACCTGTTTCCCCCACATAGGTCACCCCGCACGTTTTGCACTGGATGCCATAGACAGCGTTATTGGTGTTTTCTGAGAGCGCCCTTTGCAACTGGAAGATTTCTTTGGTTTTGTTGTTTTGGATCGTTGTTTTCTGTTTGAAGTGTTTGGCTTTTGGTGTATTTGATCTGTTTTGTACAGGTTTTAGTTTGCTTTGGACTAAATAATCCTGTAGGTTTTTGTTTTTTCTATATGCAGATATGATTTTGTGTTCCCTCAGTAGGTTTGTGTTTTCTAATATCGTGGTGAATGTAGACTTCAGTTTTTGGTTGGTTATTACGCTGAGTTGGGAGTATGTTGTGATGAGGGGTATTATTTTGCTGTCATCAGGTGTTTTTCTGTTTAGAAATGTTTGTGCCACATTTCTGAGGAAACTTCGTGTGTATCCTCTCAGGCGTAGAGCTTGGAAGAGTGTGTGTTTGGCTTCCTCAAAGTCTTGTTGTTGTGTGCAGATTTTGTGGAAGCGTAGGAGTTGTGATTTTACCAGTCCTTTGAAAGTATGTTTTGGATGGAAGCTGTCTTTGTGCAGTAAGCCGTGTGTGTCCGTGTCTTTGAAATATACCTTAATGTCCAGTTTGCCTGTGTTGTTGAAGGAGGAACCCTTGTATGTGGTGGTGTCTAGGAAATCTATCTGGTTTTCCTGCTTGGTGTATTTGAGTTTAATGGACCTGTGGTGTGTGTTGAGGGTGTTAATGAATTCTTGAAAGGCCTGTGGGCCGTGCGTCCAGGTTCCCCAGATGTCGTCGAGGTACCTGAAGTAGTGTGTAGGTTTGTGTGTGCATTTTGGGAATACTGTGGCTTCCCAATGGGCCATATAGATGTCAGCATAGGCCGGAGCAAAGCGCTTCCCCATAGCAGTTCCTTTTATTTGTAAGTAGTGATGCTCTTCAAATTCAAAATCGTTTTTGTTGAGGCTAATTTCCAATAGCTTCAGAATTTGGGTTTCTGGTCTGTTGCGGTCAGGGTATTTGAGAAACCACTCCCGGACTGCTTTCAGTCCCTCCGTAGTTTCAATGTTGGTGTATAAACTGTCAATGTCAATGGTGAACAGGAAGGCTTCCTGTTGTATTGTAGCATTTTTGACTTTGGCTACAAAGTCATAGGTGTCTTTGATGTAACTTGGGTGGTGTTTAGAAATGGGGTTGAGGAAATGGTCTAGATATTCTGCTATTCTGTAGGATTCACTGTTGCAGTCGGACACTATGGGCCTCCCAGGTGGAATTTCGTAGGGGAGTGGCCATGTTTCTGGGGCTTTATGAATTTTTGGGAGGAGGTAGAAGATCCTCGGTCGTGGTGATTCCTCTCCTCTTAGGTAGAATGCCTGTTTTTTTGTTAGGTGTTTTAGTTCAACCAGAGTTTGTAGGATTTGCCCTATTTCTAGTGCTGTTTGTTTGTACAGCGGTTCTTCCAAAGTAGTATAGTGTTCCTGATTATTTAATTGTCTGTGTGCTTCTGCAATGTATTGTTCTCTATCCATGATAACTATTGCACTCCCTTTGTCTGCTGGTTTTATGACTATATGTTTGTTTTCCTTTAAATGTTTTAAGGCTACGGTTTCCTCCTTTGTTATGTTGTGTGAGTCCCTGTATGGTCGGAGTTTTTGTAGAATTGTGTTGTCCTCTTGGATTATTTCCTGGATTTCTGGTGGCAGTTGGTTTTCCCTTGGTTCCCAACTGGATTTAGGCAGGAAGGGAACCCTTTCTGTGTCGGTGTCTTTATCCTCAAAGAAGGCAGTCAGTTTAAGGCGACGGTGGTATTGTCGGATTTCGCTTTTCAGTCGGGTTTTCTGACCTTTCTTTGTCCCTACTGTGGGGACAAATGATAAGCCCTTATTGAGGAGGTTTATTTGTTCAGTTGTGGGGTGGAAGTTGTTGCTTAGATTTACAATGTTTTTGTTGTTCTTGTCCCCATCTTGTTCTGCGGCTTTGGGGCTTACCAGTTTAAATGTTGTGACCAGTGGTCTAGCATTTTTTGAGCTGTTGCGGTGGTCCAGTGAATTCCATCTCTTTCTGTCTTGAAAAGGGCTTCTTCCAGTTTGGGGAGGTATGGCATGTTTTGCTGTATGTGATTGTTTATTGTGTCCAGGTTTTTCCTGAATCCTGGTTCCAGGTCTCTGGAGTAATTAATCAGTGGGATGTATATTTCTGCAGATGGGAAGGTTCCCTTAGCTTCCCGTAGCATCTGTTGTAGTTGTTTGATGGCTGTTTCCTTTGCTTTTTGTGCCTTGTTATTGATTCCAAAGGACAGAATGATTTTCTCCACTCCTGTGTTCCGGGGGGTGTGTTGTAGGAGGTTTGCTGCATTGTAAAATGATGCTCCTGGGTAGCTTTCTATCTGTAGATCTGGATTTTCATAGGGGGGTATTCTTGATAAATTGGAGTCCCCTATGCAGAGCCAGCGTTTGTGGGTTTCCAGCTTCCAGTCCGTTAGCTTTCTTGTGGTCTTGTCATGTCGGAGTGGTCTGTATCTTGGTTGGGCTGGTGGTGGTGTGGGGGGGTAATAGTCGGGGTCGGAGTCAGGGTTAGGATCAGGGTCGGGGTTAGGATCAGGGTTGATGTCAGTGTTAGTATTAGGGTTAGGGTTAGGATCAGGGTCGGGGTTAGGATCAGGGTTAATGTCAGTGTTAGTATTAGGGTTAGGGTTAGGATCAGGGTCGGGGTTAGGATCAGGGTTAATGTCAGTGTTAGTATTAGGGTTAGGGTTAGGATCAGGGTCGGGGTTAGGATCGGGGTTAATGTCAGGGTTAGGATTAGGGTTGGGGATAAGGTTAGGGTTAGGGTTGGTGTCGGGGTTGGTGTTAACGTCAGTATAAGCGTTAGGGTTAGGGCTGAGGTTAGGGTCAGAGCTAGAGTCCTGGGAGAGGTGTACCCTGGTGCTGCTGTTTGGGATACAGATTCCAGTTAGGGTGTTTCTCATGGTTCCCTCTTGTCTTCTCTGCTCTCTTCGGATCCTTTGTGGCATGGGGATCGGAGGAAAGTCATCTATTTCCGGAGTATATGCTCTGGCTCTCATGGGGCCAGATTTCTGGGTTGGATGTCTGCTTTCCCAGTGTCTCTTCACTGGTTCTGGATGGGATTCTGCCTGGGTTACGTATGTCTCTTCCGAGCCATTTACCTCTTCCCTGATTAGTGTGTCGAGTATTTGGAATCTGTTTGGAGACGTGGGGATAGTGGATTCCTTGTTGCTAAGTGTAGCAGTAACCATAGCTTGTGTATGGTCCAACGTGTCCTTCTGTATTTTCCTCCCATAATTTTTCTTTGCCCAGTTGGAGGCAACCGCGAAAGCTTGTTCCCAGCGGGGAAGCTCCAGGTCCTCCAGTCGTCTGGACAGATGTGTGAGAGTTTCCTCGTAGTGCTCTTCGAGGATCTGCAATGAGGTGTGGAGCCAGTTTTTGGCATTGCTTACTAGCTTCAAACATGTGAGTGCGGTTGGGTTGGCCGGTCTTATGAGGTGCTTGAGTTCCTCTGTCTTCCGTCGTAGGCTGGCGGGTGCCTGGTTCTCCCCTCCGGAAACTGCTGTGTTTTTTAGGTGGTGGACTGTCTGGATCATTTTGTAGATGATCCTGGTTCCTAGTTGGAAGGTATCCTGTCTGTTTGATGTGTTTGATGTGGTGTGGTTTGGTGTGTAGGCGGTGTGGAGAGTGACCGTACGGCAGCGTGCGTTGTCAACTCTGGGTTGACGCATACCATAACGATCCATACTTACCAGTAAAATGCCTAAAGCTTCGTTGGCACCGTTAGGTTTCCACTGTTAGGCAATTTACCTCTGTAGAGTCTGTGGCTCCGTGAAAAGGCAATCTTGCTTTTCTTTGTGTCGCGACGTTTCGACCTGCCTGGGTCTTCTTCAGGCGTTGTTATGGGGCACTGTGTCCCTGTTGGCCTGTTTTTATCTTGTTTTCAAAGGGGCGGTGAGTGTAGTTCCTCCTAGGGGGGTGGTTTGAATCCTATTCCTTTTGTTTCTGTGTGAGTAGGTGCAGTTTCAGTGGGTGAATGGGTTTCTGCTTTCCTGCTTAGGATTATGTATGGGCCGTTAATCTCTCAATAGGCCGTTAGGGTCTTTTGTTTTCCTTCCTGGTAGGACTGGTGTGTGGGCTGTGAAAGTTTCAATTGGTTTTAGGTCTTCTTTTGTTTGTTGCCTGAGTGCTGGAACAGTGACTGTGAAGAGTTCCAGTCCCTGTAGGATCTGGCTAGTTAGGGTAGGGGAACAAAGCTCTTTCTCCCAGATTTTCTCTAAAAAGGGACCATCTGGGACAAGGAGTGTTGCACTCTCCTTCCAACGACTGAAACCCTCCCAGTTTATTTTCTGATGTTCAGGCCTTGTGGAAAGGTAGTATGAAGTCTTTTGATCCACTCCGTTTCCTTTTTCTTTCTTTCCATCTCTGTCCAGTTGGGGTTGCTCTCCAGTCCTGTGGCCTCCAGCGCTTCCAGCCCGTGCTGTAGGAAGTGTGCCACCAGGTGAGTCCTCCTTTCCCGCTGGTTCCGGATGTTGTACCTGTGTTGTGCCAGTCGGGTTCGGATGGAGTTACCTGTTTCCCCCACATAGGTCACCCCGCACGTTTTGCACTGGATGCCATAGACAGCGTTATTGGTGTTTTCTGAGAGCGCCCTTTGCAACTGGAAGATTTCTTTGGTTTTGTTGTTTTGGATCGTTGTTTTCTGTTTGAAGTGTTTGGCTTTTGGTGTATTTGATCTGTTTTGTACAGGTTTTAGTTTGCTTTGGACTAAATAATCCTGTAGGTTTTTGTTTTTTCTATATGCAGATATGATTTTGTGTTCCCTCAGTAGGTTTGTGTTTTCTAATATCGTGGTGAATGTAGACTTCAGTTTTTGGTTGGTTATTACGCTGAGTTGGGAGTATGTTGTGATGAGGGGTATTATTTTGCTGTCATCAGGTGTTTTTCTGTTTAGAAATGTTTGTGCCACATTTCTGAGGAAACTTCGTGTGTATCCTCTCAGGCGTAGAGCTTGGAAGAGTGTGTGTTTGGCTTCCTCAAAGTCTTGTTGTTGTGTGCAGATTTTGTGGAAGCGTAGGAGTTGTGATTTTACCAGTCCTTTGAAAGTATGTTTTGGATGGAAGCTGTCTTTGTGCAGTAAGCCGTGTGTGTCCGTGTCTTTGAAATATACCTTAATGTCCAGTTTGCCTGTGTTGTTGAAGGAGGAACCCTTGTATGTGGTGGTGTCTAGGAAATCTATCTGGTTTTCCTGCTTGGTGTATTTGAGTTTAATGGACCTGTGGTGTGTGTTGAGGGTGTTAATGAATTCTTGAAAGGCCTGTGGGCCGTGCGTCCAGGTTCCCCAGATGTCGTCGAGGTACCTGAAGTAGTGTGTAGGTTTGTGTGTGCATTTTGGGAATACTGTGGCTTCCCAATGGGCCATATAGATGTCAGCATAGGCCGGAGCAAAGCGCTTCCCCATAGCAGTTCCTTTTATTTGTAAGTAGTGATGCTCTTCAAATTCAAAATCGTTTTTGTTGAGGCTAATTTCCAATAGCTTCAGAATTTGGGTTTCTGGTCTGTTGCGGTCAGGGTATTTGAGAAACCACTCCCGGACTGCTTTCAGTCCCTCCGTAGTTTCAATGTTGGTGTATAAACTGTCAATGTCAATGGTGAACAGGAAGGCTTCCTGTTGTATTGTAGCATTTTTGACTTTGGCTACAAAGTCATAGGTGTCTTTGATGTAACTTGGGTGGTGTTTAGAAATGGGGTTGAGGAAATGGTCTAGATATTCTGCTATTCTGTAGGATTCACTGTTGCAGTCGGACACTATGGGCCTCCCAGGTGGAATTTCGTAGGGGAGTGGCCATGTTTCTGGGGCTTTATGAATTTTTGGGAGGAGGTAGAAGATCCTCGGTCGTGGTGATTCCTCTCCTCTTAGGTAGAATGCCTGTTTTTTTGTTAGGTGTTTTAGTTCAACCAGAGTTTGTAGGATTTGCCCTATTTCTAGTGCTGTTTGTTTGTACAGCGGTTCTTCCAAAGTAGTATAGTGTTCCTGATTATTTAATTGTCTGTGTGCTTCTGCAATGTATTGTTCTCTATCCATGATAACTATTGCACTCCCTTTGTCTGCTGGTTTTATGACTATATGTTTGTTTTCCTTTAAATGTTTTAAGGCTACGGTTTCCTCCTTTGTTATGTTGTGTGAGTCCCTGTATGGTCGGAGTTTTTGTAGAATTGTGTTGTCCTCTTGGATTATTTCCTGGATTTCTGGTGGCAGTTGGTTTTCCCTTGGTTCCCAACTGGATTTAGGCAGGAAGGGAACCCTTTCTGTGTCGGTGTCTTTATCCTCAAAGAAGGCAGTCAGTTTAAGGCGACGGTGGTATTGTCGGATTTCGCTTTTCAGTCGGGTTTTCTGACCTTTCTTTGTCCCTACTGTGGGGACAAATGATAAGCCCTTATTGAGGAGGTTTATTTGTTCAGTTGTGGGGTGGAAGTTGTTGCTTAGATTTACAATGTTTTTGTTGTTCTTGTCCCCATCTTGTTCTGCGGCTTTGGGGCTTACCAGTTTAAATGTTGTGACCAGTGGTCTAGCATTTTTTGAGCTGTTGCGGTGGTCCAGTGAATTCCATCTCTTTCTGTCTTGAAAAGGGCTTCTTCCAGTTTGGGGAGGTATGGCATGTTTTGCTGTATGTGATTGTTTATTGTGTCCAGGTTTTTCCTGAATCCTGGTTCCAGGTCTCTGGAGTAATTAATCAGTGGGATGTATATTTCTGCAGATGGGAAGGTTCCCTTAGCTTCCCGTAGCATCTGTTGTAGTTGTTTGATGGCTGTTTCCTTTGCTTTTTGTGCCTTGTTATTGATTCCAAAGGACAGAATGATTTTCTCCACTCCTGTGTTCCGGGGGGTGTGTTGTAGGAGGTTTGCTGCATTGTAAAATGATGCTCCTGGGTAGCTTTCTATCTGTAGATCTGGATTTTCATAGGGGGGTATTCTTGATAAATTGGAGTCCCCTATGCAGAGCCAGCGTTTGTGGGTTTCCAGCTTCCAGTCCGTTAGCTTTCTTGTGGTCTTGTCATGTCGGAGTGGTCTGTATCTTGGTTGGGCTGGTGGTGGTGTGGGGGGGTAATAGTCGGGGTCGGAGTCAGGGTTAGGATCAGGGTCGGGGTTAGGATCAGGGTTGATGTCAGTGTTAGTATTAGGGTTAGGGTTAGGATCAGGGTCGGGGTTAGGATCAGGGTTAATGTCAGTGTTAGTATTAGGGTTAGGGTTAGGATCAGGGTCGGGGTTAGGATCAGGGTTAATGTCAGTGTTAGTATTAGGGTTAGGGTTAGGATCAGGGTCGGGGTTAGGATCGGGGTTAATGTCAGGGTTAGGATTAGGGTTGGGGATAAGGTTAGGGTTAGGGTTGGTGTCGGGGTTGGTGTTAACGTCAGTATAAGCGTTAGGGTTAGGGCTGAGGTTAGGGTCAGAGCTAGAGTCCTGGGAGAGGTGTACCCTGGTGCTGCTGTTTGGGATACAGATTCCAGTTAGGGTGTTTCTCATGGTTCCCTCTTGTCTTCTCTGCTCTCTTTGGATCCTTTGTGGCATGGGGATCGGAGGAAAGTCATCTATTTCCGGAGTATATGCTCTGGCTCTCATGGGGCCAGATTTCTGGGTTGGATGTCTGCTTTCCCAGTGTCTCTTCACTGGTTCTGGATGGGATTCTGCCTGGGTTACGTATGTCTCTTCCGAGCCATTTACCTCTTCCCTGATTAGTGTGTCGAGTATTTGGAATCTGTTTGGAGACGTGGGGATAGTGGATTCCTTGTTGCTAAGTGTAGCAGTAACCATAGCTTGTGTATGGTCCAACGTGTCCTTCTGTATTTTCCTCCCATAATTTTTCTTTGCCCAGTTGGAGGCAACCGCGAAAGCTTGTTCCCAGCGGGGAAGCTCCAGGTCCTCCAGTCGTCTGGACAGATGTGTGAGAGTTTCCTCGTAGTGCTCTTCGAGGATCTGCAATGAGGTGTGGAGCCAGTTTTTGGCATTGCTTACTAGCTTCAAACATGTGAGTGCGGTTGGGTTGGCCGGTCTTATGAGGTGCTTGAGTTCCTCTGTCTTCCGTCGTAGGCTGGCGGGTGCCTGGTTCTCCCCTCCGGAAACTGCTGTGTTTTTTAGGTGGTGGACTGTCTGGATCATTTTGTAGATGATCCTGGTTCCTAGTTGGAAGGTATCCTGTCTGTTTGATGTGTTTGATGTGGTGTGGTTTGGTGTGTAGGCGGTGTGGAGAGTGACCGTACGGCAGCGTGCGTTGTCAACTCTGGGTTGACGCATACCATAACGATCCATACTTACCAGTAAAATGCCTAAAGCTTCGTTGGCACCGTTAGGTTTCCACTGTTAGGCAATTTACCTCTGTAGAGTCTGTGGCTCCGTGAAAAGGCAATCTTGCTTTTCTTTGTGTCGCGACGTTTCGACCTGCCTGGGTCTTCTTCAGGCGTTGTTATGGGGCACTGTGTCCCTGTTGGCCTGTTTTTATCTTGTTTTCAAAGGGGCGGTGAGTGTAGTTCCTCCTAGGGGGGTGGTTTGAATCCTATTCCTTTTGTTTCTGTGTGAGTAGGTGCAGTTTCAGTGGGTGAATGGGTTTCTGCTTTCCTGCTTAGGATTATGTATGGGCCGTTAATCTCTCAATAGGCCGTTAGGGTCTTTTGTTTTCCTTCCTGGTAGGACTGGTGTGTGGGCTGTGAAAGTTTCAATTGGTTTTAGGTCTTCTTTTGTTTGTTGCCTGAGTGCTGGAACAGTGACTGTGAAGAGTTCCAGTCCCTGTAGGATCTGGCTAGTTAGGGTAGGGGAACAAAGCTCTTTCTCCCAGATTTTCTCTAAAAAGGGACCATCTGGGACAAGGAGTGTTGCACTCTCCTTCCAACGACTGAAACCCTCCCAGTTTATTTTCTGATGTTCAGGCCTTGTGGAAAGGTAGTATGAAGTCTTTTGATCCACTCCGTTTCCTTTTTCTTTCTTTCCATCTCTGTCCAGTTGGGGTTGCTCTCCAGTCCTGTGGCCTCCAGCGCTTCCAGCCCGTGCTGTAGGAAGTGTGCCACCAGGTGAGTCCTCCTTTCCCGCTGGTTCCGGATGTTGTACCTGTGTTGTGCCAGTCGGGTTCGGATGGAGTTACCTGTTTCCCCCACATAGGTCACCCCGCACGTTTTGCACTGGATGCCATAGACAGCGTTATTGGTGTTTTCTGAGAGCGCCCTTTGCAACTGGAAGATTTCTTTGGTTTTGTTGTTTTGGATCGTTGTTTTCTGTTTGAAGTGTTTGGCTTTTGGTGTATTTGATCTGTTTTGTACAGGTTTTAGTTTGCTTTGGACTAAATAATCCTGTAGGTTTTTGTTTTTTCTATATGCAGATATGATTTTGTGTTCCCTCAGTAGGTTTGTGTTTTCTAATATCGTGGTGAATGTAGACTTCAGTTTTTGGTTGGTTATTACGCTGAGTTGGGAGTATGTTGTGATGAGGGGTATTATTTTGCTGTCATCAGGTGTTTTTCTGTTTAGAAATGTTTGTGCCACATTTCTGAGGAAACTTCGTGTGTATCCTCTCAGGCGTAGAGCTTGGAAGAGTGTGTGTTTGGCTTCCTCAAAGTCTTGTTGTTGTGTGCAGATTTTGTGGAAGCGTAGGAGTTGTGATTTTACCAGTCCTTTGAAAGTATGTTTTGGATGGAAGCTGTCTTTGTGCAGTAAGCCGTGTGTGTCCGTGTCTTTGAAATATACCTTAATGTCCAGTTTGCCTGTGTTGTTGAAGGAGGAACCCTTGTATGTGGTGGTGTCTAGGAAATCTATCTGGTTTTCCTGCTTGGTGTATTTGAGTTTAATGGACCTGTGGTGTGTGTTGAGGGTGTTAATGAATTCTTGAAAGGCCTGTGGGCCGTGCGTCCAGGTTCCCCAGATGTCGTCGAGGTACCTGAAGTAGTGTGTAGGTTTGTGTGTGCATTTTGGGAATACTGTGGCTTCCCAATGGGCCATATAGATGTCAGCATAGGCCGGAGCAAAGCGCTTCCCCATAGCAGTTCCTTTTATTTGTAAGTAGTGATGCTCTTCAAATTCAAAATCGTTTTTGTTGAGGCTAATTTCCAATAGCTTCAGAATTTGGGTTTCTGGTCTGTTGCGGTCAGGGTATTTGAGAAACCACTCCCGGACTGCTTTCAGTCCCTCCGTAGTTTCAATGTTGGTGTATAAACTGTCAATGTCAATGGTGAACAGGAAGGCTTCCTGTTGTATTGTAGCATTTTTGACTTTGGCTACAAAGTCATAGGTGTCTTTGATGTAACTTGGGTGGTGTTTAGAAATGGGGTTGAGGAAATGGTCTAGATATTCTGCTATTCTGTAGGATTCACTGTTGCAGTCGGACACTATGGGCCTCCCAGGTGGAATTTCGTAGGGGAGTGGCCATGTTTCTGGGGCTTTATGAATTTTTGGGAGGAGGTAGAAGATCCTCGGTCGTGGTGATTCCTCTCCTCTTAGGTAGAATGCCTGTTTTTTTGTTAGGTGTTTTAGTTCAACCAGAGTTTGTAGGATTTGCCCTATTTCTAGTGCTGTTTGTTTGTACAGCGGTTCTTCCAAAGTAGTATAGTGTTCCTGATTATTTAATTGTCTGTGTGCTTCTGCAATGTATTGTTCTCTATCCATGATAACTATTGCACTCCCTTTGTCTGCTGGTTTTATGACTATATGTTTGTTTTCCTTTAAATGTTTTAAGGCTACGGTTTCCTCCTTTGTTATGTTGTGTGAGTCCCTGTATGGTCGGAGTTTTTGTAGAATTGTGTTGTCCTCTTGGATTATTTCCTGGATTTCTGGTGGCAGTTGGTTTTCCCTTGGTTCCCAACTGGATTTAGGCAGGAAGGGAACCCTTTCTGTGTCGGTGTCTTTATCCTCAAAGAAGGCAGTCAGTTTAAGGCGACGGTGGTATTGTCGGATTTCGCTTTTCAGTCGGGTTTTCTGACCTTTCTTTGTCCCTACTGTGGGGACAAATGATAAGCCCTTATTGAGGAGGTTTATTTGTTCAGTTGTGGGGTGGAAGTTGTTGCTTAGATTTACAATGTTTTTGTTGTTCTTGTCCCCATCTTGTTCTGCGGCTTTGGGGCTTACCAGTTTAAATGTTGTGACCAGTGGTCTAGCATTTTTTGAGCTGTTGCGGTGGTCCAGTGAATTCCATCTCTTTCTGTCTTGAAAAGGGCTTCTTCCAGTTTGGGGAGGTATGGCATGTTTTGCTGTATGTGATTGTTTATTGTGTCCAGGTTTTTCCTGAATCCTGGTTCCAGGTCTCTGGAGTAATTAATCAGTGGGATGTATATTTCTGCAGATGGGAAGGTTCCCTTAGCTTCCCGTAGCATCTGTTGTAGTTGTTTGATGGCTGTTTCCTTTGCTTTTTGTGCCTTGTTATTGATTCCAAAGGACAGAATGATTTTCTCCACTCCTGTGTTCCGGGGGGTGTGTTGTAGGAGGTTTGCTGCATTGTAAAATGATGCTCCTGGGTAGCTTTCTATCTGTAGATCTGGATTTTCATAGGGGGGTATTCTTGATAAATTGGAGTCCCCTATGCAGAGCCAGCGTTTGTGGGTTTCCAGCTTCCAGTCCGTTAGCTTTCTTGTGGTCTTGTCATGTCGGAGTGGTCTGTATCTTGGTTGGGCTGGTGGTGGTGTGGGGGGGTAATAGTCGGGGTCGGAGTCAGGGTTAGGATCAGGGTCGGGGTTAGGATCAGGGTTGATGTCAGTGTTAGTATTAGGGTTAGGGTTAGGATCAGGGTCGGGGTTAGGATCAGGGTTAATGTCAGTGTTAGTATTAGGGTTAGGGTTAGGATCAGGGTCGGGGTTAGGATCAGGGTTAATGTCAGTGTTAGTATTAGGGTTAGGGTTAGGATCAGGGTCGGGGTTAGGATCGGGGTTAATGTCAGGGTTAGGATTAGGGTTGGGGATAAGGTTAGGGTTAGGGTTGGTGTCGGGGTTGGTGTTAACGTCAGTATAAGCGTTAGGGTTAGGGCTGAGGTTAGGGTCAGAGCTAGAGTCCTGGGAGAGGTGTACCCTGGTGCTGCTGTTTGGGATACAGATTCCAGTTAGGGTGTTTCTCATGGTTCCCTCTTGTCTTCTCTGCTCTCTTCGGATCCTTTGTGGCATGGGGATCGGAGGAAAGTCATCTATTTCCGGAGTATATGCTCTGGCTCTCATGGGGCCAGATTTCTGGGTTGGATGTCTGCTTTCCCAGTGTCTCTTCACTGGTTCTGGATGGGATTCTGCCTGGGTTACGTATGTCTCTTCCGAGCCATTTACCTCTTCCCTGATTAGTGTGTCGAGTATTTGGAATCTGTTTGGAGACGTGGGGATAGTGGATTCCTTGTTGCTAAGTGTAGCAGTAACCATAGCTTGTGTATGGTCCAACGTGTCCTTCTGTATTTTCCTCCCATAATTTTTCTTTGCCCAGTTGGAGGCAACCGCGAAAGCTTGTTCCCAGCGGGGAAGCTCCAGGTCCTCCAGTCGTCTGGACAGATGTGTGAGAGTTTCCTCGTAGTGCTCTTCGAGGATCTGCAATGAGGTGTGGAGCCAGTTTTTGGCATTGCTTACTAGCTTCAAACATGTGAGTGCGGTTGGGTTGGCCGGTCTTATGAGGTGCTTGAGTTCCTCTGTCTTCCGTCGTAGGCTGGCGGGTGCCTGGTTCTCCCCTCCGGAAACTGCTGTGTTTTTTAGGTGGTGGACTGTCTGGATCATTTTGTAGATGATCCTGGTTCCTAGTTGGAAGGTATCCTGTCTGTTTGATGTGTTTGATGTGGTGTGGTTTGGTGTGTAGGCGGTGTGGAGAGTGACCGTACGGCAGCGTGCGTTGTCAACTCTGGGTTGACGCATACCATAACGATCCATACTTACCAGTAAAATGCCTAAAGCTTCGTTGGCACCGTTAGGTTTCCACTGTTAGGCAATTTACCTCTGTAGAGTCTGTGGCTCCGTGAAAAGGCAATCTTGCTTTTCTTTGTGTCGCGACGTTTCGACCTGCCTGGGTCTTCTTCAGGCGTTGTTATGGGGCACTGTGTCCCTGTTGGCCTGTTTTTATCTTGTTTTCAAAGGGGCGGTGAGTGTAGTTCCTCCTAGGGGGGTGGTTTGAATCCTATTCCTTTTGTTTCTGTGTGAGTAGGTGCAGTTTCAGTGGGTGAATGGGTTTCTGCTTTCCTGCTTAGGATTATGTATGGGCCGTTAATCTCTCAATAGGCCGTTAGGGTCTTTTGTTTTCCTTCCTGGTAGGACTGGTGTGTGGGCTGTGAAAGTTTCAATTGGTTTTAGGTCTTCTTTTGTTTGTTGCCTGAGTGCTGGAACAGTGACTGTGAAGAGTTCCAGTCCCTGTAGGATCTGGCTAGTTAGGGTAGGGGAACAAAGCTCTTTCTCCCAGATTTTCTCTAAAAAGGGACCATCTGGGACAAGGAGTGTTGCACTCTCCTTCCAACGACTGAAACCCTCCCAGTTTATTTTCTGATGTTCAGGCCTTGTGGAAAGGTAGTATGAAGTCTTTTGATCCACTCCGTTTCCTTTTTCTTTCTTTCCATCTCTGTCCAGTTGGGGTTGCTCTCCAGTCCTGTGGCCTCCAGCGCTTCCAGCCCGTGCTGTAGGAAGTGTGCCACCAGGTGAGTCCTCCTTTCCCGCTGGTTCCGGATGTTGTACCTGTGTTGTGCCAGTCGGGTTCGGATGGAGTTACCTGTTTCCCCCACATAGGTCACCCCGCACGTTTTGCACTGGATGCCATAGACAGCGTTATTGGTGTTTTCTGAGAGCGCCCTTTGCAACTGGAAGATTTCTTTGGTTTTGTTGTTTTGGATCGTTGTTTTCTGTTTGAAGTGTTTGGCTTTTGGTGTATTTGATCTGTTTTGTACAGGTTTTAGTTTGCTTTGGACTAAATAATCCTGTAGGTTTTTGTTTTTTCTATATGCAGATATGATTTTGTGTTCCCTCAGTAGGTTTGTGTTTTCTAATATCGTGGTGAATGTAGACTTCAGTTTTTGGTTGGTTATTACGCTGAGTTGGGAGTATGTTGTGATGAGGGGTATTATTTTGCTGTCATCAGGTGTTTTTCTGTTTAGAAATGTTTGTGCCACATTTCTGAGGAAACTTCGTGTGTATCCTCTCAGGCGTAGAGCTTGGAAGAGTGTGTGTTTGGCTTCCTCAAAGTCTTGTTGTTGTGTGCAGATTTTGTGGAAGCGTAGGAGTTGTGATTTTACCAGTCCTTTGAAAGTATGTTTTGGATGGAAGCTGTCTTTGTGCAGTAAGCCGTGTGTGTCCGTGTCTTTGAAATATACCTTAATGTCCAGTTTGCCTGTGTTGTTGAAGGAGGAACCCTTGTATGTGGTGGTGTCTAGGAAATCTATCTGGTTTTCCTGCTTGGTGTATTTGAGTTTAATGGACCTGTGGTGTGTGTTGAGGGTGTTAATGAATTCTTGAAAGGCCTGTGGGCCGTGCGTCCAGGTTCCCCAGATGTCGTCGAGGTACCTGAAGTAGTGTGTAGGTTTGTGTGTGCATTTTGGGAATACTGTGGCTTCCCAATGGGCCATATAGATGTCAGCATAGGCCGGAGCAAAGCGCTTCCCCATAGCAGTTCCTTTTATTTGTAAGTAGTGATGCTCTTCAAATTCAAAATCGTTTTTGTTGAGGCTAATTTCCAATAGCTTCAGAATTTGGGTTTCTGGTCTGTTGCGGTCAGGGTATTTGAGAAACCACTCCCGGACTGCTTTCAGTCCCTCCGTAGTTTCAATGTTGGTGTATAAACTGTCAATGTCAATGGTGAACAGGAAGGCTTCCTGTTGTATTGTAGCATTTTTGACTTTGGCTACAAAGTCATAGGTGTCTTTGATGTAACTTGGGTGGTGTTTAGAAATGGGGTTGAGGAAATGGTCTAGATATTCTGCTATTCTGTAGGATTCACTGTTGCAGTCGGACACTATGGGCCTCCCAGGTGGAATTTCGTAGGGGAGTGGCCATGTTTCTGGGGCTTTATGAATTTTTGGGAGGAGGTAGAAGATCCTCGGTCGTGGTGATTCCTCTCCTCTTAGGTAGAATGCCTGTTTTTTTGTTAGGTGTTTTAGTTCAACCAGAGTTTGTAGGATTTGCCCTATTTCTAGTGCTGTTTGTTTGTACAGCGGTTCTTCCAAAGTAGTATAGTGTTCCTGATTATTTAATTGTCTGTGTGCTTCTGCAATGTATTGTTCTCTATCCATGATAACTATTGCACTCCCTTTGTCTGCTGGTTTTATGACTATATGTTTGTTTTCCTTTAAATGTTTTAAGGCTACGGTTTCCTCCTTTGTTATGTTGTGTGAGTCCCTGTATGGTCGGAGTTTTTGTAGAATTGTGTTGTCCTCTTGGATTATTTCCTGGATTTCTGGTGGCAGTTGGTTTTCCCTTGGTTCCCAACTGGATTTAGGCAGGAAGGGAACCCTTTCTGTGTCGGTGTCTTTATCCTCAAAGAAGGCAGTCAGTTTAAGGCGACGGTGGTATTGTCGGATTTCGCTTTTCAGTCGGGTTTTCTGACCTTTCTTTGTCCCTACTGTGGGGACAAATGATAAGCCCTTATTGAGGAGGTTTATTTGTTCAGTTGTGGGGTGGAAGTTGTTGCTTAGATTTACAATGTTTTTGTTGTTCTTGTCCCCATCTTGTTCTGCGGCTTTGGGGCTTACCAGTTTAAATGTTGTGACCAGTGGTCTAGCATTTTTTGAGCTGTTGCGGTGGTCCAGTGAATTCCATCTCTTTCTGTCTTGAAAAGGGCTTCTTCCAGTTTGGGGAGGTATGGCATGTTTTGCTGTATGTGATTGTTTATTGTGTCCAGGTTTTTCCTGAATCCTGGTTCCAGGTCTCTGGAGTAATTAATCAGTGGGATGTATATTTCTGCAGATGGGAAGGTTCCCTTAGCTTCCCGTAGCATCTGTTGTAGTTGTTTGATGGCTGTTTCCTTTGCTTTTTGTGCCTTGTTATTGATTCCAAAGGACAGAATGATTTTCTCCACTCCTGTGTTCCGGGGGGTGTGTTGTAGGAGGTTTGCTGCATTGTAAAATGATGCTCCTGGGTAGCTTTCTATCTGTAGATCTGGATTTTCATAGGGGGGTATTCTTGATAAATTGGAGTCCCCTATGCAGAGCCAGCGTTTGTGGGTTTCCAGCTTCCAGTCCGTTAGCTTTCTTGTGGTCTTGTCATGTCGGAGTGGTCTGTATCTTGGTTGGGCTGGTGGTGGTGTGGGGGGGTAATAGTCGGGGTCGGAGTCAGGGTTAGGATCCGGGTCGGGGTTAGGATCAGGGTTGATGTCAGTGTTAGTATTAGGGTTAGGGTTAGGATCAGGGTCGGGGTTAGGATCAGGGTTAATGTCAGTGTTAGTATTAGGGTTAGGGTTAGGATCAGGGTCGGGGTTAGGATCAGGGTTAATGTCAGTGTTAGTATTAGGGTTAGGGTTAGGATCAGGGTCGGGGTTAGGATCGGGGTTAATGTCAGGGTTAGGATTAGGGTTGGGGATAAGGTTAGGGTTAGGGTTGGTGTCGGGGTTGGTGTTAACGTCAGTATAAGCGTTAGGGTTAGGGCTGAGGTTAGGGTCAGAGCTAGAGTCCTGGGAGAGGTGTACCCTGGTGCTGCTGTTTGGGATACAGATTCCAGTTAGGGTGTTTCTCATGGTTCCCTCTTGTCTTCTCTGCTCTCTTCGGATCCTTTGTGGCATGGGGATCGGAGGAAAGTCATCTATTTCCGGAGTATATGCTCTGGCTCTCATGGGGCCAGATTTCTGGGTTGGATGTCTGCTTTCCCAGTGTCTCTTCACTGGTTCTGGATGGGATTCTGCCTGGGTTACGTATGTCTCTTCCGAGCCATTTACCTCTTCCCTGATTAGTGTGTCGAGTATTTGGAATCTGTTTGGAGACGTGGGGATAGTGGATTCCTTGTTGCTAAGTGTAGCAGTAACCATAGCTTGTGTATGGTCCAACGTGTCCTTCTGTATTTTCCTCCCATAATTTTTCTTTGCCCAGTTGGAGGCAACCGCGAAAGCTTGTTCCCAGCGGGGAAGCTCCAGGTCCTCCAGTCGTCTGGACAGATGTGTGAGAGTTTCCTCGTAGTGCTCTTCGAGGATCTGCAATGAGGTGTGGAGCCAGTTTTTGGCATTGCTTACTAGCTTCAAACATGTGAGTGCGGTTGGGTTGGCCGGTCTTATGAGGTGCTTGAGTTCCTCTGTCTTCCGTCGTAGGCTGGCGGGTGCCTGGTTCTCCCCTCCGGAAACTGCTGTGTTTTTTAGGTGGTGGACTGTCTGGATCATTTTGTAGATGATCCTGGTTCCTAGTTGGAAGGTATCCTGTCTGTTTGATGTGTTTGATGTGGTGTGGTTTGGTGTGTAGGCGGTGTGGAGAGTGACCGTACGGCAGCGTGCGTTGTCAACTCTGGGTTGACGCATACCATAACGATCCATACTTACCAGTAAAATGCCTAAAGCTTCGTTGGCACCGTTAGGTTTCCACTGTTAGGCAATTTACCTCTGTAGAGTCTGTGGCTCCGTGAAAAGGCAATCTTGCTTTTCTTTGTGTCGCGACGTTTCGACCTGCCTGGGTCTTCTTCAGGCGTTGTTATGGGGCACTGTGTCCCTGTTGGCCTGTTTTTATCTTGTTTTCAAAGGGGCGGTGAGTGTAGTTCCTCCTAGGGGGGTGGTTTGAATCCTATTCCTTTTGTTTCTGTGTGAGTAGGTGCAGTTTCAGTGGGTGAATGGGTTTCTGCTTTCCTGCTTAGGATTATGTATGGGCCGTTAATCTCTCAATAGGCCGTTAGGGTCTTTTGTTTTCCTTCCTGGTAGGACTGGTGTGTGGGCTGTGAAAGTTTCAATTGGTTTTAGGTCTTCTTTTGTTTGTTGCCTGAGTGCTGGAACAGTGACTGTGAAGAGTTCCAGTCCCTGTAGGATCTGGCTAGTTAGGGTAGGGGAACAAAGCTCTTTCTCCCAGATTTTCTCTAAAAAGGGACCATCTGGGACAAGGAGTGTTGCACTCTCCTTCCAACGACTGAAACCCTCCCAGTTTATTTTCTGATGTTCAGGCCTTGTGGAAAGGTAGTATGAAGTCTTTTGATCCACTCCGTTTCCTTTTTCTTTCTTTCCATCTCTGTCCAGTTGGGGTTGCTCTCCAGTCCTGTGGCCTCCAGCGCTTCCAGCCCGTGCTGTAGGAAGTGTGCCACCAGGTGAGTCCTCCTTTCCCGCTGGTTCCGGATGTTGTACCTGTGTTGTGCCAGTCGGGTTCGGATGGAGTTACCTGTTTCCCCCACATAGGTCACCCCGCACGTTTTGCACTGGATGCCATAGACAGCGTTATTGGTGTTTTCTGAGAGCGCCCTTTGCAACTGGAAGATTTCTTTGGTTTTGTTGTTTTGGATCGTTGTTTTCTGTTTGAAGTGTTTGGCTTTTGGTGTATTTGATCTGTTTTGTACAGGTTTTAGTTTGCTTTGGACTAAATAATCCTGTAGGTTTTTGTTTTTTCTATATGCAGATATGATTTTGTGTTCCCTCAGTAGGTTTGTGTTTTCTAATATCGTGGTGAATGTAGACTTCAGTTTTTGGTTGGTTATTACGCTGAGTTGGGAGTATGTTGTGATGAGGGGTATTATTTTGCTGTCATCAGGTGTTTTTCTGTTTAGAAATGTTTGTGCCACATTTCTGAGGAAACTTCGTGTGTATCCTCTCAGGCGTAGAGCTTGGAAGAGTGTGTGTTTGGCTTCCTCAAAGTCTTGTTGTTGTGTGCAGATTTTGTGGAAGCGTAGGAGTTGTGATTTTACCAGTCCTTTGAAAGTATGTTTTGGATGGAAGCTGTCTTTGTGCAGTAAGCCGTGTGTGTCCGTGTCTTTGAAATATACCTTAATGTCCAGTTTGCCTGTGTTGTTGAAGGAGGAACCCTTGTATGTGGTGGTGTCTAGGAAATCTATCTGGTTTTCCTGCTTGGTGTATTTGAGTTTAATGGACCTGTGGTGTGTGTTGAGGGTGTTAATGAATTCTTGAAAGGCCTGTGGGCCGTGCGTCCAGGTTCCCCAGATGTCGTCGAGGTACCTGAAGTAGTGTGTAGGTTTGTGTGTGCATTTTGGGAATACTGTGGCTTCCCAATGGGCCATATAGATGTCAGCATAGGCCGGAGCAAAGCGCTTCCCCATAGCAGTTCCTTTTATTTGTAAGTAGTGATGCTCTTCAAATTCAAAATCGTTTTTGTTGAGGCTAATTTCCAATAGCTTCAGAATTTGGGTTTCTGGTCTGTTGCGGTCAGGGTATTTGAGAAACCACTCCCGGACTGCTTTCAGTCCCTCCGTAGTTTCAATGTTGGTGTATAAACTGTCAATGTCAATGGTGAACAGGAAGGCTTCCTGTTGTATTGTAGCATTTTTGACTTTGGCTACAAAGTCATAGGTGTCTTTGATGTAACTTGGGTGGTGTTTAGAAATGGGGTTGAGGAAATGGTCTAGATATTCTGCTATTCTGTAGGATTCACTGTTGCAGTCGGACACTATGGGCCTCCCAGGTGGAATTTCGTAGGGGAGTGGCCATGTTTCTGGGGCTTTATGAATTTTTGGGAGGAGGTAGAAGATCCTCGGTCGTGGTGATTCCTCTCCTCTTAGGTAGAATGCCTGTTTTTTTGTTAGGTGTTTTAGTTCAACCAGAGTTTGTAGGATTTGCCCTATTTCTAGTGCTGTTTGTTTGTACAGCGGTTCTTCCAAAGTAGTATAGTGTTCCTGATTATTTAATTGTCTGTGTGCTTCTGCAATGTATTGTTCTCTATCCATGATAACTATTGCACTCCCTTTGTCTGCTGGTTTTATGACTATATGTTTGTTTTCCTTTAAATGTTTTAAGGCTACGGTTTCCTCCTTTGTTATGTTGTGCGAGTCCCTGTATGGTCGGAGTTTTTGTAGAATTGTGTTGTCCTCTTGGATTATTTCCTGGATTTCTGGTGGCAGTTGGTTTTCCCTTGGTTCCCAACTGGATTTAGGCAGGAAGGGAACCCTTTCTGTGTCGGTGTCTTTATCCTCAAAGAAGGCAGTCAGTTTAAGGCGACGGTGGTATTGTCGGATTTCGCTTTTCAGTCGGGTTTTCTGACCTTTCTTTGTCCCTACTGTGGGGACAAATGATAAGCCCTTATTGAGGAGGTTTATTTGTTCAGTTGTGGGGTGGAAGTTGTTGCTTAGATTTACAATGTTTTTGTTGTTCTTGTCCCCATCTTGTTCTGCGGCTTTGGGGCTTACCAGTTTAAATGTTGTGACCAGTGGTCTAGCATTTTTTGAGCTGTTGCGGTGGTCCAGTGAATTCCATCTCTTTCTGTCTTGAAAAGGGCTTCTTCCAGTTTGGGGAGGTATGGCATGTTTTGCTGTATGTGATTGTTTATTGTGTCCAGGTTTTTCCTGAATCCTGGTTCCAGGTCTCTGGAGTAATTAATCAGTGGGATGTATATTTCTGCAGATGGGAAGGTTCCCTTAGCTTCCCGTAGCATCTGTTGTAGTTGTTTGATGGCTGTTTCCTTTGCTTTTTGTGCCTTGTTATTGATTCCAAAGGACAGAATGATTTTCTCCACTCCTGTGTTCCGGGGGGTGTGTTGTAGGAGGTTTGCTGCATTGTAAAATGATGCTCCTGGGTAGCTTTCTATCTGTAGATCTGGATTTTCATAGGGGGGTATTCTTGATAAATTGGAGTCCCCTATGCAGAGCCAGCGTTTGTGGGTTTCCAGCTTCCAGTCCGTTAGCTTTCTTGTGGTCTTGTCATGTCGGAGTGGTCTGTATCTTGGTTGGGCTGGTGGTGGTGTGGGGGGGTAATAGTCGGGGTCGGAGTCAGGGTTAGGATCAGGGTCGGGGTTAGGATCAGGGTTGATGTCAGTGTTAGTATTAGGGTTAGGGTTAGGATCAGGGTCGGGGTTAGGATCAGGGTTAATGTCAGTGTTAGTATTAGGGTTAGGGTTAGGATCAGGGTCGGGGTTAGGATCAGGGTTAATGTCAGTGTTAGTATTAGGGTTAGGGTTAGGATCAGGGTCGGGGTTAGGATCGGGGTTAATGTCAGGGTTAGGATTAGGGTTGGGGATAAGGTTAGGGTTAGGGTTGGTGTCGGGGTTGGTGTTAACGTCAGTATAAGCGTTAGGGTTAGGGCTGAGGTTAGGGTCAGAGCTAGAGTCCTGGGAGAGGTGTACCCTGGTGCTGCTGTTTGGGATACAGATTCCAGTTAGGGTGTTTCTCATGGTTCCCTCTTGTCTTCTCTGCTCTCTTCGGATCCTTTGTGGCATGGGGATCGGAGGAAAGTCATCTATTTCCGGAGTATATGCTCTGGCTCTCATGGGGCCAGATTTCTGGGTTGGATGTCTGCTTTCCCAGTGTCTCTTCACTGGTTCTGGATGGGATTCTGCCTGGGTTACGTATGTCTCTTCCGAGCCATTTACCTCTTCCCTGATTAGTGTGTCGAGTATTTGGAATCTGTTTGGAGACGTGGGGATAGTGGATTCCTTGTTGCTAAGTGTAGCAGTAACCATAGCTTGTGTATGGTCCAACGTGTCCTTCTGTATTTTCCTCCCATAATTTTTCTTTGCCCAGTTGGAGGCAACCGCGAAAGCTTGTTCCCAGCGGGGAAGCTCCAGGTCCTCCAGTCGTCTGGACAGATGTGTGAGAGTTTCCTCGTAGTGCTCTTCGAGGATCTGCAATGAGGTGTGGAGCCAGTTTTTGGCATTGCTTACTAGCTTCAAACATGTGAGTGCGGTTGGGTTGGCCGGTCTTATGAGGTGCTTGAGTTCCTCTGTCTTCCGTCGTAGGCTGGCGGGTGCCTGGTTCTCCCCTCCGGAAACTGCTGTGTTTTTTAGGTGGTGGACTGTCTGGATCATTTTGTAGATGATCCTGGTTCCTAGTTGGAAGGTATCCTGTCTGTTTGATGTGTTTGATGTGGTGTGGTTTGGTGTGTAGGCGGTGTGGAGAGTGACCGTACGGCAGCGTGCGTTGTCAACTCTGGGTTGACGCATACCATAACGATCCATACTTACCAGTAAAATGCCTAAAGCTTCGTTGGCACCGTTAGGTTTCCACTGTTAGGCAATTTACCTCTGTAGAGTCTGTGGCTCCGTGAAAAGGCAATCTTGCTTTTCTTTGTGTCGCGACGTTTCGACCTGCCTGGGTCTTCTTCAGGCGTTGTTATGGGGCACTGTGTCCCTGTTGGCCTGTTTTTATCTTGTTTTCAAAGGGGCGGTGAGTGTAGTTCCTCCTAGGGGGGTGGTTTGAATCCTATTCCTTTTGTTTCTGTGTGAGTAGGTGCAGTTTCAGTGGGTGAATGGGTTTCTGCTTTCCTGCTTAGGATTATGTATGGGCCGTTAATCTCTCAATAGGCCGTTAGGGTCTTTTGTTTTCCTTCCTGGTAGGACTGGTGTGTGGGCTGTGAAAGTTTCAATTGGTTTTAGGTCTTCTTTTGTTTGTTGCCTGAGTGCTGGAACAGTGACTGTGAAGAGTTCCAGTCCCTGTAGGATCTGGCTAGTTAGGGTAGGGGAACAAAGCTCTTTCTCCCAGATTTTCTCTAAAAAGGGACCATCTGGGACAAGGAGTGTTGCACTCTCCTTCCAACGACTGAAACCCTCCCAGTTTATTTTCTGATGTTCAGGCCTTGTGGAAAGGTAGTATGAAGTCTTTTGATCCACTCCGTTTCCTTTTTCTTTCTTTCCATCTCTGTCCAGTTGGGGTTGCTCTCCAGTCCTGTGGCCTCCAGCGCTTCCAGCCCGTGCTGTAGGAAGTGTGCCACCAGGTGAGTCCTCCTTTCCCGCTGGTTCCGGATGTTGTACCTGTGTTGTGCCAGTCGGGTTCGGATGGAGTTACCTGTTTCCCCCACATAGGTCACCCCGCACGTTTTGCACTGGATGCCATAGACAGCGTTATTGGTGTTTTCTGAGAGCGCCCTTTGCAACTGGAAGATTTCTTTGGTTTTGTTGTTTTGGATCGTTGTTTTCTGTTTGAAGTGTTTGGCTTTTGGTGTATTTGATCTGTTTTGTACAGGTTTTAGTTTGCTTTGGACTAAATAATCCTGTAGGTTTTTGTTTTTTCTATATGCAGATATGATTTTGTGTTCCCTCAGTAGGTTTGTGTTTTCTAATATCGTGGTGAATGTAGACTTCAGTTTTTGGTTGGTTATTACGCTGAGTTGGGAGTATGTTGTGATGAGGGGTATTATTTTGCTGTCATCAGGTGTTTTTCTGTTTAGAAATGTTTGTGCCACATTTCTGAGGAAACTTCGTGTGTATCCTCTCAGGCGTAGAGCTTGGAAGAGTGTGTGTTTGGCTTCCTCAAAGTCTTGTTGTTGTGTGCAGATTTTGTGGAAGCGTAGGAGTTGTGATTTTACCAGTCCTTTGAAAGTATGTTTTGGATGGAAGCTGTCTTTGTGCAGTAAGCCGTGTGTGTCCGTGTCTTTGAAATATACCTTAATGTCCAGTTTGCCTGTGTTGTTGAAGGAGGAACCCTTGTATGTGGTGGTGTCTAGGAAATCTATCTGGTTTTCCTGCTTGGTGTATTTGAGTTTAATGGACCTGTGGTGTGTGTTGAGGGTGTTAATGAATTCTTGAAAGGCCTGTGGGCCGTGCGTCCAGGTTCCCCAGATGTCGTCGAGGTACCTGAAGTAGTGTGTAGGTTTGTGTGTGCATTTTGGGAATACTGTGGCTTCCCAATGGGCCATATAGATGTCAGCATAGGCCGGAGCAAAGCGCTTCCCCATAGCAGTTCCTTTTATTTGTAAGTAGTGATGCTCTTCAAATTCAAAATCGTTTTTGTTGAGGCTAATTTCCAATAGCTTCAGAATTTGGGTTTCTGGTCTGTTGCGGTCAGGGTATTTGAGAAACCACTCCCGGACTGCTTTCAGTCCCTCCGTAGTTTCAATGTTGGTGTATAAACTGTCAATGTCAATGGTGAACAGGAAGGCTTCCTGTTGTATTGTAGCATTTTTGACTTTGGCTACAAAGTCATAGGTGTCTTTGATGTAACTTGGGTGGTGTTTAGAAATGGGGTTGAGGAAATGGTCTAGATATTCTGCTATTCTGTAGGATTCACTGTTGCAGTCGGACACTATGGGCCTCCCAGGTGGAATTTCGTAGGGGAGTGGCCATGTTTCTGGGGCTTTATGAATTTTTGGGAGGAGGTAGAAGATCCTCGGTCGTGGTGATTCCTCTCCTCTTAGGTAGAATGCCTGTTTTTTTGTTAGGTGTTTTAGTTCAACCAGAGTTTGTAGGATTTGCCCTATTTCTAGTGCTGTTTGTTTGTACAGCGGTTCTTCCAAAGTAGTATAGTGTTCCTGATTATTTAATTGTCTGTGTGCTTCTGCAATGTATTGTTCTCTATCCATGATAACTATTGCACTCCCTTTGTCTGCTGGTTTTATGACTATATGTTTGTTTTCCTTTAAATGTTTTAAGGCTACGGTTTCCTCCTTTGTTATGTTGTGTGAGTCCCTGTATGGTCGGAGTTTTTGTAGAATTGTGTTGTCCTCTTGGATTATTTCCTGGATTTCTGGTGGCAGTTGGTTTTCCCTTGGTTCCCAACTGGATTTAGGCAGGAAGGGAACCCTTTCTGTGTCGGTGTCTTTATCCTCAAAGAAGGCAGTCAGTTTAAGGCGACGGTGGTATTGTCGGATTTCGCTTTTCAGTCGGGTTTTCTGACCTTTCTTTGTCCCTACTGTGGGGACAAATGATAAGCCCTTATTGAGGAGGTTTATTTGTTCAGTTGTGGGGTGGAAGTTGTTGCTTAGATTTACAATGTTTTTGTTGTTCTTGTCCCCATCTTGTTCTGCGGCTTTGGGGCTTACCAGTTTAAATGTTGTGACCAGTGGTCTAGCATTTTTTGAGCTGTTGCGGTGGTCCAGTGAATTCCATCTCTTTCTGTCTTGAAAAGGGCTTCTTCCAGTTTGGGGAGGTATGGCATGTTTTGCTGTATGTGATTGTTTATTGTGTCCAGGTTTTTCCTGAATCCTGGTTCCAGGTCTCTGGAGTAATTAATCAGTGGGATGTATATTTCTGCAGATGGGAAGGTTCCCTTAGCTTCCCGTAGCATCTGTTGTAGTTGTTTGATGGCTGTTTCCTTTGCTTTTTGTGCCTTGTTATTGATTCCAAAGGACAGAATGATTTTCTCCACTCCTGTGTTCCGGGGGGTGTGTTGTAGGAGGTTTGCTGCATTGTAAAATGATGCTCCTGGGTAGCTTTCTATCTGTAGATCTGGATTTTCATAGGGGGGTATTCTTGATAAATTGGAGTCCCCTATGCAGAGCCAGCGTTTGTGGGTTTCCAGCTTCCAGTCCGTTAGCTTTCTTGTGGTCTTGTCATGTCGGAGTGGTCTGTATCTTGGTTGGGCTGGTGGTGGTGTGGGGGGGTAATAGTCGGGGTCGGAGTCAGGGTTAGGATCAGGGTCGGGGTTAGGATCAGGGTTGATGTCAGTGTTAGTATTAGGGTTAGGGTTAGGATCAGGGTCGGGGTTAGGATCAGGGTTAATGTCAGTGTTAGTATTAGGGTTAGGGTTAGGATCAGGGTCGGGGTTAGGATCAGGGTTAATGTCAGTGTTAGTATTAGGGTTAGGGTTAGGATCAGGGTCGGGGTTAGGATCGGGGTTAATGTCAGGGTTAGGATTAGGGTTGGGGATAAGGTTAGGGTTAGGGTTGGTGTCGGGGTTGGTGTTAACGTCAGTATAAGCGTTAGGGTTAGGGCTGAGGTTAGGGTCAGAGCTAGAGTCCTGGGAGAGGTGTACCCTGGTGCTGCTGTTTGGGATACAGATTCCAGTTAGGGTGTTTCTCATGGTTCCCTCTTGTCTTCTCTGCTCTCTTCGGATCCTTTGTGGCATGGGGATCGGAGGAAAGTCATCTATTTCCGGAGTATATGCTCTGGCTCTCATGGGGCCAGATTTCTGGGTTGGATGTCTGCTTTCCCAGTGTCTCTTCACTGGTTCTGGATGGGATTCTGCCTGGGTTACGTATGTCTCTTCCGAGCCATTTACCTCTTCCCTGATTAGTGTGTCGAGTATTTGGAATCTGTTTGGAGACGTGGGGATAGTGGATTCCTTGTTGCTAAGTGTAGCAGTAACCATAGCTTGTGTATGGTCCAACGTGTCCTTCTGTATTTTCCTCCCATAATTTTTCTTTGCCCAGTTGGAGGCAACCGCGAAAGCTTGTTCCCAGCGGGGAAGCTCCAGGTCCTCCAGTCGTCTGGACAGATGTGTGAGAGTTTCCTCGTAGTGCTCTTCGAGGATCTGCAATGAGGTGTGGAGCCAGTTTTTGGCATTGCTTACTAGCTTCAAACATGTGAGTGCGGTTGGGTTGGCCGGTCTTATGAGGTGCTTGAGTTCCTCTGTCTTCCGTCGTAGGCTGGCGGGTGCCTGGTTCTCCCCTCCGGAAACTGCTGTGTTTTTTAGGTGGTGGACTGTCTGGATCATTTTGTAGATGATCCTGGTTCCTAGTTGGAAGGTATCCTGTCTGTTTGATGTGTTTGATGTGGTGTGGTTTGGTGTGTAGGCGGTGTGGAGAGTGACCGTACGGCAGCGTGCGTTGTCAACTCTGGGTTGACGCATACCATAACGATCCATACTTACCAGTAAAATGCCTAAAGCTTCGTTGGCACCGTTAGGTTTCCACTGTTAGGCAATTTACCTCTGTAGAGTCTGTGGCTCCGTGAAAAGGCAATCTTGCTTTTCTTTGTGTCGCGACGTTTCGACCTGCCTGGGTCTTCTTCAGGCGTTGTTATGGGGCACTGTGTCCCTGTTGGCCTGTTTTTATCTTGTTTTCAAAGGGGCGGTGAGTGTAGTTCCTCCTAGGGGGGTGGTTTGAATCCTATTCCTTTTGTTTCTGTGTGAGTAGGTGCAGTTTCAGTGGGTGAATGGGTTTCTGCTTTCCTGCTTAGGATTATGTATGGGCCGTTAATCTCTCAATAGGCCGTTAGGGTCTTTTGTTTTCCTTCCTGGTAGGACTGGTGTGTGGGCTGTGAAAGTTTCAATTGGTTTTAGGTCTTCTTTTGTTTGTTGCCTGAGTGCTGGAACAGTGACTGTGAAGAGTTCCAGTCCCTGTAGGATCTGGCTAGTTAGGGTAGGGGAACAAAGCTCTTTCTCCCAGATTTTCTCTAAAAAGGGACCATCTGGGACAAGGAGTGTTGCACTCTCCTTCCAACGACTGAAACCCTCCCAGTTTATTTTCTGATGTTCAGGCCTTGTGGAAAGGTAGTATGAAGTCTTTTGATCCACTCCGTTTCCTTTTTCTTTCTTTCCATCTCTGTCCAGTTGGGGTTGCTCTCCAGTCCTGTGGCCTCCAGCGCTTCCAGCCCGTGCTGTAGGAAGTGTGCCACCAGGTGAGTCCTCCTTTCCCGCTGGTTCCGGATGTTGTACCTGTGTTGTGCCAGTCGGGTTCGGATGGAGTTACCTGTTTCCCCCACATAGGTCACCCCGCACGTTTTGCACTGGATGCCATAGACAGCGTTATTGGTGTTTTCTGAGAGCGCCCTTTGCAACTGGAAGATTTCTTTGGTTTTGTTGTTTTGGATCGTTGTTTTCTGTTTGAAGTGTTTGGCTTTTGGTGTATTTGATCTGTTTTGTACAGGTTTTAGTTTGCTTTGGACTAAATAATCCTGTAGGTTTTTGTTTTTTCTATATGCAGATATGATTTTGTGTTCCCTCAGTAGGTTTGTGTTTTCTAATATCGTGGTGAATGTAGACTTCAGTTTTTGGTTGGTTATTACGCTGAGTTGGGAGTATGTTGTGATGAGGGGTATTATTTTGCTGTCATCAGGTGTTTTTCTGTTTAGAAATGTTTGTGCCACATTTCTGAGGAAACTTCGTGTGTATCCTCTCAGGCGTAGAGCTTGGAAGAGTGTGTGTTTGGCTTCCTCAAAGTCTTGTTGTTGTGTGCAGATTTTGTGGAAGCGTAGGAGTTGTGATTTTACCAGTCCTTTGAAAGTATGTTTTGGATGGAAGCTGTCTTTGTGCAGTAAGCCGTGTGTGTCCGTGTCTTTGAAATATACCTTAATGTCCAGTTTGCCTGTGTTGTTGAAGGAGGAACCCTTGTATGTGGTGGTGTCTAGGAAATCTATCTGGTTTTCCTGCTTGGTGTATTTGAGTTTAATGGACCTGTGGTGTGTGTTGAGGGTGTTAATGAATTCTTGAAAGGCCTGTGGGCCGTGCGTCCAGGTTCCCCAGATGTCGTCGAGGTACCTGAAGTAGTGTGTAGGTTTGTGTGTGCATTTTGGGAATACTGTGGCTTCCCAATGGGCCATATAGATGTCAGCATAGGCCGGAGCAAAGCGCTTCCCCATAGCAGTTCCTTTTATTTGTAAGTAGTGATGCTCTTCAAATTCAAAATCGTTTTTGTTGAGGCTAATTTCCAATAGCTTCAGAATTTGGGTTTCTGGTCTGTTGCGGTCAGGGTATTTGAGAAACCACTCCCGGACTGCTTTCAGTCCCTCCGTAGTTTCAATGTTGGTGTATAAACTGTCAATGTCAATGGTGAACAGGAAGGCTTCCTGTTGTATTGTAGCATTTTTGACTTTGGCTACAAAGTCATAGGTGTCTTTGATGTAACTTGGGTGGTGTTTAGAAATGGGGTTGAGGAAATGGTCTAGATATTCTGCTATTCTGTAGGATTCACTGTTGCAGTCGGACACTATGGGCCTCCCAGGTGGAATTTCGTAGGGGAGTGGCCATGTTTCTGGGGCTTTATGAATTTTTGGGAGGAGGTAGAAGATCCTCGGTCGTGGTGATTCCTCTCCTCTTAGGTAGAATGCCTGTTTTTTTGTTAGGTGTTTTAGTTCAACCAGAGTTTGTAGGATTTGCCCTATTTCTAGTGCTGTTTGTTTGTACAGCGGTTCTTCCAAAGTAGTATAGTGTTCCTGATTATTTAATTGTCTGTGTGCTTCTGCAATGTATTGTTCTCTATCCATGATAACTATTGCACTCCCTTTGTCTGCTGGTTTTATGACTATATGTTTGTTTTCCTTTAAATGTTTTAAGGCTACGGTTTCCTCCTTTGTTATGTTGTGTGAGTCCCTGTATGGTCGGAGTTTTTGTAGAATTGTGTTGTCCTCTTGGATTATTTCCTGGATTTCTGGTGGCAGTTGGTTTTCCCTTGGTTCCCAACTGGATTTAGGCAGGAAGGGAACCCTTTCTGTGTCGGTGTCTTTATCCTCAAAGAAGGCAGTCAGTTTAAGGCGACGGTGGTATTGTCGGATTTCGCTTTTCAGTCGGGTTTTCTGACCTTTCTTTGTCCCTACTGTGGGGACAAATGATAAGCCCTTATTGAGGAGGTTTATTTGTTCAGTTGTGGGGTGGAAGTTGTTGCTTAGATTTACAATGTTTTTGTTGTTCTTGTCCCCATCTTGTTCTGCGGCTTTGGGGCTTACCAGTTTAAATGTTGTGACCAGTGGTCTAGCATTTTTTGAGCTGTTGCGGTGGTCCAGTGAATTCCATCTCTTTCTGTCTTGAAAAGGGCTTCTTCCAGTTTGGGGAGGTATGGCATGTTTTGCTGTATGTGATTGTTTATTGTGTCCAGGTTTTTCCTGAATCCTGGTTCCAGGTCTCTGGAGTAATTAATCAGTGGGATGTATATTTCTGCAGATGGGAAGGTTCCCTTAGCTTCCCGTAGCATCTGTTGTAGTTGTTTGATGGCTGTTTCCTTTGCTTTTTGTGCCTTGTTATTGATTCCAAAGGACAGAATGATTTTCTCCACTCCTGTGTTCCGGGGGGTGTGTTGTAGGAGGTTTGCTGCATTGTAAAATGATGCTCCTGGGTAGCTTTCTATCTGTAGATCTGGATTTTCATAGGGGGGTATTCTTGATAAATTGGAGTCCCCTATGCAGAGCCAGCGTTTGTGGGTTTCCAGCTTCCAGTCCGTTAGCTTTCTTGTGGTCTTGTCATGTCGGAGTGGTCTGTATCTTGGTTGGGCTGGTGGTGGTGTGGGGGGGTAATAGTCGGGGTCGGAGTCAGGGTTAGGATCAGGGTCGGGGTTAGGATCAGGGTTGATGTCAGTGTTAGTATTAGGGTTAGGGTTAGGATCAGGGTCGGGGTTAGGATCAGGGTTAATGTCAGTGTTAGTATTAGGGTTAGGGTTAGGATCAGGGTCGGGGTTAGGATCAGGGTTAATGTCAGTGTTAGTATTAGGGTTAGGGTTAGGATCAGGGTCGGGGTTAGGATCGGGGTTAATGTCAGGGTTAGGATTAGGGTTGGGGATAAGGTTAGGGTTAGGGTTGGTGTCGGGGTTGGTGTTAACGTCAGTATAAGCGTTAGGGTTAGGGCTGAGGTTAGGGTCAGAGCTAGAGTCCTGGGAGAGGTGTACCCTGGTGCTGCTGTTTGGGATACAGATTCCAGTTAGGGTGTTTCTCATGGTTCCCTCTTGTCTTCTCTGCTCTCTTCGGATCCTTTGTGGCATGGGGATCGGAGGAAAGTCATCTATTTCCGGAGTATATGCTCTGGCTCTCATGGGGCCAGATTTCTGGGTTGGATGTCTGCTTTCCCAGTGTCTCTTCACTGGTTCTGGATGGGATTCTGCCTGGGTTACGTATGTCTCTTCCGAGCCATTTACCTCTTCCCTGATTAGTGTGTCGAGTATTTGGAATCTGTTTGGAGACGTGGGGATAGTGGATTCCTTGTTGCTAAGTGTAGCAGTAACCATAGCTTGTGTATGGTCCAACGTGTCCTTCTGTATTTTCCTCCCATAATTTTTCTTTGCCCAGTTGGAGGCAACCGCGAAAGCTTGTTCCCAGCGGGGAAGCTCCAGGTCCTCCAGTCGTCTGGACAGATGTGTGAGAGTTTCCTCGTAGTGCTCTTCGAGGATCTGCAATGAGGTGTGGAGCCAGTTTTTGGCATTGCTTACTAGCTTCAAACATGTGAGTGCGGTTGGGTTGGCCGGTCTTATGAGGTGCTTGAGTTCCTCTGTCTTCCGTCGTAGGCTGGCGGGTGCCTGGTTCTCCCCTCCGGAAACTGCTGTGTTTTTTAGGTGGTGGACTGTCTGGATCATTTTGTAGATGATCCTGGTTCCTAGTTGGAAGGTATCCTGTCTGTTTGATGTGTTTGATGTGGTGTGGTTTGGTGTGTAGGCGGTGTGGAGAGTGACCGTACGGCAGCGTGCGTTGTCAACTCTGGGTTGACGCATACCATAACGATCCATACTTACCAGTAAAATGCCTAAAGCTTCGTTGGCACCGTTAGGTTTCCACTGTTAGGCAATTTACCTCTGTAGAGTCTGTGGCTCCGTGAAAAGGCAATCTTGCTTTTCTTTGTGTCGCGACGTTTCGACCTGCCTGGGTCTTCTTCAGGCGTTGTTATGGGGCACTGTGTCCCTGTTGGCCTGTTTTTATCTTGTTTTCAAAGGGGCGGTGAGTGTAGTTCCTCCTAGGGGGGTGGTTTGAATCCTATTCCTTTTGTTTCTGTGTGAGTAGGTGCAGTTTCAGTGGGTGAATGGGTTTCTGCTTTCCTGCTTAGGATTATGTATGGGCCGTTAATCTCTCAATAGGCCGTTAGGGTCTTTTGTTTTCCTTCCTGGTAGGACTGGTGTGTGGGCTGTGAAAGTTTCAATTGGTTTTAGGTCTTCTTTTGTTTGTTGCCTGAGTGCTGGAACAGTGACTGTGAAGAGTTCCAGTCCCTGTAGGATCTGGCTAGTTAGGGTAGGGGAACAAAGCTCTTTCTCCCAGATTTTCTCTAAAAAGGGACCATCTGGGACAAGGAGTGTTGCACTCTCCTTCCAACGACTGAAACCCTCCCAGTTTATTTTCTGATGTTCAGGCCTTGTGGAAAGGTAGTATGAAGTCTTTTGATCCACTCCGTTTCCTTTTTCTTTCTTTCCATCTCTGTCCAGTTGGGGTTGCTCTCCAGTCCTGTGGCCTCCAGCGCTTCCAGCCCGTGCTGTAGGAAGTGTGCCACCAGGTGAGTCCTCCTTTCCCGCTGGTTCCGGATGTTGTACCTGTGTTGTGCCAGTCGGGTTCGGATGGAGTTACCTGTTTCCCCCACATAGGTCACCCCGCACGTTTTGCACTGGATGCCATAGACAGCGTTATTGGTGTTTTCTGAGAGCGCCCTTTGCAACTGGAAGATTTCTTTGGTTTTGTTGTTTTGGATCGTTGTTTTCTGTTTGAAGTGTTTGGCTTTTGGTGTATTTGATCTGTTTTGTACAGGTTTTAGTTTGCTTTGGACTAAATAATCCTGTAGGTTTTTGTTTTTTCTATATGCAGATATGATTTTGTGTTCCCTCAGTAGGTTTGTGTTTTCTAATATCGTGGTGAATGTAGACTTCAGTTTTTGGTTGGTTATTACGCTGAGTTGGGAGTATGTTGTGATGAGGGGTATTATTTTGCTGTCATCAGGTGTTTTTCTGTTTAGAAATGTTTGTGCCACATTTCTGAGGAAACTTCGTGTGTATCCTCTCAGGCGTAGAGCTTGGAAGAGTGTGTGTTTGGCTTCCTCAAAGTCTTGTTGTTGTGTGCAGATTTTGTGGAAGCGTAGGAGTTGTGATTTTACCAGTCCTTTGAAAGTATGTTTTGGATGGAAGCTGTCTTTGTGCAGTAAGCCGTGTGTGTCCGTGTCTTTGAAATATACCTTAATGTCCAGTTTGCCTGTGTTGTTGAAGGAGGAACCCTTGTATGTGGTGGTGTCTAGGAAATCTATCTGGTTTTCCTGCTTGGTGTATTTGAGTTTAATGGACCTGTGGTGTGTGTTGAGGGTGTTAATGAATTCTTGAAAGGCCTGTGGGCCGTGCGTCCAGGTTCCCCAGATGTCGTCGAGGTACCTGAAGTAGTGTGTAGGTTTGTGTGTGCATTTTGGGAATACTGTGGCTTCCCAATGGGCCATATAGATGTCAGCATAGGCCGGAGCAAAGCGCTTCCCCATAGCAGTTCCTTTTATTTGTAAGTAGTGATGCTCTTCAAATTCAAAATCGTTTTTGTTGAGGCTAATTTCCAATAGCTTCAGAATTTGGGTTTCTGGTCTGTTGCGGTCAGGGTATTTGAGAAACCACTCCCGGACTGCTTTCAGTCCCTCCGTAGTTTCAATGTTGGTGTATAAACTGTCAATGTCAATGGTGAACAGGAAGGCTTCCTGTTGTATTGTAGCATTTTTGACTTTGGCTACAAAGTCATAGGTGTCTTTGATGTAACTTGGGTGGTGTTTAGAAATGGGGTTGAGGAAATGGTCTAGATATTCTGCTATTCTGTAGGATTCACTGTTGCAGTCGGACACTATGGGCCTCCCAGGTGGAATTTCGTAGGGGAGTGGCCATGTTTCTGGGGCTTTATGAATTTTTGGGAGGAGGTAGAAGATCCTCGGTCGTGGTGATTCCTCTCCTCTTAGGTAGAATGCCTGTTTTTTTGTTAGGTGTTTTAGTTCAACCAGAGTTTGTAGGATTTGCCCTATTTCTAGTGCTGTTTGTTTGTACAGCGGTTCTTCCAAAGTAGTATAGTGTTCCTGATTATTTAATTGTCTGTGTGCTTCTGCAATGTATTGTTCTCTATCCATGATAACTATTGCACTCCCTTTGTCTGCTGGTTTTATGACTATATGTTTGTTTTCCTTTAAATGTTTTAAGGCTACGGTTTCCTCCTTTGTTATGTTGTGTGAGTCCCTGTATGGTCGGAGTTTTTGTAGAATTGTGTTGTCCTCTTGGATTATTTCCTGGATTTCTGGTGGCAGTTGGTTTTCCCTTGGTTCCCAACTGGATTTAGGCAGGAAGGGAACCCTTTCTGTGTCGGTGTCTTTATCCTCAAAGAAGGCAGTCAGTTTAAGGCGACGGTGGTATTGTCGGATTTCGCTTTTCAGTCGGGTTTTCTGACCTTTCTTTGTCCCTACTGTGGGGACAAATGATAAGCCCTTATTGAGGAGGTTTATTTGTTCAGTTGTGGGGTGGAAGTTGTTGCTTAGATTTACAATGTTTTTGTTGTTCTTGTCCCCATCTTGTTCTGCGGCTTTGGGGCTTACCAGTTTAAATGTTGTGACCAGTGGTCTAGCATTTTTTGAGCTGTTGCGGTGGTCCAGTGAATTCCATCTCTTTCTGTCTTGAAAAGGGCTTCTTCCAGTTTGGGGAGGTATGGCATGTTTTGCTGTATGTGATTGTTTATTGTGTCCAGGTTTTTCCTGAATCCTGGTTCCAGGTCTCTGGAGTAATTAATCAGTGGGATGTATATTTCTGCAGATGGGAAGGTTCCCTTAGCTTCCCGTAGCATCTGTTGTAGTTGTTTGATGGCTGTTTCCTTTGCTTTTTGTGCCTTGTTATTGATTCCAAAGGACAGAATGATTTTCTCCACTCCTGTGTTCCGGGGGGTGTGTTGTAGGAGGTTTGCTGCATTGTAAAATGATGCTCCTGGGTAGCTTTCTATCTGTAGATCTGGATTTTCATAGGGGGGTATTCTTGATAAATTGGAGTCCCCTATGCAGAGCCAGCGTTTGTGGGTTTCCAGCTTCCAGTCCGTTAGCTTTCTTGTGGTCTTGTCATGTCGGAGTGGTCTGTATCTTGGTTGGGCTGGTGGTGGTGTGGGGGGGTAATAGTCGGGGTCGGAGTCAGGGTTAGGATCAGGGTCGGGGTTAGGATCAGGGTTGATGTCAGTGTTAGTATTAGGGTTAGGGTTAGGATCAGGGTCGGGGTTAGGATCAGGGTTAATGTCAGTGTTAGTATTAGGGTTAGGGTTAGGATCAGGGTCGGGGTTAGGATCAGGGTTAATGTCAGTGTTAGTATTAGGGTTAGGGTTAGGATCAGGGTCGGGGTTAGGATCGGGGTTAATGTCAGGGTTAGGATTAGGGTTGGGGATAAGGTTAGGGTTAGGGTTGGTGTCGGGGTTGGTGTTAACGTCAGTATAAGCGTTAGGGTTAGGGCTGAGGTTAGGGTCAGAGCTAGAGTCCTGGGAGAGGTGTACCCTGGTGCTGCTGTTTGGGATACAGATTCCAGTTAGGGTGTTTCTCATGGTTCCCTCTTGTCTTCTCTGCTCTCTTCGGATCCTTTGTGGCATGGGGATCGGAGGAAAGTCATCTATTTCCGGAGTATATGCTCTGGCTCTCATGGGGCCAGATTTCTGGGTTGGATGTCTGCTTTCCCAGTGTCTCTTCACTGGTTCTGGATGGGATTCTGCCTGGGTTACGTATGTCTCTTCCGAGCCATTTACCTCTTCCCTGATTAGTGTGTCGAGTATTTGGAATCTGTTTGGAGACGTGGGGATAGTGGATTCCTTGTTGCTAAGTGTAGCAGTAACCATAGCTTGTGTATGGTCCAACGTGTCCTTCTGTATTTTCCTCCCATAATTTTTCTTTGCCCAGTTGGAGGCAACCGCGAAAGCTTGTTCCCAGCGGGGAAGCTCCAGGTCCTCCAGTCGTCTGGACAGATGTGTGAGAGTTTCCTCGTAGTGCTCTTCGAGGATCTGCAATGAGGTGTGGAGCCAGTTTTTGGCATTGCTTACTAGCTTCAAACATGTGAGTGCGGTTGGGTTGGCCGGTCTTATGAGGTGCTTGAGTTCCTCTGTCTTCCGTCGTAGGCTGGCGGGTGCCTGGTTCTCCCCTCCGGAAACTGCTGTGTTTTTTAGGTGGTGGACTGTCTGGATCATTTTGTAGATGATCCTGGTTCCTAGTTGGAAGGTATCCTGTCTGTTTGATGTGTTTGATGTGGTGTGGTTTGGTGTGTAGGCGGTGTGGAGAGTGACCGTACGGCAGCGTGCGTTGTCAACTCTGGGTTGACGCATACCATAACGATCCATACTTACCAGTAAAATGCCTAAAGCTTCGTTGGCACCGTTAGGTTTCCACTGTTAGGCAATTTACCTCTGTAGAGTCTGTGGCTCCGTGAAAAGGCAATCTTGCTTTTCTTTGTGTCGCGACGTTTCGACCTGCCTGGGTCTTCTTCAGGCGTTGTTATGGGGCACTGTGTCCCTGTTGGCCTGTTTTTATCTTGTTTTCAAAGGGGCGGTGAGTGTAGTTCCTCCTAGGGGGGTGGTTTGAATCCTATTCCTTTTGTTTCTGTGTGAGTAGGTGCAGTTTCAGTGGGTGAATGGGTTTCTGCTTTCCTGCTTAGGATTATGTATGGGCCGTTAATCTCTCAATAGGCCGTTAGGGTCTTTTGTTTTCCTTCCTGGTAGGACTGGTGTGTGGGCTGTGAAAGTTTCAATTGGTTTTAGGTCTTCTTTTGTTTGTTGCCTGAGTGCTGGAACAGTGACTGTGAAGAGTTCCAGTCCCTGTAGGATCTGGCTAGTTAGGGTAGGGGAACAAAGCTCTTTCTCCCAGATTTTCTCTAAAAAGGGACCATCTGGGACAAGGAGTGTTGCACTCTCCTTCCAACGACTGAAACCCTCCCAGTTTATTTTCTGATGTTCAGGCCTTGTGGAAAGGTAGTATGAAGTCTTTTGATCCACTCCGTTTCCTTTTTCTTTCTTTCCATCTCTGTCCAGTTGGGGTTGCTCTCCAGTCCTGTGGCCTCCAGCGCTTCCAGCCCGTGCTGTAGGAAGTGTGCCACCAGGTGAGTCCTCCTTTCCCGCTGGTTCCGGATGTTGTACCTGTGTTGTGCCAGTCGGGTTCGGATGGAGTTACCTGTTTCCCCCACATAGGTCACCCCGCACGTTTTGCACTGGATGCCATAGACAGCGTTATTGGTGTTTTCTGAGAGCGCCCTTTGCAACTGGAAGATTTCTTTGGTTTTGTTGTTTTGGATCGTTGTTTTCTGTTTGAAGTGTTTGGCTTTTGGTGTATTTGATCTGTTTTGTACAGGTTTTAGTTTGCTTTGGACTAAATAATCCTGTAGGTTTTTGTTTTTTCTATATGCAGATATGATTTTGTGTTCCCTCAGTAGGTTTGTGTTTTCTAATATCGTGGTGAATGTAGACTTCAGTTTTTGGTTGGTTATTACGCTGAGTTGGGAGTATGTTGTGATGAGGGGTATTATTTTGCTGTCATCAGGTGTTTTTCTGTTTAGAAATGTTTGTGCCACATTTCTGAGGAAACTTCGTGTGTATCCTCTCAGGCGTAGAGCTTGGAAGAGTGTGTGTTTGGCTTCCTCAAAGTCTTGTTGTTGTGTGCAGATTTTGTGGAAGCGTAGGAGTTGTGATTTTACCAGTCCTTTGAAAGTATGTTTTGGATGGAAGCTGTCTTTGTGCAGTAAGCCGTGTGTGTCCGTGTCTTTGAAATATACCTTAATGTCCAGTTTGCCTGTGTTGTTGAAGGAGGAACCCTTGTATGTGGTGGTGTCTAGGAAATCTATCTGGTTTTCCTGCTTGGTGTATTTGAGTTTAATGGACCTGTGGTGTGTGTTGAGGGTGTTAATGAATTCTTGAAAGGCCTGTGGGCCGTGCGTCCAGGTTCCCCAGATGTCGTCGAGGTACCTGAAGTAGTGTGTAGGTTTGTGTGTGCATTTTGGGAATACTGTGGCTTCCCAATGGGCCATATAGATGTCAGCATAGGCCGGAGCAAAGCGCTTCCCCATAGCAGTTCCTTTTATTTGTAAGTAGTGATGCTCTTCAAATTCAAAATCGTTTTTGTTGAGGCTAATTTCCAATAGCTTCAGAATTTGGGTTTCTGGTCTGTTGCGGTCAGGGTATTTGAGAAACCACTCCCGGACTGCTTTCAGTCCCTCCGTAGTTTCAATGTTGGTGTATAAACTGTCAATGTCAATGGTGAACAGGAAGGCTTCCTGTTGTATTGTAGCATTTTTGACTTTGGCTACAAAGTCATAGGTGTCTTTGATGTAACTTGGGTGGTGTTTAGAAATGGGGTTGAGGAAATGGTCTAGATATTCTGCTATTCTGTAGGATTCACTGTTGCAGTCGGACACTATGGGCCTCCCAGGTGGAATTTCGTAGGGGAGTGGCCATGTTTCTGGGGCTTTATGAATTTTTGGGAGGAGGTAGAAGATCCTCGGTCGTGGTGATTCCTCTCCTCTTAGGTAGAATGCCTGTTTTTTTGTTAGGTGTTTTAGTTCAACCAGAGTTTGTAGGATTTGCCCTATTTCTAGTGCTGTTTGTTTGTACAGCGGTTCTTCCAAAGTAGTATAGTGTTCCTGATTATTTAATTGTCTGTGTGCTTCTGCAATGTATTGTTCTCTATCCATGATAACTATTGCACTCCCTTTGTCTGCTGGTTTTATGACTATATGTTTGTTTTCCTTTAAATGTTTTAAGGCTACGGTTTCCTCCTTTGTTATGTTGTGTGAGTCCCTGTATGGTCGGAGTTTTTGTAGAATTGTGTTGTCCTCTTGGATTATTTCCTGGATTTCTGGTGGCAGTTGGTTTTCCCTTGGTTCCCAACTGGATTTAGGCAGGAAGGGAACCCTTTCTGTGTCGGTGTCTTTATCCTCAAAGAAGGCAGTCAGTTTAAGGCGACGGTGGTATTGTCGGATTTCGCTTTTCAGTCGGGTTTTCTGACCTTTCTTTGTCCCTACTGTGGGGACAAATGATAAGCCCTTATTGAGGAGGTTTATTTGTTCAGTTGTGGGGTGGAAGTTGTTGCTTAGATTTACAATGTTTTTGTTGTTCTTGTCCCCATCTTGTTCTGCGGCTTTGGGGCTTACCAGTTTAAATGTTGTGACCAGTGGTCTAGCATTTTTTGAGCTGTTGCGGTGGTCCAGTGAATTCCATCTCTTTCTGTCTTGAAAAGGGCTTCTTCCAGTTTGGGGAGGTATGGCATGTTTTGCTGTATGTGATTGTTTATTGTGTCCAGGTTTTTCCTGAATCCTGGTTCCAGGTCTCTGGAGTAATTAATCAGTGGGATGTATATTTCTGCAGATGGGAAGGTTCCCTTAGCTTCCCGTAGCATCTGTTGTAGTTGTTTGATGGCTGTTTCCTTTGCTTTTTGTGCCTTGTTATTGATTCCAAAGGACAGAATGATTTTCTCCACTCCTGTGTTCCGGGGGGTGTGTTGTAGGAGGTTTGCTGCATTGTAAAATGATGCTCCTGGGTAGCTTTCTATCTGTAGATCTGGATTTTCATAGGGGGGTATTCTTGATAAATTGGAGTCCCCTATGCAGAGCCAGCGTTTGTGGGTTTCCAGCTTCCAGTCCGTTAGCTTTCTTGTGGTCTTGTCATGTCGGAGTGGTCTGTATCTTGGTTGGGCTGGTGGTGGTGTGGGGGGGTAATAGTCGGGGTCGGAGTCAGGGTTAGGATCAGGGTCGGGGTTAGGATCAGGGTTGATGTCAGTGTTAGTATTAGGGTTAGGGTTAGGATCAGGGTCGGGGTTAGGATCAGGGTTAATGTCAGTGTTAGTATTAGGGTTAGGGTTAGGATCAGGGTCGGGGTTAGGATCAGGGTTAATGTCAGTGTTAGTATTAGGGTTAGGGTTAGGATCAGGGTCGGGGTTAGGATCGGGGTTAATGTCAGGGTTAGGATTAGGGTTGGGGATAAGGTTAGGGTTAGGGTTGGTGTCGGGGTTGGTGTTAACGTCAGTATAAGCGTTAGGGTTAGGGCTGAGGTTAGGGTCAGAGCTAGAGTCCTGGGAGAGGTGTACCCTGGTGCTGCTGTTTGGGATACAGATTCCAGTTAGGGTGTTTCTCATGGTTCCCTCTTGTCTTCTCTGCTCTCTTCGGATCCTTTGTGGCATGGGGATCGGAGGAAAGTCATCTATTTCCGGAGTATATGCTCTGGCTCTCATGGGGCCAGATTTCTGGGTTGGATGTCTGCTTTCCCAGTGTCTCTTCACTGGTTCTGGATGGGATTCTGCCTGGGTTACGTATGTCTCTTCCGAGCCATTTACCTCTTCCCTGATTAGTGTGTCGAGTATTTGGAATCTGTTTGGAGACGTGGGGATAGTGGATTCCTTGTTGCTAAGTGTAGCAGTAACCATAGCTTGTGTATGGTCCAACGTGTCCTTCTGTATTTTCCTCCCATAATTTTTCTTTGCCCAGTTGGAGGCAACCGCGAAAGCTTGTTCCCAGCGGGGAAGCTCCAGGTCCTCCAGTCGTCTGGACAGATGTGTGAGAGTTTCCTCGTAGTGCTCTTCGAGGATCTGCAATGAGGTGTGGAGCCAGTTTTTGGCATTGCTTACTAGCTTCAAACATGTGAGTGCGGTTGGGTTGGCCGGTCTTATGAGGTGCTTGAGTTCCTCTGTCTTCCGTCGTAGGCTGGCGGGTGCCTGGTTCTCCCCTCCGGAAACTGCTGTGTTTTTTAGGTGGTGGACTGTCTGGATCATTTTGTAGATGATCCTGGTTCCTAGTTGGAAGGTATCCTGTCTGTTTGATGTGTTTGATGTGGTGTGGTTTGGTGTGTAGGCGGTGTGGAGAGTGACCGTACGGCAGCGTGCGTTGTCAACTCTGGGTTGACGCATACCATAACGATCCATACTTACCAGTAAAATGCCTAAAGCTTCGTTGGCACCGTTAGGTTTCCACTGTTAGGCAATTTACCTCTGTAGAGTCTGTGGCTCCGTGAAAAGGCAATCTTGCTTTTCTTTGTGTCGCGACGTTTCGACCTGCCTGGGTCTTCTTCAGGCGTTGTTATGGGGCACTGTGTCCCTGTTGGCCTGTTTTTATCTTGTTTTCAAAGGGGCGGTGAGTGTAGTTCCTCCTAGGGGGGTGGTTTGAATCCTATTCCTTTTGTTTCTGTGTGAGTAGGTGCAGTTTCAGTGGGTGAATGGGTTTCTGCTTTCCTGCTTAGGATTATGTATGGGCCGTTAATCTCTCAATAGGCCGTTAGGGTCTTTTGTTTTCCTTCCTGGTAGGACTGGTGTGTGGGCTGTGAAAGTTTCAATTGGTTTTAGGTCTTCTTTTGTTTGTTGCCTGAGTGCTGGAACAGTGACTGTGAAGAGTTCCAGTCCCTGTAGGATCTGGCTAGTTAGGGTAGGGGAACAAAGCTCTTTCTCCCAGATTTTCTCTAAAAAGGGACCATCTGGGACAAGGAGTGTTGCACTCTCCTTCCAACGACTGAAACCCTCCCAGTTTATTTTCTGATGTTCAGGCCTTGTGGAAAGGTAGTATGAAGTCTTTTGATCCACTCCGTTTCCTTTTTCTTTCTTTCCATCTCTGTCCAGTTGGGGTTGCTCTCCAGTCCTGTGGCCTCCAGCGCTTCCAGCCCGTGCTGTAGGAAGTGTGCCACCAGGTGAGTCCTCCTTTCCCGCTGGTTCCGGATGTTGTACCTGTGTTGTGCCAGTCGGGTTCGGATGGAGTTACCTGTTTCCCCCACATAGGTCACCCCGCACGTTTTGCACTGGATGCCATAGACAGCGTTATTGGTGTTTTCTGAGAGCGCCCTTTGCAACTGGAAGATTTCTTTGGTTTTGTTGTTTTGGATCGTTGTTTTCTGTTTGAAGTGTTTGGCTTTTGGTGTATTTGATCTGTTTTGTACAGGTTTTAGTTTGCTTTGGACTAAATAATCCTGTAGGTTTTTGTTTTTTCTATATGCAGATATGATTTTGTGTTCCCTCAGTAGGTTTGTGTTTTCTAATATCGTGGTGAATGTAGACTTCAGTTTTTGGTTGGTTATTACGCTGAGTTGGGAGTATGTTGTGATGAGGGGTATTATTTTGCTGTCATCAGGTGTTTTTCTGTTTAGAAATGTTTGTGCCACATTTCTGAGGAAACTTCGTGTGTATCCTCTCAGGCGTAGAGCTTGGAAGAGTGTGTGTTTGGCTTCCTCAAAGTCTTGTTGTTGTGTGCAGATTTTGTGGAAGCGTAGGAGTTGTGATTTTACCAGTCCTTTGAAAGTATGTTTTGGATGGAAGCTGTCTTTGTGCAGTAAGCCGTGTGTGTCCGTGTCTTTGAAATATACCTTAATGTCCAGTTTGCCTGTGTTGTTGAAGGAGGAACCCTTGTATGTGGTGGTGTCTAGGAAATCTATCTGGTTTTCCTGCTTGGTGTATTTGAGTTTAATGGACCTGTGGTGTGTGTTGAGGGTGTTAATGAATTCTTGAAAGGCCTGTGGGCCGTGCGTCCAGGTTCCCCAGATGTCGTCGAGGTACCTGAAGTAGTGTGTAGGTTTGTGTGTGCATTTTGGGAATACTGTGGCTTCCCAATGGGCCATATAGATGTCAGCATAGGCCGGAGCAAAGCGCTTCCCCATAGCAGTTCCTTTTATTTGTAAGTAGTGATGCTCTTCAAATTCAAAATCGTTTTTGTTGAGGCTAATTTCCAATAGCTTCAGAATTTGGGTTTCTGGTCTGTTGCGGTCAGGGTATTTGAGAAACCACTCCCGGACTGCTTTCAGTCCCTCCGTAGTTTCAATGTTGGTGTATAAACTGTCAATGTCAATGGTGAACAGGAAGGCTTCCTGTTGTATTGTAGCATTTTTGACTTTGGCTACAAAGTCATAGGTGTCTTTGATGTAACTTGGGTGGTGTTTAGAAATGGGGTTGAGGAAATGGTCTAGATATTCTGCTATTCTGTAGGATTCACTGTTGCAGTCGGACACTATGGGCCTCCCAGGTGGAATTTCGTAGGGGAGTGGCCATGTTTCTGGGGCTTTATGAATTTTTGGGAGGAGGTAGAAGATCCTCGGTCGTGGTGATTCCTCTCCTCTTAGGTAGAATGCCTGTTTTTTTGTTAGGTGTTTTAGTTCAACCAGAGTTTGTAGGATTTGCCCTATTTCTAGTGCTGTTTGTTTGTACAGCGGTTCTTCCAAAGTAGTATAGTGTTCCTGATTATTTAATTGTCTGTGTGCTTCTGCAATGTATTGTTCTCTATCCATGATAACTATTGCACTCCCTTTGTCTGCTGGTTTTATGACTATATGTTTGTTTTCCTTTAAATGTTTTAAGGCTACGGTTTCCTCCTTTGTTATGTTGTGCGAGTCCCTGTATGGTCGGAGTTTTTGTAGAATTGTGTTGTCCTCTTGGATTATTTCCTGGATTTCTGGTGGCAGTTGGTTTTCCCTTGGTTCCCAACTGGATTTAGGCAGGAAGGGAACCCTTTCTGTGTCGGTGTCTTTATCCTCAAAGAAGGCAGTCAGTTTAAGGCGACGGTGGTATTGTCGGATTTCGCTTTTCAGTCGGGTTTTCTGACCTTTCTTTGTCCCTACTGTGGGGACAAATGATAAGCCCTTATTGAGGAGGTTTATTTGTTCAGTTGTGGGGTGGAAGTTGTTGCTTAGATTTACAATGTTTTTGTTGTTCTTGTCCCCATCTTGTTCTGCGGCTTTGGGGCTTACCAGTTTAAATGTTGTGACCAGTGGTCTAGCATTTTTTGAGCTGTTGCGGTGGTCCAGTGAATTCCATCTCTTTCTGTCTTGAAAAGGGCTTCTTCCAGTTTGGGGAGGTATGGCATGTTTTGCTGTATGTGATTGTTTATTG